>NW_027528213.1:494953-794953 GCF_008692635.1 Crocuta crocuta
CCATTATTTTAGAATTGTGTACTTCTCTTTTTATTTAAAAATTTTAAATTATTATTATTTTTTACTTTTAAAAATTAAAAAAAAAAATTAGTTGAATTCAAGTTAGTTAACATACAGTATAGTAGTATTCGTTTCCAGAGTAGAACCCAGTGATTCATCACTTACATATAATCACCAGTGCTCATCCCAACAAGTGCCTTCCTTAATACCTATCACCCAATTTAGCCCACCCCCCCCAACCTCTATTATTGTTTTTAAACAAAAGCATTCATTTGCGGTCTTAGAATTGTAATGTAAGAGCACAGATTCAGATAACAACCTAAACTGTGTCCTCCTAGGGAACAAAAGTTAGGAGTTTTGGGGTGCCTGGGTGGCTCAGTTGGTTAAGCGTCCGACTCCGGCTCAGGTCACGATCACACGGCTTGTGGGTTCAAGCACAATGTTGGGCTCTGTGCTGAAAGCTCAGAGCCTGGAGCATGATTCAGATTCTGTGTCTCCCTCTCTCTCTGCCCCTCCCCGACTTGTGCTCTGTCTCTCTCTGTCTCAAAAATAAATTAAAACCAAAAGTTAGGAGTTTTTAAAGACAAAAGGGAATGCTGTGTATGTTGCTTACAAATAATTGTCACTGGTATTGGTGGCAGAAAACTAACCTTGGCTACACAGAATTGGTTGCTAAGGCCATCACTGAGCAAAAGTTCATTACTTTAGCAAGTTATAGGTATTCCTGCAGAGTCCCTGGAATATTTGTGATTTGGTCTTATTCAAAAGCTTATGGCCCACCTAAAGACTCTACCAAAAAACTACTAGAACGAATAAATAAATTCAGTAAGGTCATGGGATACAACATTAATATACAGAAATTTGTTGCATTTCTATGTACCAATGATGAAGCAGCAGAAAGGGAATTTAAGAAACCAATCCCATTTACAGTTACTCCAAAAATGAAATGCTTAGGAATAAACTTAACCACGGAGGTGAAGACTGGTAGCCTGAAAACTATAATAAAACTAAAACTATAAACACTGATGAAAGGAATTCCAGATGATATAAAGAAATGAAAAGACATTCCATGCTCATGGATTAGAAGAACAAGTTGTTAAAAATGTGCATACTACCTAAAGCAATCCACAGATGTAATGCAATGTCTATTAAAATGCCAATAGTGTTTTTCACGGAAGTAGAACAAACAATCCTAAAATTTGTACGGAACCACAAAAGACCCTGAATACCCAAAGCAATCTTTAAAAAGAAAACCAACTGGAGGTATCACAATTTCAGACCTTATGCTATGTTACTAAGCAGTAGTAATCAAAACAGTATAATGCTGGTACAAAAATAGACACATAGATCTATGGAACAGAACAGAAACCCTAGAAATAAACCTGTAAGTATATGATCAATTAATCTTCTCTCTCTCTCTCTCTCTTTCTCTCTTTTTTTAGGAGAAATTTTTGTTGAACATGCCTTAGCTATAGAAATGAAAGTTTGTAATTGTTATTTCCTTAAGTAAGCTATTTCTTCCTTTGTTGGGTCCAGTCTTCTAGTGAGGTCATCGAAAGCATTCCTCATTTCTGTTAATCTATCTTTTGTGTAACTTTTTTAATTGAAGTATAGTTGACACACAATATGACATTAGTTTTAGGTGTACAACATAATTTGATGAATGGGTATGTTATGCAGTGCTCACAAGTGTAGCTACCATCTCTCATCATACAACGCTATTATAATACCACTGACTTAATTCCCTGTGTTGTACCTTTCAACCCCGTGACTTATTCCATACCTGGAAGCCTGTACTTCCCCTAATCCTTCACCCATTTTGTCCATCCCCCCAGACAGAATTTTCATGTTTGCTTTCACTACCCATCTATTACTGCATATTTCTACTTTTCCCATTAGAATCCTTATCCTATTCATCATAACTATTTTAAATTCCTTGTTCAATAATTCTAGCACCTGTATCAAAGTCTGGTTTCTGATGCTTGCTTTGTCTCTTTACATTGTTTTGTTCTTGCCCTTTATTTTGTCTTGTGGTTTTTTGATGAAAGCTGTACGTGTTTTATTGGGCAATAGGAACTGAGGTAAATAGGCTTTTAGGGTAAAGTTTTATGTTAATCTGGTTAAAAGTTGGACTTCACTTACTGCTTGCTTAAAACAGTATTATGTATGTATGTATGTATGTATGTGTTATGTATTATATATCCTTTCTTAACCTTGGGTTTTTAAAAGTACTTTTCAGGGAGGGGTACCTGGGTGGCTCATCAGTTATGTGCCCAACTCTTCATTTCAGCTCAGGTCATGATCTTGTAGTTTGTTAGTTTGGGCCACTCCTCGCCACACTTGGGATTCTCTTTCTCTCTGTGTCCCTCCCCTGCTCACTCTTCTCTCTCTTAAGATAAATAAATAAACTTAAAAAAAAAGAATTTTAAAGTACTTTTGTACTTTTCAGGGAAAGTCTGTTTCTTTCCGTTGTAGCACAGCATTCTTACCCAGGAGTCCTTCAGGTATGGCGGTATGGATGAGGGAGGGCATTCTATAATCTTCCAATCAGTCTTTCACTGGCGCCTGCGTATCTGGCCTATGACTTTCACAAGTGTTTCTTTTTGTATAGGTTCCCTCCATAGGTGGAGAGGAAGGCCGGAGGGGGTTGGAGGGAGCCGAACAGCTTCCCCCAGGGCTCTAGGACTAGGCTCTGCCGGAGAGGAGGTCTTTGTTAGAGAGAAGGCTCTGGGCACACATCACCAGGGTTACTCCTCCTTCCTTGCTCTCTCAGGTCTTCACTGTGACAACCTGTTTGGTTTCCTCAAGGTAAAGTCCATGCAGTGTGGAGCTCCCTAGGCATATCTCATTCTTGTGCTAGTCCACACTCAGCCTCCAGTAATTTGTCAAGATTGCCAGTAACAATCCCTACCAGTTTATAGCTCCAGTGACCTCTGCTCCATGTGAGGTGATTTTGGTCATGAGACTCAGGAATTTCCTGCCCCTCCAAACTTCAGGGTGGAGGTTAGCACTACAGACTTAGTTCTCTGATAGGCCTAAGAAAAACCATTGATTTCTAGTTTGTCCAGCTTTCTCTTGAAAGCGTAGGAGTGACAACTTCCAAGCTCTTTACGTCTGAAACTAGATTAATCTAGTCTTCATCATAATAAATATACTAGTCTGGGGCCTCATTTAATGCTTTCAGTGTTATATTTTACTTTATCTGATTTTTAAAATTATCATTTGTTTAGACCATTGCTACTCATGTCATTATTGTTAACCTCTCTGTGTGATTTCACTTTGTTTTATTCCTTATAAAAAGCACATAGCTGGATTTTGTTTCTTAATCTAATTTGGCATTTATCGTTTAATAGGGTAATTCACCCCCTTACTCCCATGCTGTCAATGCTCTGTGTTGTGAGGATTCTGACATTTGATTTTCCAAATTGATGATTTGTTTTAGCTCTCTATTTTTAAATTCACTTTATTAACACTTTTTATTTAAAAAATCATGCTATTGTTGTTATTAAAACTGTTAAACTTCTTTTTTATTCTTTTCTAATTTCTTTGAAATGTTTTCTGTTATAGTCTTAAGGATTCATCTTTATTTCCTTACTCATATCTAGGGATTGTCTTACCCAGGTAGTGAGAGGCTAAAAATGAATTCTGTCACCAGTTGGCTAGGAGCCAATGGACTGGCAAGCTGTGACGCCCCAGTTGAGAGCTTTCTTTGGAAGCCTCCACATTAGTAAGCTCATATAGTGAGAAGCAGGATGCATCTTCCTCCTGGTTTCCCATTTCCTTGGCACAGTCCTTTCCCTACACGGACACAACAGGTAAGTGTGTTAGGCTTTTCCCTGTGCTCTGATCACAATGCAGATACGAACAGCTCCTCTGTGAAAGCCATTGCATGGGAGGGAATCATCCCAATTTCCTCATGCAGTTTCTCCTTTCAGACTCCATGGTCTTCCATGACAGAAATTGCTCTTGGTAGACTCCCCTTGTAAAAGAAAACATTTTATAAGATTGACTGCCTCTCCCTAAGCTGTATCCCCTGGCCCAACCACTCAACACAATTCCTCAACACACACACACACACACACATACACACACTAATTACTAAAGAGGTGATTTGTTAAAGACTGAATTCATTAGTAACATAGGAAGCCATCTTTCTAGAATCTCTGGTTATTATTAACTTTTTCCATCTTCTTGAATAACAACATTAGACAAAATAGCTTTCATATTAGAGGCTAAGTATAGCAATATATGCCTGAAGAAGATTAAAGAAGTTTTTTATTTTGTTCTTTGCAAACAAAAGAGAACCTTGCATTTGCATTAGCTAAAGTAAAGAAATATATTTATATCTATGTATTAGAAAAGTGCTCCAATTATCATTTCGTATCTGGCTGAGTTAAAGCACTCACATCAACAGTGCCCTACTTATTCACAACATAATATTATCCTGATAAATTGTGAAAATGAAGAGGACTGTTTCTTGAAATGTATTTTTGTCTCCTTGTCAATGTGGAGATAATAAAGTACACTGCTTGAAAAACAATGGAAAAAATATCAAATTCGCTAAGCTTTATTCACATGTTAACATTCCAGTTTCTTTTGACCTTCTTAAATTTTGGCATACTTCCTCCTTCTTGGCTTTTCTCATCTTCTTCCAGATCAATTCCATTTGGAGCTACAAATTTGTTAAAAGCAACATTTAAGTGTTCATAATGAAATCAGTGAAACTGCACTAAATGCCATCTATTATAATTTTAAAATATATCCTTTCACTAACATAATAAAACTTCTATTGCTTTTAGCTCTTCCATCATTAACACTGAACCTGATTTGGCATCTGGTTGAGATATCTTCTATCTTGGTTTTCAAATGAAAGCAATTAACTCAGTCAATTGTACAGAGTTTCCCTAGGAATTGCACTAACTAAAATAGAACGGCAATATATGAAGAATTATTTGTGGATATTTTTATATTTCCTTTGACAACACGCTAAAACACAAATAAGAAAAACAACAAAATCCCCATAATTTCCTAAGAGGTATAGACTCATTTTCAAGTATCTTATTTACCTCTTTTATGTTTGTTTTCCTAAGAATGTCTTATTTTATTCTGTATTAGAAAAAAGTTAATACATATTTTATCCTTATGAAAGTCAGTTATGTGGATTCAACTGGGAATTTTCCAAAATGTGTGGACAGAGATTTATGTTAAATAGCTAGTTTTCAGACTTTATTTTGCTATAGATTTCTTCAAATATAAGGCAGATGAAATCTTGGACTCATAAATCTAGTGGAAAAGCTTTCCTAGGGATGTTCCACATCCCAAGCCAGAGATATAAATGACTCTCTCTTCTTTAAATATTCCAAATACAAGCCTATCTACTGCATGGAATATGTAAACTTCCTTTTGTACACCTACCCCCTGTTCTGGCCTCAAGTTTTTAGTGGCTAAAGGATTCTAGGTTACTGGCACCACAGTCAAGGTGGAAGTTCTTTGAATGATATTGACCTGTGTTAGATTAGCCATGCTTGCCAGTATTATTTTTATTTTTAATTTTAAGGTACAAAATTAGTTTGCAAATACCACTGGGGTTGAGCCAGTTATCAGTGAGGATATAGGATGATTGACACTGAAGTTTAATACACAATTCATTAATGGAGAGATTTAAATTCTTAAACAATTCAGTAAATAACTCACTAAATCAGTTTTATAGCTATTTAATAAAAATACCAAAAAGGAATTAATAGGCCACAAAATTGAAATAGCAGTTATGTGTTATTTTGGAATCAGAATATGTGTGTTGAAAGAGGTTTGCTCTCAGTGCAAATTCATTACATTGTTTGCTTGATCTGTTTTAATGAATTCCTTAATATTTGGAAATAATTCAAAGCCAACATATTCTTATACTTATCATACTTCTTTTTTTAACTTTTATTTAATTAATTTATTTTTTTATTCTCAAGTTACTTGGCTTCAGAAGTAGAACCCAGTGACTCATCCCTTACATATGACACCCAGCGCTCATCCTGAAGAGTGACATCCTTAATGCCCATCACCCATTTAACTTACCCCAACATCCTCATCAACCCACAGTTTGTTCTCTGTATTAAAATGTCTCTTATGGTTTGCCTCCCTCTCTGTTTTTATCTTATTTACAGCAGTGCTATCAACAATAGTCAAATGATGGAAAGAACCCAAATATCCATCAACTGATAATGGATTAAGAAGGTATGGTTTAGATGTACAATGGAATACTACTTGGCAATGGAAAAGAATGAAATCTTGCCATTTGCAACAATGTGGATGGAACTGGAGGGTATGGTGCTAAGTAAAATAAGTCAGTCATAAAAAGACATATCATATGATTTCACTCATATGAGGGATTTGAGAAACTTAACAGATGAATATAGGGGAATGGAAGGAAAAATGAATGTCTTAAATGTAAATTCAGTCATGTTTTATCTCCTACTTAAAATTTTAACTCTTTAGCCTGGTGTTCAACATTCTTCATTACTTGATCTGGCTTATCTCTCTTCTTCTATGCTCTTCCATTTTCCTACAATGTTCCAGCCATACTAGAGTTCTGAATACCTGTTCACACAGTTCAAGCAGCCATCTGCATCCTGTTTCGTATGTTTAGGAAAAAAAAAAATCTCTGCACCAGAAGGACTTTCATCCAGCTGACTCCTAATTTTTTACAAGATTCATTCTTTTGGAAGATTCATTTCTTTTTAGAAACCTTCATGATTTCCCCAGTCTGGGCTATGTGCTCCCAGAATGCTCTGTACTTACTTACCTGTGTGACAACTCTTAACCACATTGTTTTAAAGGTTTGTTTCCTCTACTTTGTATCACTTTTGCATAGATATCATTTCTTACTAGTTTTTATATTTCAGTAGCCTATATGATATTTGGCCCATAGCAGATATCCAAATCATGTTTTGATTCAAATAAAAATAAAATGAAAATGAGGTTACGTACTATTATTTCAGTCATAATGGGTAATTTTCTTACTTAAAAATATATTGTCTAATGTTGTTGCTCTAGCCCTCTATCATTTCCATCTCCATCAACTTTTAATAACCAGGTCTTTCTTAGGTTTCATTAATTTACACAGACAGTGTAGGAAACCTTGTTGAATTAACTGTATTTAATTTAAGAAAAGAAATTGAACACAAGAATAAGAAATAAATATCACAAGTGCAATTAGATATTTTGTCTTAGGATGATAAAAAGTTTCCATTTTGAAGTATCAATTTTGACCAATGAAGAAGTTCATAAATGCTTGCAGAATTCTCTTCCTGTTGACACTTGATGACACGTATATGATGTTGAAAATGTCAGGCTTTGCTCTCTGTTAATATTTTTGGAGACTATCTATCTACCTATCCATTTATCTATTTATTTTTACCAATTCTCTTTTCCTTTCTGTGTTTTGAGTTTTCATATATTGTCTTTAAAGTTCTATACAGATAATTAACTGTAAATCATTTACACAAAGTAGGATATGAAAACGAAAAGGCCTAAATTTCAATCTTGGCTTTTAGAAAAAAAATGAGAAAAGACATCTGCTTCCAGGGTTAGAAATACTGTATATAAAGCTTCTGGTATAAGGAAACTGATTTATGCTTGTTTTTGGTCCTTTATTTCATCCCTACTCCACTTTACTCTGAAACTCATCTTAGTTATTGAAGATGACAGACTGCAGCCTTTCACTATGGTAGTTATTATTATTACTTTTTTCAAAATCTCTCCTTACTTCCATGAATTTTATTTCCTTTTTAATTTTTATAATTCTTCCATTTTTCCTCTAAGTGGAAGCATCTCCAACAGTAGAGCTGGACTTTTTCCTCTGTATTTGCCTTTACTGTACAAGTTGGTATTGTGCCTTATATTACATTGCCATCCTTGACTTTCTCCTAAGTGTAGGTTTTTCACTTCGTACAGCCTGCCAGACATCACTATTTGGTGCCACAATCTCAGTGCATCTGAAATAGAATACTTCCTTTTCCAACTGCACTTCTCCTTCAATTCCCTTCTTCTATAAATATTCCATCAACCACCTACTTATCCAAGTTCAAAAACTATGAGTTATATATAAGTGTTTTTCATTGCCCTCCACATTTATTCACATTATAAGTAATATGGATCCTACTTGTGAAATCTCTCTCACACATTTTCTCTTCTCTATTTCAGCAGTTTTTTCAAAGTCCTCTCACACATCTGTCTCTGCCATCCATTCCAGGTGCTTTGTCCAAAGTCTAATATAGTAGGTCTGAAACATTTCCTTCCACTTTCAGAATAAAAGAATAAATTAATAAACTAATACTATGTAAGTAGTCAAAAAAGTTGTGAGCTTTCACTGTGCTCTTCTTTTATATCTGCTTATAGTACTTGTCATAGGCTAAATTATGTCCTCCCAAAATGTGTACATTGAAGTTCCAACCCCTGGTACTTCAGCATGTAAACATCTTTTGAGATAAGGTCTTTAAAGACATGATTAAATTGCAGTGAGATTGTTGGGAAGGAGCCCGATTCCAATATGACTAGTCTTTTTAGGAGAAGAGGAAGGGACACCAGGTACATGTATGCACACACTGATATGAAGAGGTAGGAAGTGAGCCAAAAAGAGAGATCTTATAGGAAACCAACACTGCTAGCACCTTGATCTTGGACTTTCAGCCTCCAGAACTGTGAGAAAATGAATTTCTATTGTTTAAGCCCCAATCTATGGTATTTTGTTATGGTGGCCATAACAAACCGATATAGTTTTTTTTAACTTTAATTTTTTTAATGTTTATTCATTTTTTGAGAGACAGAGAGAGACAGAGCATGAGCTGGGTAGGGGCAGAAAGAGAGGGAGACACAAAATTCAAAGTAGGCTCCAGACTCTGAACTGTCAGCACAGAGCCCAATGAGGGGCTCAAACCCCTCAAACACCAATTGCAAGATCATGACATGAGCCGAAGTCAGATACTTAACTGACTGAGCCATCCCGGCACTCCAAACTATACTGTTTTGAACTTGGGTTAACTACTTTCCAATCAAAAAGTATCCTCATGTTCTTCCTCTACATAATAAAGTTGATCATGTAAAGAGAGAGAAAGTTCTAGTCAAAGTTCTGTAGATGTAGAGCTTCAGAGTTGGAATGCTTTTTACCCACTGCTTTATTTTTATTTAAGTTTGAAGTTTATTATTGATTACTAACCTTTCAGGAGAAAGTTTTTGTTTTTAGATATTGGAAGGTTTGGTATGTTTAATGATGGTGTTAGTAGAGAGGGTAAAGATGAAGGTAAAGGAAAAAGAGAGGAGAATTGATGTGTTATGGTTCCTGAATATAACATTGGTGATATGATTCAAAGCACAGGTAAGGGAACTGCTCTTGGGAAGGACAAGAAACATAAAAGAAGAAATGTTTTATTTAACTGAATGGGAGGAGAAAAGAAAAATTCTTATCATAAATAAGTTTGTTGAATACACCTTGAGGAATTTCCATTCTGATGTCTTCCATTTTCTCATCTGTTGAAAGTGAGTAGGAAGTGAGATATTTGGAGGTTTGGGAAGAGTGGAGAATGTATGAAATAACCATGGAAAAAAAGAGCAAAGGTAGTAAGATTGTTGTGCTTTTAAAGGGCCAATCTATTAGAAAGATATTGTTAAGTAATTAATCTGTTTACTCAGTTTTGGAGAAAGCAGGTGGTTGGCTTGACTCGGATTGGAATGTTACCAAGGGAATACAGCAGAAGAACAAGGAGGCAGTATAGTTCAGGATATTAATAAAGGAGTTATTCCTTGAAACTGCCTAACCATAATTTATATTCCCGTTTCAGCCACTGAACTGAAATAGATTAAACAAAATACACAAATAACTACCCCATTGTTCGTATGTTTTTGGTTTATCCACAAGCTTGGTTCTGCCATCCTCACCCTATCATATTTCATCCGGCATTCCTTAGACTCTACTTATGTTTGGGCCCATATTATTTTGTGTAGGCTTTTACAACTCCCCACAGTGTTCTGACTTGTTCCTTATTTCGTCTTCCATCATTGTCTCCAAGTGGCTGTTCAAGTGATCCTTCTACAAAAAATCTGATCATATAACTCCCTTTTCGTAAGCCCCTTTGCTGCTTTTATACAGCTTATAAAATGAACTTCATGTATATGAGGCCCTTCATATATGGCCCATCCCAACTTCTCCAGCTTTGTTTTCTGTTCCTTTCTCTTTTCTTCATATCATTAACTCTTTATGTCCCAGCAAAACAAAACTACAGAAATATGAATATAACATGTAATCTGCATCTCTGTCTCACACGTATTTTTCTCCTTGTTAGGAATTCCTTTTTCCTTTTGGGCAATCTGGCATACTGATTTTAGAAAACCCAACTCAGGCATCATTTCAATGATAAATGGCAATTCTTTCCCCATAGCTCTGAACCAGTTAACAACTCACTTTCAGGAGGCAATGAGGGCCTTGTATATGAGTTTTTTGTTGTAATGATTATACTCTAGTGTTACCCTACTAGGGAGTGGTGCACTTAAAAGGGATGGTAATACTGTATTGGGTTCATTTTAGGATTTACAGATGGATATGACATTTATTGGTGTGGTCCCTCTAGACCAGCACCCCTTCTTGCTCATTGTTAGTGAAAATGCTCATTTCCTTTTTCTAAGGCTCAAGTCTTGGAATCACTGGAAATATTGGAATTTTTATGCCCTTCTAACTGTTACTAAGTCTATTCTTCTCTTTGCTAGCACTACTATCTCTGTTCTTGGCAAATTATTTAAGGCATAAGACCTACTACCTGACAAGCTTTTTTTTTTTTTTGCTAATTCTTGTTGATTATCTATTTCATTTACCACTAGTGCTCTCAAGATTTAATGCTAAATGTTGAAACCTGTTACATTGCTTGCAGTTTTTCACATCTATTGTTTGCTATCCCTCCCACCATAAGATAGCTCATTAAGGAAAGTTACCATGTTTTGGCCTTTCTAGAGCTATTTCTATAAGCTATTATATAAACTTCTGAATTAAGAGATGTCAATTGCCTCTCCAGAATGATTATAAGGTTGATCATTTCTGTTTACTTTCATGGCCTTCAATCCTGTAGTCCTTCATCTTATGCTGTGACACTATAAGATCCTTCTAGACAGGTACTATGTCAGTAGTGTCTTATTTTAGCTAATAGTCTATTCCTAAATAAACGCAAAAAGCATTGTTCACACAATCCCTCTCATCTACCAGGATCTTATTCTTAAACTGTTTTGTTTTGTTTGTTTGTTTTTATTTTTTACAGAGCAGCATTTTCTGAATTCTATTTCTTAGAACCCTAGGTCTATGTTTTTAAACTTGTAGCATTAAAAAAAAACTTAGGCAAAAATGTTATGGAGATACTGGTTAAAGTAATGCTGAAATGTTTCTTTATGACATAGCAAAACATTGAACATGCTAAAATACTTTGTAAATTTGAGAAGATAAAAATTTCCAAGTTTGTTTAGTCATTGACTATTTCCTTTTTCTCACGAAGCATACTGAGGACTAATACTGCATAGGACATCCTTTAAGAAATGCTAACTGAGAGATTTTATCCAAATGTTTTATTCTGATCCCATTTTTCCTAACCCAATCTAATGTTTTATTGGATTTCCCTCTTGGTTTATATTTCAACCAAGCCAGACTCAGAATTGGATCTTTATCTCCCACCCCTTACCCTTTTTGCTGATGTTTTTGCCCTAGAATAAAAGTTCTCCTGCACCAGTACTATATATAAAAATTCTATTAATAAATGTAGGTTTTAAAAGTTAGGTTAGAGAGATATCATCTTTACAATCCACAGCAAGTTTAAGTAGTTAATGATGACATGATAAGCTTAATTTCCTTGGTGACACTGATTTTAAAGTCTTATTTTAAACCGTAATAATTTGATAAATACCATGATTTTCTTTCTATAACTTACTTTCAATATTCATAGGGCCATTACCCATTCACTTTTTTATTCTAAAAAAGAAATCTGCTAAAATAGAATGTGTATTCTTATTCATCATCTTTAAAAAAATTTTTTAAACATTTATTTATTTTTGAGAGACAGAACGTGAGCAGGGAAGGGGCAGAGAGAGAGGGAGGCACAGAATCCAAAGCAGGTTCCTGGCTCCTAGCTGTTGGCACAGAGCTTAATGCAGGGCTCAAACCCATGAACTGTGAGATCATGACCTGAGCTGAAGTCAGACGCTTCACCAACTGAGCCACCCAGGCACCCTTCATTCATCCTCTCTTATGGCATATACATAAATTATAAATGGGGTTACTAGTGTGTTAAATATAAAACATTTCCCACAAAGGCATAGATTTAGAATCCATGAGCTGCATGTTTGGTACTTTCAGTGGATCTAGCTTGACATTAGAAAACCTAGAGGAATAATTTTTTAGTATTGACCAGTATTGATTGTTTCCTTAGGTCTTAAAAAAGAGACAAGAACAAAATCAATTGTTGACATTGTTTATAAGTTTCTAAAAAACAGATTTGTAGATCGTTTATTAAACTGATATGACATATTTGCTTTGGGTAGCAGAGGAAGGGGACATGCTGTCATAAACAGTTAAGACTTGAAACCTAGTTGCTGGAGGAAAGCTTGACCTCTTAGCGCTGCAGCAATGCTGATGGGCAGATTCAAAGTTTGTCAAAAGAGGCAAACACAACTTTGCTCAGATTTGGTGAAAACTGCATTTGACTGGAAGATTTGTGGGCCTGACTTACTAGTCATCTGCCGCAATAATTGTTACTGTGGATCCGGAGGAATGTCTGGCTTTGAGTAGTCCTGAATGAGCCAACCATAAAATAAGAGAATAAATAGTGTACATAAACTGATCTTTGGATGATTTTGCTTTGTAATATCTACCTGGATGTGAAGAGCTCTGGCTAAAATCTGTGATTTTGATATAATATTGATATTGGACTAGCTCTGATGACACTAAATAATAGTCTTTTTCGTAAGGCAGATTCTTGAAGTACAGTAACTGTATCATGTTATGTATAGAGGTCAATAATTTTTTGTCATTTTTTACTAAGGACCTGGGACATATATCTGATTTATCTAAAAGCTGTATCATATCGTGTAGGTGCTTTTGCATTGAATGCTCTGACAAAACATTAAAATCTTGATCTATATTAAGTTTCTGCACCTCCAATCACAGATTGTTCTTCTCCATGGGTGTAAGGCTGATGATGGATTGATAGATGGTACAGTGGGTCCTTGATTGTTCAGCACTGTTTTCTTAATTGCATGATATGGCATAATGCTCAAATTCATAAACAGGAAGATCTTACTCATATTTCTTATTTTATATTCTCAAAATTAAATTGCTATCAATCTGGTGTTTTGGTTGTATATGAATGTCCATTCTAGCTGTCATAGGATATGATTGAATATGTAACTTGCAGTCACACACATGAAAATATTTTAAAAGCTTAGTTTCCAGAATCAGACATACTTATGTGTATGTCTCTCTCAATCATTTATTGGCAAAGTTATTTGCAAACTTTATAAGAGTTATTTGATGCCTCTGAATCTCCCTCTATAAATTGTAGTAAGAATAGTATTGGCCCCATACAGTCATTGAGGAGATAATGAATTTAACATGCTTTGTGTATGGAAAATAGCACAACTCAATCAATAATGATTATTATTATTGCCATTAGGTTGAACAAAAAATTAAGTGAAACATGATTAACATATTTGTTCATGTTTAGGACCATCATGGACTTGGAAGTAAGAGCCTGTGTCTATACTTAAGTAGCCTCTTTGACTTCAATTTCCTAATCTGCAGCCAGAATTCTGTATAAGCCATATCTACATCTAAAAACTAAGCTGCTTTAACTCACTTATATGCAACCAGAATCAGAGTCTTATTGTTCTGACAGGACATTAAAGGTGGAACAATCTCATCTTTTCCCTTTCTAAGTCAATTATTCTAGATGAGTTATTTTCTCTTTGAAGCCTCTGATTTCTGATAAAAAATATGGGTGTGAAAATAACTTGCAAAGATATCTTGAAGTTTTTAAAGGAGAGTATCAATGACATTTCTAGCAATTTAATCAATACAAGTTGGCTATTATATGTTAAAAGTTAGTTTAAAAATAATTGGAGATCAGAGGATATTTTAAGCATAATATGGTATTTTGGAAAAACATGGAAGTGATCGTGGGTTATCAAATATTGTTTTCATTATTCTAATACATTAAAATTGGCTGTCCTTTGACATTTCCTAGTACTGATTTTGCTGTCTTCTGAAATTCCTGAATAGTACTTAACAGATGCTGAATAACTGACACATTATTCTAAGCATCCTCGGTTGTAATATTCTCTTTATTTGTGTTTATAGTCCCATTATCTCTATTTGAACAATTTTTAAAGATGATGAATTGGGGGAAAACACATTTAAAATAGCTAGACATGATGGAAGAATTGAGTGAAGGTGGTAAAAGGGTACAAACTTTCAGTTATAAGGTAAATAACTTTTGGGGATGTACTGTACAATATGATGTTTATAGTTAACAAACAATATTGTCTATTTGAAAGTTATGGTACCAGGGTGGCTCAGTTGGTTGGGTGTCCAACTCTATCTCAGCTCACTGTTTGTGAGATGGAGTTCTGTGTTGGGCTCTGCTTGGGATTCTCTCTCTCCCTCTCTCTCTGTTCCTCTCTTGAATGCTCTCTCTCTCTTAAAATAAATAAACTTAAAAAAAGAAATTTGCTAAGAGAGTAGATCTTAAAAATTCTCATTGCAAGGGAAAATTTATCAACTATATGTGGTGATGGATGTGGTAATCATTTTGCAATATGTACATATATCAAATCATTATGTTGTATATCTGAAACTTACACAATGTTATGTGTCAATTCTATCTCAATAAAACTGGAAAAAATAAAACAGCTGGACATGTTTTTCTTGAAAATATATGCTGATTAAATTGAATTTGAACTGAAGTGTCGATGAAAACTCTCATTGATGACTTACAATTCAGACTAACATTAACAAATCAACATGATCTATATAGAGAAAAAATAGAAAGGGAATGAATTTACATATTCCAGACTAATGTTTCAAGGAAACATAAGGCAGTAGCAAGAGTGCAAAGTGCTAGGGGCGCCTGGGTGGCTTAGTCGGTTAAGCGTCCGACTTTCACTTAGGTCATGATCTCGCGGTTCGTGGGTTCGAGCCCCGTGTCGGGCTCTGTGCCGGCTCAGAGCCTGGAGCCTGTTTCAGTCTGTGACTCCCTCTCTCTCTGACCCTCCCCTGCTCACGCTGTCTCTCTCTCTCTGCTAGAAATAAATAAAATATTAAAAAAAAAAAAGAGTGCAAAGTGCTTATGCCATATGAACAAATAATATGGTGAGAAAAATCTCTCTTCTTCTTATGTTTGGTTACTCAATCTAATGCAAGATATTTAGGATGGTCTTGAGCTCACAAACTGTCATATCCTGACCTGAGCCAAAGTCAGATGCTTAACTGACTGAGCCATCCAGGCACCCCTGTACTTTTCTTTTCATTTCACTGATAGGAAAAGCAACACTTATAGAAGTTAAGCAACTAGGCCAAGATTTACTCATTTTATTTAACACTGTTCTATGTGCTTGGGCAATACCAATGGACAAAAACAGACACAAATCACTGCCTTCATTGTCCTTACATTTTTTTTAGTGAGGAAAGAGAGGCAACACATATATTAATAAGTTGTATAATATATTAAAAGGCAAAAAATACTATGAAAAAAAGAAAAGAAAAAGCAGGTAAAAGGGGATCAAAAATCCTTGGAGGGGGGACAGTTTGTACTTTTATTTTTAATTAATTTAATTTAATTTAATTACTTTTAATAGTTTATTGTCAAGTTGGTTTCCATATAACACCCAGTGCTCATCCCCACAAGTGCCCTCCTCCATGCCTATCACTCCCCTTCCCCTCCCCGCACCCTCATCAGCCCTCAGTTTGTTCTCAGCATTCAAGAGTCTCTCATGGTTTGCCTCCCTCCCTCTCCCCAACTATTTTTCCCCTTCTTCTCCCCCACAGTCCTCCATTAAGTTCCTCCTAATCCTCCTATACGTGCAAACATATGATATTTGTCCTTCTCTGCCTGACTTATTTCGCTCAGCATAACACCCTCAAGGTCCATCCATGTTGCTACACATGACCAGATTTCATTGTTTCTCATTGCCATGTAGTATTCCATTGTATAGATAAACCACATCTTCTTGGTCCATTCGTCTGTTGATGGACACTTAGGCTCTTTCCATGTTTTAGCTATTGTGGAGAGTGCTGCTATGAACATTGGGGTACATGTGCTCCTATGCATCAGCATTTCTGTATCCCTTGGGTAAATTCCTAGCAGTGGTACTGCTGGGTCATAGGGGAGTTCTATTGTTAGTTTCCTGAGGAACAGTTTGTACTTTTAAATAATATTAGACAAATCTCCTTGAGAGATTCCATCTCAGATACAATCGAAGGAGTTAGGGAGTGAGACATGGCTGCCTGGAGGAAGAGCAGAATAGCTGGAACCAACAACCTGAGTGGCATCCGGGTGGCACTGGCATGTTGGAGAAGCAGCAGAGTCAGTGTGGATGGAGCCAAGGGATCAAGGGCACGAGTGGGAGAAGGGTACATGACAATGAGAACCTTGTAGACTACTGTGAACACTTTGGCTTAGAATCTGAGTGAAATGAGGAGTCATTGCTGGATTTTTGGCTGAGGAATGACTTCGTCTGACATATGACATATTTTAAAGATTTCTGGTTGCTGTGCTGAGAATTGTAGAGAATAGGGGAGGCAATGATAGAGGCATCCAGTTTAGAGATGATGGTGACTCAGTCCAGAGAGTGAGACAAAGAGATGAATCAAGAACAATTTTTAAGATGTTTTTTTGGCCTACAACTTGGAAGGAAGGCATTGCCATGAGTTGAGAAGACTGAGTGTGGGACAGATTTTGGGGAGAAGAACATCAGCTCTATTTGGGATGTGCTGAGTACTAGATGTTTATTAAACATGTAAGTTGAGACATCGAAAAGGCAACTGGATATATGAGTCTAGAGTTCTGGAGAGAAGTCTAGTTTGGAGAAATAAATTTGAGGGTCATCAACAATGGTACTGAAAGCCATGTAATTAGATGAAATTACTAAGTCAGTGAATGGAAATTAAAAAAAAAAAATAGAGAAAGTGGACCAACCCTTGACAGGATTGGGGAAAATAGATTATTGTATGACATCATTGGGAAGCTATCCTTTTGGCAATATAATACAAAACAGCAATATAAATAAAGATGGGTTGATATCTTCATAGAAAATATTCAAAATTCTGAACTTACAGATTCATGGGCCTGGAAGTGATCATTTTAGGTCACCAACTATATTTCCTAACTTTTGGGTAAAAATAAAAACAAACCCAAACCTATCCGAACAATTGGACATGTTTTTCTTATGAATAACTAATTCCCCAATATTATATCTACAGGTGACATAATTACAAGACAATTCTAGGGAAAGTAAGCCAGTCAGTTTTAGGTATTTACAGCACATAAGTTCTTCTAAGCGTGTTCCTAAGATTTTGTAAGTAACAGGTATGTCTATTTCATTTCAGGAATCTGAATATCCTATTATTCCAACTCTTAGTGATTCCTTGATTACGAGGAAACTAAGTTGAGGGTTTTGTTCAACTTCTGAACTCCCTTGGTTGCATGAAACTTATTCTTTTATTTTTCTGTAGGGGAGGAAAAAAATTTTCTCTCTATCCTTCTGGATTCTTAGCTAAGAATGGCTCCATTCCACCACCAACCCAATAAAGGACAGATTAATAGGAGAAAAACAAACAGAAGTTTAATATCATGTATACCTCTTGTACACATGGGAAACACTCAGGAAAACTGAGCAACTCTCTGAAATGGCCCGAATCATCATCTTAAATACCATCTACCGCTAAAGACAAAAGAAGATGTTGGAGGGTGGGGCAGTTGTCAGGGAGGAAGATCAGTTATGGGAGGTTTCCAGAAAAAGCACAGTAAACAAGGGTATGATTGTTATGCAGATTTAAGTCAGTGACTTCTCCACTGATAAGACTTTCTAGAGATTTAGTCATCCTCTCCCTGTTGGAGAAAGAGAGAGACAGAGAGAGAGAGAGAGAGAGAGAGCGAGCCTTAGAAATGGAGACTTCCCCTATACATGTGAATTTTTTTTTACAAAAAGGTAAATTGTCCTGTTTTCAGAGCTTTTTCTATGTCTGTTTCTTAAAAATAATCAGCTCAAAGTAATCCTTATCCCAAAGAAATATATTTTGGGGTAGCAAATTCTGTTCCCCTTCAATTCCTTACATCACATATTGTCCAAAACTTGCATCTTATAAAATTTATATGATCAATGCAATTCTCCTTTATATACTTGTAGAGTCCCAAAGCCCTATTCTGATCCAATCTGGAGGTTACAAAAAGGACAGTTCTTTAAGTAAAATAATGATCAAATGCTAACGTTAGGCAGCAGAACATCTTGTGAAGCTTATAGAACAGAGTTATGTACAGAAAATGTCCCCTTCTGCTCATATCATATGGTTTGAAATATTTATTAGTGGATACATCTGTAGGCCCCAATATACAATGCTAAATGGTGCTCATCTGAGACAATGCTTTCTGCATTAAAAAGTCTCTTAGGCATACAGTCAAGAGGTAATAGGAAAGTTTTGTCTGTTACCTACAGGTGCATAGTCAAATGAAAGGCTGCTCTCTAAAAAGCGACATCCAACACTTTGCTACCAGAAGACGGAGATCATATTTGACTTAAAATGTAAAAATCATTTTGAGTAGCTGGTAAATTCCATTCAACATACGTAATGTTAAGCAAATTCCTTAATACATTTGAGCTCCACTTTCATCATCCACAAAACGGGAATGACGACATAAAACTTGCCCAGGAATGAATGATACAATGCAGGGATCGGGTTTTGAGACTGTAAAGTTCTAGACACATGTTACTTATTTAACAAATGTTAAAATAGCATAACCTGAAAGATTATATGTTTTTAGTAATTTGGACAATTTAAGCTTGCTTAATTAAAAAGGTCTAGGTTTTAGGAATTGTTGGTAAGGCTCAGAGATGAAGTTAGATGTCAGGAGTCCGGTGATGAAATTACAGAACCTGTGCTTATCTGCTTTGGTCCAAGAAGGTCATTTGCTGTCTTCCTCTTTTTGTAACTAGTGATCAAAAGTTGACCCTAAACGATTTCGGCTCCTGGAGGGTTTTTGTTTCTTTTTCCGAACCCAAACTGGCCCTTATCCCCGCTCTCCGCGCGCCCGTCGTTTCCAGTCCCCTGCAGGGGGACTACATTTCACAGAAACCCGTCCAGTGCCTGCAGGGGAAGGTGCTGTGACGTCCTTCCACGCTCGGTCNGGGGGTGGGGGGCCGGAGGGGACCGGGAGTGGGCGGCGGCGGTGGTCGGGGGACCAGAATCAGCGCTCTGCGGAGAGACCGGGTCAAGCCTGGGGAGGCGCGGGGAGCACTGCGGCGTGCAGGGGGAGGAGGTGAGCGCTGCCCTGCGCGGGGAGAGGGGCACCGGGCGCGCGGCAGCCGGGTCCCTGACGCGGTGGCGTCCGCGGATATGCTCCGTAAGGAGGGATGCGGAGAACTGGGGGGCACTGGGGGAACGCAGGATTTGCGGGGAGGGCTCCTTGCGTTGTTGTGTTCGTGAAGCCCTTTCGGTCATTGCAGCTGTCCCCTTTGAAAGGTTGGCGGTGAAGACAGAGAGCATAGGGTTGGATTTCTGTCGACCCTTCAGACCGTTAGGACGACCCTCCTGTTTTCCTGGGGAAGAGTGAAGGTGGGAGAAGTACGTGCTGCTGTGGGCCAAGGTGTCTGGAAGCAGATGCCACCGTAGGATGGGGGAAGGGAGCGTCCAGTGCTGGAAGTTGACAGAGGAGAGCCTTCTGTTGTTGCTCTTGGCCTGAGAAGCCCCCTCTGTTGTCCTCAGCAGAGAGGACCAGGGAAGAAGCCTTGCAGGCTTCCCTCAGGGGCTGTAAAGGATAAATGGGAGAAAATAAGAATTCCTGGGAGAAAGGGAGATGCAAATGATGACATTGGAGAAGCAGAATTCTAAAAGGTGAGATAGGAATTAAGTTAATGTTGAGGAATATGATAGATCTCGTAGCCTGCAGAAAACAATGATGGAGAAACAATTTATGGTTTGGAAATGAAGGACTGCAAAAGAGGCTTAAATATTCCAGTGTTACTAGACGCTTAAAGTTTTTTTCTTTCTTTCTCTCTCTCTCTCTTTTTTAATGCATTGGACCAGCAAGAATATAATTCTCATTTGAGCATAGACAATGTTATTCAAATAAGACTAAGAAGATTATTTGGAAGGGTCTGACCATACTTGCTGTTTGTTTTTTTTTTTTCATATACTGTTACCTAGAATTTGTGGAGTCCAAAATCATCTTGATGATAAATGTTCTTAACATGAAAGTGGGAAAGACAACAAACTAACTTAAATCAATATGATCTTATTTTGAATAAAATGTAGCTTGCAAGTTTAATGTGTATAAATAAACAAACAATGAATATCAAGTGCGAAACTTTTGGTTCTCATTGTTTTATCTTTATCAGTTCTTTAATATTTAGAATTACCTTTTACTGTAGAATAGTTTATTATTTTTGAAAAAATGTTCATGCAACATTCAAACAATACAGAAATTTAAAAAGGAAATAAGGAATCCACATATATAAGAAGAAGATAACCTTTTAACACTGTGTGAAACATCCTTCCAGGTAGCTTTCTAAACATTGGGGTTGTATTTCTGTGAATCATTATTTAACTTCCACTACAAAACGTCACATATATATAATGAAGGCTTACCACTTAGGTTTGAGCAATGAAAATTTCATATATTAATGCACTTGTCCATTGAGTAGTCATGGTCTATTCTTTAGAGTCATATTGTTGTCATTTAATGTAAACATTTTCTTGTTCTCTCTTGTAGATTGATCTCCTGAAATTTAACTTTCAAGATGAAGTTTTTATTGGCGATTGGCTTTTTTATTTTAATTTCCTTGTGGGTTGAAGAAGCTTATTCTAAAGAGAAGTCTTCAAAGAAAGGGAAGGGGAAAAAGAAGCAGTATCTATGCCCATCGTACGTTCTTCATGTCTTATATTCTTATATGGAGAAATGTTATTGCGTTTTTTATCAAAGTAAGGTGGTTTATTAAAGCACATTTCAGCAAAACTTTTCATATCAGAATATGGTTTCACAACAGAGGTTTAGCATGTGATATCTAGTTCCTAGTGTTTAAGGTAAAGTTTTATAAAGTTTTATTCATGTTCTGGGATTATATGATTTCTATACATCTATTATAAAATTAGAAAAAGCATTACTATTTCTTCCATACCTAAATATGCAGCTATCATTAGATATTGAAATTGTGTCATGAGCAAATACCAGTTCAAAAAGATGGTTAAAAAAATATTCCTAAAAATGAATATTAATTTAAAAATTAGGTAGCTAAAGTAGGATTTTAAGGTTTATTAGTTTATATTGATACATGGAAGAAGAAAATTCACATGGTAGATCAGTTTTCTATTTCAGTATTTTTCTGCAAATGACTTAGATTAGGAGATTAGGTTATTTCTCAAAAAAAAACATGAAAACAGAATCTAAATCCAAATCATCCACTCCTTTTGTGGTTTGGACTTTTTTTTTAACGGGAAGGGTTAATATTACTGGTGGATAATACCTAATGGTTAGAGCAATTGGACAGTGTGTAAGTAAATAACTTTCAACAATATAATGTGTTTTTAGGTAATAATATATGTGGTGATCTGAAATAAA
This sequence comes from Crocuta crocuta, assembly GCF_008692635.1. Lineage (NCBI taxonomy): Eukaryota > Metazoa > Chordata > Mammalia > Carnivora > Hyaenidae > Crocuta > Crocuta crocuta. Next base: position 516,799 of record NW_027528213.1, read on the forward strand.
AGTTAATTTGCTGTTACAGGTCATTTTTGAATTAAGATTATTTAAATGCCAGATCAATGGGTAATTTCAGCATCAACATTTAAAGGTAGACTATTATAGTTCTAGAAACTTTGTAAGAGATACTAAGGTACATTTTAGGATGTTTATTTTATAAAGAAAGGGTATTAAAATTGGTTTTTTGGAATGGGTATTTATATGAATATGTGAGATATGTCTGGAGACAGTATCATGATCCACATCAAAGCCTAGAATTAAATAAATTTCCCAATTTAGAAGTATCTATTTGTTTTCAGGTTTAATGGTCCTGCTTATTTCAGTGCTGCACAGTGTGATGTCAGGGCCAGATTTCTGGGTGTATAATAGGATGACCCTGAACACTATTCATGTGTCCCTCCTTGGCCATCTGCCTAATTGGGTGTGAAGTATCTGATGGAGCAGGTTCAGGAATAATCACCATCTGCAACTATCACTACTCTTCAGGGTCAAGAGCTTCTGTATCATAACCAGGAGATAAGCATTTTATGGAACTGGACATTGGCGAGTGAATGTGTCCAAATGAAAGGACACATTCTCATGTTTTAGATATTCTTCATATTAACTGGTCACTTGATGAACATTGGCATACTGATACAAACTGTTGCATATGTCTTAAAGTCATGGTCATCCTGTGTGTGGAGTCAAGCCAAATTCAGTCCGGTTTCTCTACATTTGGAAGCTCATAGGGCTCTTTTCCTCTTCCTTCTGCCTCCCCCATCAACTGTCATGAGTTAGAGAGTTCTGCAGATGCCAACACCAAGCCTTATAACTATCACGTATCTTACATGAGTCCTTCAGAAGACATTCTCTCCCTTTTCAGAATTAATGCTGTTGGATTGTCTGTATAAACTGACTATTTTTAAGTGTCTATATTTACTTAAGACAGATTTTTAAAATTATATCTAGTAGGTTAAGAGTGAAACAATAAAAGTTCTGTTCTGATGAATATGAATATCTTCAAGTAGAAGGCCCAACATCTTGGTAAGCCCTTATCACAGTGTTTTTAGATATGTGGGTAATTAGTTGAAATTTTATCTTTGAAATTTTCTAACATAACTTAAAACTTCCTAGAATTTTATTTTATTTTTTTTATCATGATGAGACTAGTTAAAGCATTATTAACAGTTGCCATGGTGATGCTACCAAAAATCTGAATTACTAAAATGTAGGTGTGCCTTGGAGAATAAGATTTACATATTTTTTTGCTTGAGCATTTTATTAAGAATTTTGGTTTATTTTTACTGAATTCGTTGAAATTCAGAAGACTAGAGTTTTCTCTGTTTGGATCCATTACATTAAATTTCTTTGAATGTCCAGATTAAGAATCTCAGTTTTAATAATGTGCTGTGAAAGAATATGCAAATCATTTATATCTAGAGGATGATCCAGTTAGCCCATCTTGTAGAACTTGAGTAAGTACAGAACATTTTGACTAAGAAGAATATTTGAGATTATGAAGGTTAGGTTTCAGATAACACCATAATACCCTTCAATATGGTGAAATCTTGCTCAGTGATTTCTTTATTTAGTTGTTTTTTAGTAGAATTGAGGCAATGAAATTGTATAGGCATAGGTAGTTAATATATGAGTATAGCAAACATGAGGAAAAATTTTCTGTTTTACTGTTGTAATAATATCCTTCCCCACAACCAAGACTGTATGTGAGAAGAAAAAGGTTTTAAAATGTAGAAGAAATAAAAGACTTGGGGTCCTTAACATTCTAGAGTTCCATTTTGATGTTGAGCTTGAATTGTATCGTAAGCTTTTCCTCGCTCTTTTGCTGTGTGTGGTTTTTTTTTGAAATTCACATTGTTTTGAGATGCTGTTACATAAATTTATGCTATTGTTTTTTTATTGTAAGTGAAACAGCCGTACCACATTGACAAACTATCTGATAAATCTCATTTCAGAAATTTTAGAAATTTAATATATATTAAAATATAAGAAATAAACAATGAGAACATAATTTTCTTTTTTTCTTTTTTTTTACTGTTTTCTTTTTTTTCTTTTTATTTTTTTTACAAATAGTTTATTGTCACATTGGTTTCCATAAAACACCCAGTGCTCATCCCCACAAGTGCCCTCCTCCATTAAATCCTGGACACAGTGAGCTTTTTATTTTCCAATTTGAATTTGACATTAACCTTCATTTCTTGGTCTTTCTTCTGGTTGTCTATACAGTTAGCCTGAGAGATTCCGTCCAAATCTACAGCTGTAACTACCATCTATTCACTGTATTCCTAAGTCTCTGTGTCCATTCCAGACTTCTTTGAAGAATTCCATCCCCATAACTCCAATATTTCTATGTTGCTATCCTTATTTTGACCTCTGACTCAACTTAACATGATAAAACCTGAGTTCAGAAATCCTCCCCACCACCTGAAGTAGTGTTTGCTTTTCCAGCAAATGATCCCACTACCTCTTTTGCTAATGGAAGTACGAGGGATGACCTCGGACATTCTCTATCTACCTTAGCATCTTAAAATGAGTAGTCTCTGAGACTTCTCAATTCAGAGTCTTTGTCAGCTCTGGAATATGTCCTTCACTTTTACTCTTATGTGGATACTGCTTTAATTACTCTTCTCCACCTATTTTGGTGAACTTTTTATTAGTCTCTCTGCTTCTTGTCTTCCTCCATCAATTCATATTGAACTGGAGTGAGTTTTCTGAATCTCAGTCTAGTCAAGTAATTCCAATGCTTAGAGCCCCTTAAGGGCCTCCATAGCTTTCTATAAAAGGTTCTCATTTCTTGGCTTCACACTCAAAGCTCTTGTTAAATTCTAGCAATACCTTACTTTACTTTTTTTTAAAAAATAGCCATTTGCCACCATTAAAAATTTTTTTTTTAGAGAGAGAGAGAGCACATACACATGGAGGAGGGGAGAGGGAGAGAGAGTGAGAGGGAGAGAGAAAGGGAGAGAATCACAAGTAGGCTCTACACACTGCACAGAGCCTCACACAGAGCTCAATCCCACGACCCTGGAATCATGACTGAAATCAAATGTTGGGTGCTCAACTGACTGAGCCGCCCAGGCACCTCCAGCAATATCTTTCTATCCCAGTCCCCCTCCCAACTCAACACATATGAGCCAGGTCTCATGCATACTTTCTCTTTCACACGTCTGGAAATGGACTTTCCTTTACCAGAAATGCCAATGCTTTTTCTTTAGTTAATACCTGCCTCAGTGGTCTTGTCCAAATCCATGGCTGTAAATATCATTTATTCACTGTTGACTGCTCTTAGAAAATAAAAGTCAACCAAGTAAATTTGAACATCTAATTGGCTTTCTTAGCAATTCATGAATGAGGTAGCATTCCGTCTTGCAAGTAGAGCAATGGCTCTGAGGAGTTGTACAAAATGGAAGGTTTTTACAGGAAAGAGAGTGTGGCAGGAAGTTATTAGTAAAGAAAGGATTATTTCAGGCAAGGTTACATTCCCTTAGGGGGAAGGGCAGAAGATCTTACTAGATGGATTATCTCATCTTTTGGGGAATGGAGAGGGCACATGTGACAGTTTCCTCATTGATGCTGATCAGAACATTCCTGACTGAGGAGTTAAAACTACATTTTTAGGGGACATTGAAATGTAGTTGGATTAGGTATTAGGTCCCTGTTTGGTGACTTGGCTTAAGTGACATCATTTTGGGCCTGTGGTTTTCTTTTTAACACACCCAAGTCTGTATGTCTGGCCCAGACCTCTCTTTGAAGAGCATCACACCCATATAACCAAATTTTAAGCTGACTGTTCCATAATGATCTCAAACCTTGCTATCTCTTTTGGGAAATCTTTTCTAATCTAAAAGTTTGATTTAGATAATGACACTCCATGCCTCCATAGTGCCCTAATTGCCTATCATGTTTATAATGCTGTTTGGTAATCATCAGTTGTATTTGTCTGCTTTCCCCTCTAGATTGTAAGCTCCTAGAGAGCAGTGTCTTTTTGAGTCAATCACCAGAGATAAATTTAGTGCCTGATAAAGAATATATACATACAATAAAACTTTGTTTAAAGAATGAATAAAAACTTAAAGATCTTTGGCTTTTACAACTTGTTATATCTGGGTTTTGTTAAGATACTTGAAAAAAAACCTTACATAGTCCCTATGGACCATATTTAGAAATATAGTCTCAATATAGGGTAAACTAGATGAATTAACAACTGGGTACTTAGTAGAACACCTCCAACATGGATGATGTTTCTTTGTGAAATTTTGGCCTTATCAAGTTTAACATTTTTTCAATGACTAAGATAAGACTGTACAGAGGAAACCTACAAACTGAGGATCATGTGATTTGAGGACATATAGTGAATATCTGAGACAGAATTTAGGATCCACTATGATCTTAAAGGGTTAAAGTGATGGGCTGAGTCTAAAAATGGTGGAAATATAAATTGCACTTTTGTCCAGAAATCATTTGTGCAAATATAGGATGGGGAAAATATGGTAGAGAACATTTGAAAAAAAATAGATACTTCATTAATGTTTATATATGTATGAAATATGTGTTACATGTATATAATATACAAACGAGTATATATTGTTACTTAAATTAGTATTTCTATTTTACCAATTTTATGTTAAAAATAACATATTAGTAGAATGATATTATTTGAAGCAAGATTTACAGAGATTTCTGCATTGTGCGGTCAGTATCACAGTAACAATTGAGATAATTAAAATTATGTTATATTAGGAAGAGCTGAAGAGACTGAGGTATTTGAAAGTTGTTTTCAAGTCATTGAAAAACTCTGATGTAGATGAGAAAGTAGACTTTGCTGCTTGGCACCAAAGCTAAAATGGGTAGTAACTGGAGGCACTTGGCATGAAGGGTAATTATTTGGCAGACATATTTTATAGAAAGTTTGAACAGTGGATAGGTGGTTAGACCAGATGGTGATATTTAAGGTCAATTTAATTTGTCAAATTTTTAAGATTCTTTGATTTCAATATATTGTATTTGATTATAGCCTTACTATTATCCAATAAAATGAGATAGAATAATTTGAAAATTTTTAATCAGTAGAGATTTAAACAGATCTGCTTTTATTTTTGGTGCATTGCTTTGGAAAGCCCTACCATATAAACTAAACATATCTTGATCTTGTGTTAATAATAAGGATTTAAAAACCTTCAGTGGTAGAATTTTTTCTTGGAATTTCGTGATCATATTTTTAAAGTATGTCTTTCAAACCCAGAAGATATTTCTCTTTTCTGATATAAACCAATAGGAAGAAATATGTCAAGCTACTGTTCTTCTCAAATAATGATTGAGGGATGGCAGATGTAAGTGATCTAGTCCTACTTGTTGTAATTTATAAGATGGTATAGGTTTGTAGATTTATGTTTATTTGTGTATTATATATGAAACCAGAACATATAGTATACTTTCAGAATTATTGATTGAATAAACCAAAACAAAATAGAATTGTCTCAACAACGAACATTGCTTGTCATTTCTGTTTGTGCTATCAGCAGAAGTAATGACACTTTTAAATACTGAATTTGGCCAGACTGTAACCTCTTGGCCCATGCTGCCATTTTTGTCATCACTGAGCCTGGGGAACCTTCTACCGTTTGTTGAGGACTGTTTGAATTTCAAGTATACGATAGCTTACAGTAAGGGCACTAATTTGTTTGTAAGTTAAATTTAAAATTTCCTTCCTCCCACTTTTGGCCCATACTTGTATCTGAGGTATGACAAAGCTTAATAAGATACCCTTGATTGATACTAGATAAGGGCTGCTATTATTTATATTTGTGGGTAGTCATGTTAGCATAAATGAGTCCTGTCTTCTTCCTCCAAGCTGTTGGCATTCTACTTTTAAAATCATGACAAAGAAATTTGGTTCTGTGTGTATAATGGGAAACAATGTGGCTTCTTTATATTACTTAATTTGTTCAGAAACTAAAAAAAAAAAAATGAATGCATAAAAACATTTAGTATGTTATGAGAAATTGTTTTGTCTCCTTTAGAGAGAGATTTTACCATTTAATGATAGTATTTGTATGCATCAGTTTTATGTGGTAGAAGGGTAGATATACTGAATAACCAAAGCTATTACATGTTGTCTGAGTATAATATTAGCTATTTTCTTCCGACTCTCATTTCTTACCTGCTATTGACTATAATAGAGTGGATTGATTTTAGTTTAGTTCCAGTTTCTTCCTGATGGAAACATTCATGATAAATGCATTGGCCAAAAGACGAAAAGCTGATTGCAAAAGGGTATGGGCAATTTCTGTAATGAATACAATTGAAAATTGTCTGTATTATTATTACTATAACTATAACACATCTAGGTTGAACATGTCACTAATGTTTACTCATTTTTTTTTTACTACTTGTTGAACAATCTGAGCTTAATGGCATGCTGTTCTTTTGCCATCAACTGAATTAATGATCTTCCCTTTCCAAATAATTTCCTAGGTTTTGAAACTGGCATCCTCATTACTCTAGCTACTCAGGCATGATACTTAAATGGAACCTGTCTTTCTTTCTCGTAGAATGATTTCCTCTATCTGTCCTGTTCATTGCATCTCCACTTACCATCGTCTTCAACTTTTTTCATCAATATTTTTCTAATTATTTGCCCTATTTTTTTCTCTGCTTGTTATTATTCATCTTATATATTGTTTCCATTTTCATGTTGTTAATATTATGATCCAGACCCACAATGTCCTCTTATTGCCTGATGGATCCCAGTGGAAACTGTTTACTTTGATTTTCAAGGGTCTCTCTAATTTGCATCCCAAACTCTATGTGAAACTACCCTCTAGTTTTAGAAAGGTTGATCTGCTCTTGCTCCTAAACTTCTCTTGCCATTGTTTATGCTTAGACACGTTTATGTTTAGAATGACAACACCTTGGTTAATCTATGCAGGTCTCAGTAGTCCTTCAGGATTCATCTCAAGTATTACCTTGCTTTATGAAACTTTTTAAAATAATTAGAAGTTTCAGTTGAGAATAAGGTTAATACAAATTAATAGCGTGTGATGGCTGTTGAATACTGATGTCTTGGATACTGATAGAAATACTATTTATAGAAAGAAAAAAGTGTTAATATCCTGGTGGGGTATAAATTCTGGTTGCCACCTTTGTGATGGTTAGAATTTCATGGGAGTTTGTTCAAGGAATCATCATTAGGATTTGCAGGAACATGAGTCTGTTTTTTGATTGATTGTACTGTGAGTTGTTTTCCTTGAAGAATAGAAGAGTAATTACCTGCTATTTGAGAAGTTATTATTATACAGTATGAACTAGACTTCTTTTGCATGATGTCAAGTTATAGAACTGAGATGAAAGAAAAACTTAGAGGAAAGACAAGTTCAATTTTAAAGGATATGATAGAATTGTCCAAAGAGGAACTGGATTTTTCTGGGCAGTTCTTTCTTGCTAGAGTGATTAAACATGGCTTGGGTGGGGCTCCTACCCAAATCAAGCCTCACTGGGAAGTTACAAATTTAAAAGTTCTTCTCATCCCCAAGATTTCATGAGTCTATGACTAGAACTAATGTTAACTCCCTCTTCTTATATCCTTTTTGTCCATACTGTATGTTTAATGTTTGATTATATTTAATAATAATACTCTTTCTATGATACCTTTTATTTCCTAGATGAATCATGTAAAGTGTTAAATCTAATACATACATATATATACATACACATTTCATCTAATATGTATATATACATACATTTAAAATGTATGTATATGTGTGTGTGTGTGTGTGTGTATATATATATCTCAAGAATTTACCATTTATGGTTAACACAATATGTAGTTAACTCTAACCATATATAATAAATGTATACAGACACACTTTTATTTGGTGTGCATAATGAGGCTCTTATGCAAAGAATCTTGAAGTAGGCAGAATGTGAAAGTTTTATATACATACATATATATATGCACACACAAATACTTAGTGTATATGTGAAAGTGTGTGTGTATACACACACACATAGTATATACACACATATACAATTTTATATTCTGCCTACATATAGTATCTACATACATAAACAATTTTATATTCTGCCTACATCAAAATTCTTTACATAAGGGGCGCCTGGGTGACTTAGTTAAGCGTCCGACTTCGGCTCAGATCATGATCTCATGGTTCGTGGGTTCGAGCCCATGTGGGGCTCTGTGCTGACAGCTAGCTCAGAGCCTGGAGCCTGCTTCCGATTCTGTGTCTCCTTCTCTCCTTGCCCTTCCCTCATCACGCTGCCTCTCTCTCTCTCTCTCTCAGAAATAAATAAAACATTAAAAATTTTTTAAAAAATTCTTTACATAAAACTCTCACTTATGCCTGCTAAATAAAATGGAATAAAATGGGTGACTGACTATACAAAAAAACATAAATCAATCTTTTGGTGGGTCAGTGGCTGGCTGAGACTGGAATTAAAGTTAACACCTTTAAAATTCCTTTTGTATGTCTGCTAAATCATGATGGTCAAGGCACCGTAACAGGAGAAAAAACACTGCTGTATCTCAGAATCTTTGCCGATTGGCCTAATGACATTCAGTAAGTCACTAATTTGGGGGGCCTCTGTTTACTCATTTGTATGTGGAAAAGTTTGTTCTCAGAAGTCTCCCAGTTTCACTCATCTATTCATTATTTATGACCAGTGTATCTTTTATGACTTAATCAAGTTTTATTTATCATTCTTTTGGCACCTTTATATTCAGGGTTAACCACTTTTGCTTTTTGTTCCTGTTTTGCTTTCAGATTCAAAACCAGTCAAGCCAAACCAACAGAAAAGGAATACAAAAAATTCTTTTTCTTGACTAAGTTAATTACAAAGGGATCTAAATTTTAGAGTTGATTTATTAAAATGAAGGTATTTCATTGTATTCCAAAGTAGATTAATGTATGTGGAAGGTGAATTGTTTGCATTATTAGCTTACCAATTTTTTATAAATTAAGAAATTTGACTTACAAAAATGTGCCTTTTTTTTCTTTTGGGGATACAGTAATATGGTAAAGCACAGAGTATATATGCAGAGATCTCTATTCTTTTTGTGTTACTACCAGAAAGAGACATAACACTGCTATGTTCCAGAAAACAGAGAACCTTTTACAAATGAGTTCTTTTACCATAGATATTTTATGAAAATTTATACTTATTATTCATGAAGCAAATTATTCAAATTTATGTACATACAAATAGCTCCTCTGAGACATGATGTAAATATGAAATAATATTTCTAGAGCTCTGATTGGAATAACAGCAAAACACTGATTAAATCACTAATATAATATGTTGGGTAACTTGAAACATCTGACCTTTATTAGTCCTCTTGTAGGAGAACAATAGTATGGATTCATGACTATTCAGGAAGTTTACTACTATGATTCTTGGGAATAACCTCATAGAAAAGGCCAACCTCTTAATGAGTAGATGTGGAGTGAGTGCTCCTTTGCATCAATATTTAGCACCATGGGTATGACTGACAAAATGATCCAAATTTTTACTACAACACTTTTCAACATCACTCAGAATTTTGTATTCACTTAACTATAATATTTTTGGCTTAATTCTACAGATATTTGATTTATTCAGAATCTGTACTTATTTTGTGTGGTAATCTAGTCTTGGCTGGGTCTTCACTATGTTTCCAATAACCCTTTTACTTGGCCCTTCCTTAACGGTTCTGTCTTTTTCTCTCTCTAATAATTGTTTTATCCTTGATCCTACCCCTTTGAGTCTTGGCATAGAGTCTTCGCTTATTTCACAGAAAAACAGATAGAATTCACTGGGTGGAAACTCTCCCGGTGTCTATCTTCACTCTAAAGCTACCTATCTGATGTAACTGGAAAAGGGACTTCCTTTTGTTCTATCTCATCTACTCTCTTCTGAGACCTATCTCTATTACCTTACCTCTGCTCTCCCGAGTTCTCAATTTGCTTTTCTTTTTTGGTTCCTTTTTTCTAAGGGCTTACCAGTATACTGAAGGGTCTCTTAACTGAGAAAACATATATAGTTTCTTTTTTAAGTTTATTTATTTTGAGAGAGAGAGAGTGGAAGCTAGGGAGGGGCAGAGAGAGAGAGGTAGAGAGAGAATCCCAAGCAGGCTCCATGCTATCAACATAGAGTCTGGCTTGGGGCTTGATCCCACAAACCATGAGGTTATGACTAGGCTGAAACCAAGAGTCAGACGCTTAACTGACCGAGCCACCCAGGTGCCCCAAATATATTGTTTTTATATTCCTATTTCATTAACTTTGCTTTTTCCCTGTGTTCACTGCCATGTATCTTAAACTAACAGGCTACAATGGTATATACTTTCTCTGGGCTATTCACTATTTCTTTCCTTTCCTTTCCTTGAGTTTCTTTAAATTATGAAAGCCATATGTTATTGTGGTAAGAAATGAAACAATATGTACCACTTAATATTCTTAATATTCACTCTTATATTAATATAAACTCCTGTTAGCATTGTCCTTTTTGGTAAAGATATTTTATTCCTTTTAAGCAAGTCTACTGACTTTCTTTTGAGTCCTTCTATGCCTTGAATAAAGACTAATGATTGTCTTCTACAGCCCAACCCAGTCTCCGACCCTAACCACCCACCTTTTGGCTACTAGCACTTGATTCACTCTTGGAACTTTTTTCCTGACTTAACTGATTAGCCACCTTCACTACCTATCATTTTGAGTGTATCCTGAAGTACTGGGTTTTACCAGATATTCATTCATGGTCCTTTTACTTCTTACTTATCAGTTTTTTCCTGAGTAATTTCTGCTTGTATCTGTGGTTATCCATACATCTTTATCTCTGGCTGTAACTACTCCTGTGAGTTCCCCATAATTGTTTTCAACTTCCTGCTGGACCTCAGAGTTCATGTATCAGGCCAGCTCTACCATATGCATTTCTCATCTTTTTACTCAGCCTTTCATGAAAAACAGAAGCATCTTTCTTCCATGAGCTCTCGCCCTGATCATCTCATCAGTTACTTATCCTATTGATTCCTGTTTAGATCTGGCTGCTTCTCCCCATCCCTGCTATTATGGTCTTTATCAGGCTCTGATCATTTCATCTTGAATCTTTTATTGCAATTGCTTACCTAGATGCCTGAACTCTAGCATGCCTGCCTTCTCCACTTCAGTTCATACTGCACAGCAGTGGCTCTCAAACTGTTGATCTTAGCACCCCTTTGCAATCTGAAACATTTTTAAGGCCACAGAGCTTGAGTTTGGGTAAGTTATATCTGCTGATATTGCTGATACTATTATAAATTGAGGTAAAATTTTAAAATATTTATAAAATCACTTAAAATAACTATACACATTACGTGTTAACATAAGCAACCTTATTTTTATGAAAAGTCACTATATTTTCCAAAACAAACAAAAATAGTGGGGAGAGTGGCTGTTGTTTTACATGGTTGCATATTTCTTTCACTGCCGGCTTAATGGAAGAAAGTCAGATTCTTACATTGGCTTTGTGGTATTGTTTTGATTGGAGTAGGTAAAGAAAGTATGACTTCACACAGACATGTAATTCAAAAAGGGAAGAGCATTTTAATAGCTTTTCATAGCTGTGCATATTCTTCTTTAATGCCATGCCAAAAGTTAACAAGTGATAATTTCTTAAAAGTTAATTGCAGTGTTAATTCTGAAATTAGATCAGTGAACATTTTGTTTTTCATTACACTAAAATCTACTGGTTTTGCACTTTTTTTACACTTTCATAGTTTTATTACTATTCACATTTTTTTAGTGTCTTAAATTGTTTTTGGAACAATTTAATTTCTGCTTTTTTTCTACTTTTATTGAGGTGTAACTGGCCTATAACATTGTGTTAGTCCAAGGTGTACAACATAATGATTTGACATATATATGGTCAAATGCTCACCACAGTAAGTTTAGTTAACATCCATCACACGTCACATAGTTACACAGTTTTGTTTAACATTTTGCATTGGCCATTAGGAAAATATTGGCTTGCTGGGTTTTGCAAATGTTGATACATTTCATTATTCAATATCAAAAAGTCACATCCATCTAATGTCACTTCCAATCTCACTGGAAAGCCTGTTAAGTATTAGAAAGTATTCAAGCTCATGGTGGTGAATATTAAGTTTTCTAAAATTCCAGTTTTTGTGTGAAAATTTATTATTGGCAGCAAATACTATGCTCATTGCAGTTTTTCTCAAAGTTAACAAGCTCTCTTGATTCGCTTTTGAAAACTCATTTGCTAAATAACTAAGATTAAATAGCCATATATTTTCTGTATTGTTCCATGAAAATGGTATTTCATAAGAAGTGTCTAGTTACATCAGTGACCCAAGTGCTTTGGAACAGATAACGTAGTTTGATGTGCAACAGAAGTTCCATGTGATTACTTCACATTTCTTTCACATAGAATATTAAGATAATGTGGATTTAAATTTTAAAATTCAATAAGATTAGCATTTTTAGTGCTTCTTTAAGAACATTATTTAGGAACACTGTTTTTAAAATTATTCACTTATTTATTTACTGCTATCATGCATCAGTAAAGGACTCTTAATATTTGTAAGTATTAGTTTTCTTATTTGCACACCAGAAATTTATCCACCATTGCTTTTGTACCATCAGTGTAAATGTCAGTCTAGTGAAACAAAGCAAATAATATTTTTAAAGTTACTATTTTTGTGAAGATAATTTTGATTGAGTACCTTCAAGTATTTGTGGACTACACCTTGAAAGCTGTTTTATAATGTCAGCAGATCTGTGATGTTCAGTATTATCCCATCATTTATTTCTCTGATTATGGCTAGCCCTTTCTCTTTTCACTTCTATCCCACACCTCTAGCATGCTCTTGGCATGCTTAACTTGTCACTGATGCAGGCCCCTTTGTGAGTCTGTACTGTTGTGCATACTGTAACCACTGCCTCGAATTTGTCTTTGCTTTCTCCTTTTTACCTGTTACGTGCCTCCTTTTCTCTCCATCCCCACCTCAAAAGCCACCTGCTCTTTGAAAACCCTATTCTTTGTGTAATTACATGATTAAAATTAATGCCAAATTTAAAGAGAAATTAGTTGAATCAATAAAGAGGAAGAACAATTGGATTGAAATTCTGGAGAAGAATTGGATTCTGCTCTGTTACTAACTCATGGTGGGTTCTCAGATAAGTCACCTTTTCATCTTAATTACCCTGATCTGTAAAATGAAAGAATTAGCAATAAGATTTATTAATTTCTTACAGTAATTGTGAGAAAAGATCATTTGGGATTTTAACATGTGGAAGCAATGTTGTCCTGAGTCTGAAGACCGTGGTTCTGTTCTACAACAGATTAATACATTTGTGATATTGAGTAAGCAATTGTTTTGCCTCTCCAGCCCTCAATTTTCATATCTGTAAATTGGAAATAATAATCTCTACCTATTTCACAGAGCTTCTCTCATAGTATAATTTGAAATTGTACATGAAAGTATTTTCTGAATTGTAAAAGTTCTACAAAGTGGATTTCCTATATTTGTGTATTATTGAATCTTTTTAAAAGATTCAAAGGAATTTTACATATTTTATATTATTCTTGGTCTCGTTTTTCTATCATTACTTAAGCTAATTATTATAGGTAGGAAAACTAACCATGGAGAAAATATCTGAGTCACATTATTAGACATAGCTTTTTCATAGATTCAGAATGCTAGGACTTGGATGAATACAAGGTGTGTGGCACCCTCTGTCAGTGTGAGGGCTGGTGCCATGTGCTTGACAGATGACCCCATTTAATGCAATGAATCTATATAGGAGGCAGCATCCTTCACCCTTTATATATGAAAAGTATGTGTTGTGGAACATGTTTGTATAGCTTTCTTAAGGTCATAACGTTAGTGGTATTCTAGTTATCTAATCCAGGTGGGTATCTTAGGACTTTTTAAAAAATTTGGTCATATAGCATATCATAATCTATTCCGTTTATTTGGAAGATAAGAAAACTGAGCTCACAGAAGGAAATGGCTTTCTTAAGGCACACCATGGGCTAGGAGCTGGAAGTAAAACAGGTCTCCTGATTCTTGGTGCAAAATTTTTTATTAGCTTTCTTTCCAGTTTATATTCATTTAGTTGTTACTTTTACCAATAGGAACTCATTTTTCTTTGCCTTGACTTCACTTATCCTTTGTATATTTTTACATTTTCAAGTAACACATTAGATTTACTTGTGGGATTTTACTGAAATTTAAAATTCATCAACATTTTATCTAAATAACAGAATGTCATTTCTGAGTACACAGTCTTACAGTCTTTCTGTTCATTGATGTGCATTCCACTACACAAAAACTAGTCATTCTGATTAATGGTGTTCAATTTGGATGTTAGTTACCAATAGAGTTTTGTAAATAAGAAGTCATTCTAAGCTACTATTATCAGGAAACAGGATCTGATGCTCTTTTTCATACTGCCTGTACCCATACAGTAAGATCTACAAAGGCATAACCACAAAGGAAGTATAAAACACAATTCTCTTTGACTCTGGTTTCAGGAGATGAAAAGCAATAGTCCAAGTTCTTCAGAGATAAAAAAGGGACTCATCTTTTAGTGACTATAACAAATCTGGACACATGTATTTACCTCCTTTCACATAGAATATTAGAGAATTTTAGTTTTATGATTCCAGTGTCACCTTTTAATTGCTTTGTTTAATCTCAGCTGTTTGTGTCTGTCCACGTGGCTGTACACACACACACACACACACACACACACATTTAAACACAAAGGTTGTTTGTGTATTGTTTTAAACATTTTGAAGTCTAATATGCATGTATAGAAATGCACTGATCATAAGTATACCCCTTAATTAGTGTTCACATTTAACCATGGAGCCAGCACTCAGATCTAGAAATAGAGGGGCGCCTGGGTGGCTTAGTCGGTTAAGCGTCCGANTATTTATATATATATATATAAATAGACTGTTACTCAAACTTTAGAAGCTACTTCATGTCTTCCAGTTGCTCACTGGCTTCTTGAAGATTACCATACAGTATGTTAAATTTGCCTATTTTTTTGGCTGCATATAAATGGAATAATCTAGTATATATCTTTAATGAGTGGCTTCTTTTGTTTTATCTGTGAGATTCATCAACAGTGTTAAATGTCACAGTAGTTCAGTCACTGTCCTTGCTGCATTGTATTCTGTTATATGAATCACTACACTTTATTTTTCTACTCTCTTGTGAAGACATTTGGGTTGTTTCCAAACACACAGACACACACACCAATAAAGATTTTTATTGAGAAACATAAAAAAATACTTTTGGAAATCATTAAGGAAAAGGCAGACAACCTAATTGAAAATGACCAAAAGAAGATAGCCAAAAGGCCAATAAACATATTCATTGGTCATTAAGGAAGTGCAGATTAAGATGACAATGGCATCCTATTACACACCCACTAGAATGGCTAAAATTAACTAATTAACTAATGGCTAAAATTAATTAATTAATTAAAAAAGGGAAAATGCTAAGTGTTAGTGAGAATGTGAACTACAACTCTCATATACTGCTGGCAAAGGTACAGACTGGTATAAGATTTGCTAAGTCATTTAGCAGCATCTAAAAAACACCCTGAAATTCATATTCTTTATCACCCAGCTATTCTTTTCTGAGGCATATACTTAGTGGAAATGTGTACCAAAAGATATGTACAAGAATGTTCATAGAAGCACTGTTTGTAATTACCAGAAATATAATTCATTTTGAAGTTTAGATGTGTTTTTTATTGAAAATATTCAAAATTTTAGAATATATTTGGCATTGCAGCAGGAATTAGAACTTTGGTAATACTAATAAAGATTGGGTTGTCTAGAATAAGAATTACATTAAAAAGGTAAAATAGACATTTGGAGCTACAGTTAAAATATCCACAATAAAGACTGACTTTTGTAAGTTACTTCTGGAAATGTGCATCTTCTTGCTTATCAAAATTAGGTAGGTATCAATTCTGGCTTATCAATGGAAATGAAGGGAGGAGTCCTATAGGCAGCTTTAAATAGAAGGCACAGTCGTGAAAATTTTGAGTACGTTATATGATTATATTCTGGTATTTCCAGTTCGCTCTTTTTTTTTTTTTAAGATTATTTTGAGAGAGGTAGAGGGGCAGAGAGAGGGAGAGAGAGAAGCCCAAGCAGGTTCCATGCTGCCAGTGTGAGCCTGATGCTGGGCTCAATTCCAGGTTATAAGACCATGACCTGAGCCAAAATCAAGAGTCAGATGCTTAAACAACTAAACCACCCAGGCACCCTGGGATTTCACAAGTCTTAATGCAAATTTTCAACTTAGAGCAAACAATCTCTTTCTGACCCTTAACTGATATACTTTCTACTTCTTATTTCATGTATTACAAATGAGTCATTTGGTTTATTCAATTACTCTTGGTTGAGCATATAATATGTGCCAGGCCCTAATCTAGGTGCTTGGACTATAGTTGTGACCAAAGCAAAGTTCTTGCCCTCAGTAAATTTGGTGCTAGTGGGGGACAACATGGACATGGACATGTAGACATGAATTTTTAATATGGCAGGTGATGAGGGGCAGCTGGGTGGCTCATTTGGTTGAGCATCCAACTTCAGCTCAGGTCATAAGCATGCAGTTCACAAGTTCGAGCCCCACGTCCGGCTCTGTGTTCCAGCTCAGAGCCTAGAGCCTGCTTTGGATTCTGTATCTCCCTTTCCCTAAGCCTCTCCCCCACTCAAACTCTGTCTCTGTCTCAAAAACAAATAAACATTAAAAAAATTAATATGGCAGGCAGTGATCAGTGCTATAGGGAAAATTAGAGTAGGATAAGGAAAACCCTATGTTTCTGATAAGGTAAGATTTGAATAGGGAGATGAAGTAAAGGTGAAAGCCATAGAGATCTCTAGAGGAACAATGAATCAGGGGAAAGGACACCAAATATCAAAGTCCTGAAGCAGGCTTTATGTATTCAAATAACAGTATGGAGACCAAGAGCAGAATGGATGATGAGAAGAGTCAGAAACCTAGTAGGTCGTTGTAAGGGTGACTCCCATGTTTTGGGCCTGAGAATAGAAAGCATGAAGGTTTTTTGTTTGTTTTTGTTTTTTTTTAATTTACTGAGAGGTCTATTAAAGACAACATTAGGAGTAGATGGGAGGTGAGGGGAAACCAGGAGCTTGATCATGGTCATGTTAATTTTGAGGTCTTCATTAGACTTCAGTGGGGAAATGTCCAATAAGCTTTTGAATATAGTGTCAGAAATTCTGGGAAATGGTGTCTAGAGGTATAAATCTGTGAGTTGTAAATTAATGAAAAGAATGAGGTCACTTAGAAGGTGACTTACTTAGGAAGGTGAAAACATCTGAGAAATGACTGGGGATGAAGTTGAAGAAATGAGGAGGAACAGGCAAAGGAGATCAGGAAGGAGCAGCTAGTGAAGTAAGATTGGAATTAAAGATCATGTCTTTTTACTTATAACTCAAGTCAAGAAAATCTTATAAGAAAGTGGTAGGGATCAACAATGTCAAGTACTGTGATTAGATCCAGAAAGGTGAACACTGAGAATTGGTCATTGCGTTTGACAACATCATTGACCTTGATAAGGCTCGTTTCTGTAGATGGTTACAAAATCTTGCTACACTGATTTAAAAGCCATTAAGGGAAGAAATGGGGGGTGAAAGTATTAAAATTCTTCTGAGGAATTTTGATGTAAATGGAAGCAGAGTAGTAGTGAGCTATAGTCAGAGGGGATGCAGGGTCAAGAAAAAGATTTTTATAGATGGGAGATAATAAAGCATTTTTGTAAGGTGGTGGAAAGGTTCTGGTAGAGAGAGAACATTTGATGCAGGAGAGAGAGGATAGTTGCTGAAGTGATTCCACAATGGCAGAAACTCACAGATAAGTGGAAAATGTAACCTTAAGTAGCTTTTTTTTTTAACATTTATTTATTTTTGAGAGACAGAGACAGAGCATGAACAGGGAAGGGCAGAGAGAGAGGGAGACACAGAATCTGAAGCAGGCTCCAGACTCTCAGCTTTCCGCCCAAAGCCCGGCACAGGGTTCGAACTCATAAACTGCAAGATCACGACCTGAGCCGAAGTCGGCCGCTTAACCAGCTGAGCCACCCAGGTGCCCCAAATAGCTTTTTTTTTTAAAATCTCCTTTTTCCCAGCTTTTCTATGAAGCTCACAATGATAAATAGAGGAAAATTAGATAAGCAGTTGTTTTGCTTAAAAATCATATTACATTGGAAAATATAAAAAGGGACTTAATCTGATATCAGTATATGGCACCTGATAACCTTGCCATTTATTCTGCACTAGACCACAGATACCAAAACAAAATCTTTGGACAGATAGCAGAACACCAACTATGTTTCTCTTAAGCCTCCATCGTATAAGCATACAGGATCTGGGGGCACCTTGGTGGCTTAGTCGGTTAAGCGTCCGACTTTCGCTCAGGTGATGATCTCGCGGTTCGTGGGTTCGAGCCCCGCGTCAGGCTCTGTGCTGACTGCCAGCTCAGAGCCTGGAGCCTGTTTCAGTCTGTGACTCCCTTTCTCTCTGACCCTCCCCTGCTCACGCTGTCTCTCTCTCTCTCCTAGAAATAAATAAAAATATTAAAAAAAAAAAAGCATACAGGATCTGTACAGCCAACCTGTGCAGGTCTTAATTGACTGATACCCTGTGCCGGGCAGTAGATGACGCTTACAGTTCATTGTTCTCTCTCTGTGGGTTCCGGGAGATTAGCTTACAGAGCTTCAGATTGTCTTCTTTCCATGTATGTACTTGTTTGTCTTTGGAGTCCCATTTCTAAGACGTACTGCACAAATTACCTTTGGATCATGTGTGAAATTTTAGGGAAAAACCCACTTGAACAGGAATATTTTTGAGATAGAGGTGTTTTTTTTAAAATGTTTTATTTATTTCTAGGAGAGAGAGAGACAGCGCGAGCAGGGGAGGGTCAGAGAGAGAGGGAGTCACAGACTGAAACAGGCTCCAGACTCTGAGCTGGCAGTCAGCACAGAGCCCGACGCGGGGCTCGAACCCACGAACCGAGAGATCATGACCTAAGCGAAAGTTGGAAACTTAACTGACTAAGCCACCCAGGCGCCCCTGTTGTTTTTTTTTTTTTTTTTTAACTCCTCCTTTAGAAATGACCAGTTGTTGATTCAATTATTAATTAGGACAAAGCACTCTTATTTAATTAGAAAACCAAGTTATTAAACTTCTAACTGATAATGTTCTTAAATCTTCGCTCATGTGATAACTCTTAAATTTCTACTTCAAAAAGTCTGCCCATCTGTATTAATTTATAATCACCTTCGGTATTTGAAAATCTTTTATCCTTATGTTACATCCTGCCAGAATCCAAAATATAGAAATGATAATTGACTATTTGATATTAAGGAACATTTTAAGTACTTATATTTAAGTTCATATTAATATTTATTTTCTTAATTATATACATAATCTAACATTTTCTGTTAGAAAGGACCACTAAGAGCAGTTAAAAGTTAGCTTAGTATATCAGGAAGTTGGAGGAGCATTCTTTCTGACTCAGTTTTTGGCCGAGGCTCCAAAGGCCAAGAACAAAGCAATAGGTGCCAAGAACCCCCACATATCAAAGTTAGGAAACAAACCTCTAATGCAGTCATGCCAAAAAGGTGCTAAAAACTGGTTTTGTGACATTTACCTCAGCATCTACCTCAATGGCCTTAAAGTTAAGATTGAAGAGAGCTAGTAGGGGAAATACTTCGGAGGAAATTCTTTGGAGCCCAGTGGAATTTTCCATACTCCTTGTCACAGAAATGGGAGGAAAATGTTTTTTCTTATTCTCAGACCTACTTAGAGGCAGAACTATGTCTGTTCTCTGTATTTGGGGAGACTCATAGTAGACTGGTGTCTGACTCACACTGGAGCAAGCATAAGGCATGGCTACGACTATTGGCTACAGGTGGTAGAACAGAGAGACGACAGCTACCGTGACATGGAGATTTGCTTTCTGTTCATCCGGGTATTCACTATGACCCAGATGTTGGTCAGATGAGAGAGAATAGAAGTAGACAGTGACAGGGTGAGAGCAGAGCAAGCAAGAAAGTGCCAGTTTGATGTTTAAAACAAAGGAAATGTGGGGTGCCTGAATGGCTCAGTTCGTTAAGTGTCTGACTCTTGATTTCATCTCAGGTCATGAGCTCACGGTTCCTGAGTTTGAGCCCCATGTCGGACTCCAGGCTGGCAGTGCAGAGTCTGCTTGGGATTCTCTCTCTCTCTCTCTCTCTCTCTCTCTCTCCCCGACCTCTCTCTGCCTCTCCCCTGCTCTCTTTCTCTCAAAATAAATAAACTAAAAAAATAATAAAACAAAGGAAATTTGCCCCAAAGGACCTGGGAAGGTGATGGAGCCTCAGTAGTGTGCCTGTGAGGTGTGGACTGCAGAACACCCAGGGTGAAGGTTGGAATCGGGAGTTTCCAGCTGAAAAGAAGCCATGGCCATTTCATAGTAATTGAAATTCGAGGTTTTCAAAGAGAGGATTTTGAGAAACCCACACAAATGCTGGCAACTAGCAAATCTAGTCATGCCTGCAGCCCCTTTCTGAGGAAGACTTTGGAGGAAGGGAGGGGGTGCCGTTTCTGAATCAAGCTCTGAATTGTTATCATTACCAGGGACTGGGCATCTGAATTATAAAAGTGACAATTTTAGTGGGATTGAATGTGCCAGTGGAGACTTTTTATTATCGGAGAGTGACTGAAAATGTTATGAGATCTGCTGGAGATTTCCTTCAAGTGCAGTGGAAGTACTAGGTCACATCCAGGAGGATGGATGTCTGGGGTGAAAACAGAATGTTTTTTGTTTGTTTGTTTTTAAATAATTGAGTTCTCTAGATTCTAGCTCATTCAATAAAAAATCACATTGGTTTTCAAACAATGGTTGATAAGAACAAAAAAAAGGCTTACCTTTCATTATCCAGATGCCACCACATATTGCAAGGAAGTAGTTCATCTCACCAAATGACACTCATACTTGTTGCCTTTGTATCTTGTTATGGGATTTTTGTTGGGGACACTTATTGTTCAGACATACGCACCTGTGGATATTTTAATGAAGATATAATTCAAAAGAGAGAGTTTTCTTGTCTCTATATCACAAATAATCTTACACCTTAGAAATGCTGAAAAGAAAAGCTGCAAAGATCAGTTACAGCAGAAACAGGATCAACTGTGGCAGCTCTTCAGCAAACAGTTCCCTCAGCTCATTGGGTTTCGAGACTGCACCAAAAGGGTTTCGAGACCCTTTCTCCAAAGGCTGTGCAGTGTCCCTTGAAGCTCTTTACTCTAAAGGGTGTTGAGGCTTAATATTTTATTTCAATTCCCAATTTCTGCTCTGACTTCTCTTTACTTAATATCTTGTTTTTAAGTTTTGGTTTGTAGTAGTAATAAAACTACTTCCTTTTACTAGCTTGGTACCATAATTTTCTAGAGAGCAGTACAACTAGAGTATTGAGTTAGAAAATAAGATGCATGAATTTACAGTATGCATATATGTAAGAAATCAGAATATCCTACGTATTTGTTTAACCAAACCACATGTTGATAACTTTCACCTGCTTTGGACTCCATTTTTTTCTGACTGGGTTGTCTTATTTTGCAACAGATTTCTTTTGCTTTTCTTATGACACAAAATAAGTTACTGTGAATTGATATATAACATGATGTATTACGTATTATTCTAAGTTCTTTACTTAAATTGTCTAATACTGAAAACTAATACTTTCTTTTATTAAGAAAGGATTTTCCAGGATTATTAGCCTCTCTGCCTCAGTTACCTCACCTGTAAACAGGGATAGTAACCCTGGAAAATCACTTCACTCAACATCATATCTGTAAGATTTCACCCATGTTGTTGGTATAGGAATAGCTCTTTCTTCCTCACTGCTGTGTTGTATTTAATTGTCTTGAATATACTACAGTATATTTGTCCATTTTACTGTCAAATGAAAAACAAATCCATACTTAGATAAGATTTTATTGGAAAGGATTGTTGCAATAGAGGGATGCTCTGACTTTAAGATCGATAAGCATCTGAAAGGTCAGGCAGAAGGAGCTTCTCTTTTATAGGAGTAAATGAGGCCAGAAGGACCCAGTTGTTGAAGAGTGCAGTAAGCAGGTGGCAAAATTGGACAGTTTTCTTTGCTGTGAGCCAGTTCTTGGGAGGAGTCCATTAAGGAGGTTTTGTTCTGCTTTCCAAGGGATTGCTTTTAATCTTAGGGAGAAGAGAAAATTGACGAGCTTGTGGGAAGGAGAGAAGATTAAGCCAAGTTTGGTTAAGTGAAGTTGCCAGGCGTCTAATTCAGATTGGTCAGTGGTGACAAACAGTTCAGGTATGCATTTAGGAGACAAAAATGGGGAGTTTAGAGAGTTTCTGGTCTTGTCATAGGTAAACGAGGGGTTAACCATGAGTCTTATTTAGGTCACCTGGGGACAAAGTCTTTGAGGTAAGGTGCTTCCCAAAATGCTAAAGGATGGAAGTATTTCTTAACATCTTAGTGTTCCAGGAGTTCAGGTAAAGCTCATATATTATCATTATTATTACTGTTGATGAAAATTCATAATGCTTCTAGTTTAGGGTCATTATTATTTGAAGTAATTAAATGTATTATGAACATTTTTATACATACATTTTGATGGACATAAGCATACACCTAAGAATGAAATTTCTGTGTCATAGGATGTATGGATATTGAGCTTTAGAAGATATGGACAGTTTTCGAGTTCTACTCCATCATTAGTGTATGAGGGTTCCAGCCACTCCACGTTCATGTCCAAAGTTGATATTATTAGCAGTCCCTTGAATTTTAGCCATCTGGTGTAGGTGTAATGAGACGAAATGTAATTTTAAGTTGCATTTCCCTGATGCAATAATCTCATTGAGCACCTTTTCATATATTGGGCTTTTAGCTATCCTCTTTTGCAAAGTGTTGTTTCAAGTGTTTTCCCACTTAAAATATTTATTTTCTTTTTCTTATTGGTATGTAGAAGTTCTTCATGCATTCTAGATAAAATTCTTAGTCCCGTTCATATACTACAAATCTCCTCTCCAATCTTTGTTATCCATTCTCACTTACTTAATGGTGTCTTTTGATTAATTGAAGTACTTATTTTGTTAAGCTCTGATTTATTAGTTATTGTTAATGCTTTTCTGTTCTTTTTTAAATCTTTCCTTCAAGGTCATGAAGATTGTCTATTTTGGTTTTTTTTTTCTGAGAGTTTTATTGTTTTATGTTTCACATTTAATTTAATTGAAGTAATCTACTTCAGTTTAATTCTTGTATATAATGTAGGGTAGGGTCAAGACTCATTTTTAAAATAGGCATATCCAGTTAATGAAACACATTTATTTATTTAGTTGGTTAGTTAGTTAGTTAATTATATTTTTTAAAGTTTATTTATTTTGAGAGGCAAAGAGTGTATGTGAGCAGGGGAGGGGCAGAGAGAGAAATGGAGAGGGAGAGACAGAATCCCAAGCAGGCTCCATGTTGCCACTGAAGACCCTGATGTGGGGCTCAATCTCATGAAATGTGAGATCATGACCTGAGCTGAGATGAAGAGTTGGATGCCTAACCGACTAAGCTATCCAGGCACCCCATTGCAGCACACTGATTGATGAGGCCATTCTTTCTCTGATTTCCAGATAATAACTGTGCAGATAATTCAATAATCAGCTATTTCATTCCGTTTAAAAAAAGCAAACTAATTTTTGACTTGTTTTTTCTACATTAAATTGAGCAGTAACTCCTTCAAAACTTGTTTTATGTATACACAC
Source organism: Crocuta crocuta (assembly GCF_008692635.1). Lineage (NCBI taxonomy): Eukaryota > Metazoa > Chordata > Mammalia > Carnivora > Hyaenidae > Crocuta > Crocuta crocuta. The sequence continues at coordinate 540,605 of NW_027528213.1, forward strand.
AGTATCGATTTTTAGGAGGAGGTTGTCACTAGAAATTGTGTTTTTAATTTTTTTCCATTTTATTGTAGTAAGAACACTTAATATAACATGCAACCCCCTTAACAGATTTTCATGTATAATACAATATTATTAGGTATAGGCACAATATTGTGCAGCAGATCCCTAGAACTCATTCATCTTGCATAAATGAAAATTTACCTCTTGATTAGCCACTCATCATTTCTTCTCCAGCTGACTATCATTTTCTTCTTTGGTTCTCTGAGTTTGACTACCTTACAGACCTCAGAGAAGTAGACTCAGGCAATACTTATGAGTCTTTGACTAGCTTCTTTCACTTATCAAAATGTCCTCAGTGTTCACCCTTGCTGCATGTTGCAGGATTTTCCTTTTTAAGGCTTGATAGCCCTTGATTATATGTACACACCACATTTTTTTTGTGTGCTCATCTGTCAGTGGGCGTTTAGGTTGTTTCTGTTATTGTGGCTGCTGTCATTGCAGTGACTCTTGGAGTGCAGGTAGATACATGGGAGAGCTGGGTTTCTAGCCCAGCTGCTGTGCAGCAAAGTGGTGGGCAGAGCTGTGGTGAGTGCTGCTTGTTCTGCTTTGTTCTCTGTAGTCCCCAGGGACTAGCGTGTGTATGCTGGATCCCATCATTGCCCCAGATGGTGAGAATAGGAGCTGGCTCCTAGGGTAGATTCAGAAAAACTGGGATGTTGGATGTGAGGACTCTTTTCTTCCTCAGGAAGAAGCGGCAGCTAAGGACCCCCTGGCTGGTATTGCATTGTGCTATTCTGTGCTAAGGTGGGGATTATGGTGAGAGCCTGCCTCCACTTTTCTTACGTGTCACTGCACCTGCTTGGGTGTAGAAGCCTCTCAAAGAGCTTTTGGATTTCTGACAAAAAGAACTGATCTGTGTGTTGCTACTGAGTTGGTATGTTCAAGAGGGGAAGGAGTGTCCAGAGCTTCCTGTTCCTTGCTGAAGTCACTCCTAGTCAGAGTTTTCAATGGCTATTCTCTCTTACTCTATTTCCTACCCTACCATTCATGTCTCTATCCACTCCAATCAGGCTTCTGTCTCTCTCAGCTGAAAAACAGGTCTCCCTTTTGCTAAATCCCATGGGGGAGATGTCTATCCTCACCTTAATCTCTCAGCGGTATTTGGTCCTGTTAACCAATTCTTCCATAAAATTTTCTCTCTCCTTAATTTCTGTTTCCACTGCATACTTCTTGGATTTCCTCCTTTTTGGGTAGTTTATTCTTTGTCTTAATTGTTGTCTTAATTGTTCCTCCATCTGCTCATTGAATGGAGTTCCTCAGGTTTTAATTCCATGTTCTTCTCTCCCTGTAAATTCTCTTTTCTAACAAGTGATTCATCTGACCGTTAGAATATCTGAGGAGCTTTTAAAATCCTGATGCTTGGACTTCATCCTAAACTAAATCTGAGGTGAGACTAGACATCAGTAGGTTTGCAGAGTTTCTCAGGTGAATTCCATGCACAACAAAGCTGAGAATCACTAGACAAATCCATGTAGGCCTACAGTATTAAAGTTTACTTATTTATTTTGAGAGAGAGAGAGAGAAAGAGCATGTGCATGTGTAGGGTAGTGGGGGGAGGGACAGAGAGAGAGGGAGTGCGAATCCCAAGCAGGTTACATGCTGTCAGCAAAAGCTGAACGCAGGGCTCTCTATCTCACAAACCGTGAAATCATGACCTGAACTGAAATCAGAAGTTGGGCACTTAACCGACTGAGCCACCCAGGTGTCCTACAATTTTGTTTATTAAAAAAATTGTTAATGTTTCTTTATTTTTGAGAGAGAGAGAGAGAGGGAGTGTGAGTGGGTGAGGGCAGAGAGAGGAGACAGAATCTGAAGTAGGCTCCAGGCTCTGGGCTGTCACCACAGAGCCTGATGTGGGGCTCAGACTCATGAACCATGAGATCATGACCTGAGCTGAAGTCGGACACTAAACCTACTGAGCCACCCAGGCACCCCTGTCCCACACTCTTAAATACTATTTTTGCATCAGAATAGCCAACATTTGTATTTGATTCTTAAATGCATAGCCAGCATATGGCACCATGCCTGGCATATAGCAAATGCTTAAAAACTTTGTTCAGTGAATTAAGGAATGACTAATGTGCATGCAAGGGGAGATTTAGCATGCAGATAGTTGAATGACAGTTAAGTTTTCATTGTTCTTTGAGGAGTTTTATTATTTAGTTGATGTTGTGGGTTGAGTTCTCTACAAGACAGACTGTGAGATGAAGATTTACATGCAGAAAGACATTGTGTTTGGAACAACACTTCTAGGGAATGAGGAAGCAAGTTCAAGCATGTGAACAATGCCTTTGCCACTGAGGCAAGACGATCCAGGGAGCTCTGAAGCCTGGATGGCTTTCAGAGATGCCTGTCTGTAGGAATGGACCTTGAATACATTTGTGTCCCCATATCAAACTCTTTGGGTGTGGGCTGCCTCCAGAGCAAGACCCGTTCCTTCAGCTGAAGGCTATTTGAGAAGTGACTCAGCTCAGAGGCTTAAGCAGACAGCCTTCCGGGCAACAGCCTCAGTTCTGAAGGGGTGACCTGGGGGATGTGGCACCACAGCCTCTGCTACAAGTGGAACCAGATTATCAACTGAATAAGATCTTACACCTTATTTTAACCTTTGATTTAAAGGTGAGTATACTGAGGTGCAGAGAGGGATTTGCCCAATATTATGTAGTAATCTTCCAGTTTGTCGGGTCTAGAATGCTAGTCTCTTGGCCCTTAGACAAGTGTCTCTTCAATTATACCCACATGTAATTTGATTACATGTGCCTTGTGTGTTGGATTTATCTTCTCAGCATTTCTGTGAGGCCAGAGGGGAAACATTTTATGTTTATGTTCTGTATGGAGAATTGAGAAAATGAAAGCACCATAGCAGCTGCAGTTAGTATCAGAGTCAGAGGTATCATTATGAATTCGTATCTGGTGCAATACTGTTTCTGCATAGTAGGGAAGATAATTGCATGGTGAATGTCTTGAGGTGTAAGTTTGATTCCTTATGTCATGAGGTTTAGAACAAATTGGTAAACGAATAGGAAGTGTTGAGAATGCATAATGTTTTACACTGTTTGAGAAATATACCACGTAAGTAGATCTTTGTAGTATTCATAGGATGAGTAATCTCATATGTGATATGAAGTTAAAAAAGACCATAGAGATTAGGAAATTGCTGGTATCCAAAATCCAGCATCTCTACAAATAGATGTTTCTACTTTGTGAAAAATGTTTTGCTTTGAGCCATGGATGATGTAATTTCATTATTGTAAGTAGACAAGATTTGAAAATGTTTCCACAGGATCCAACAGTTCCTTAAGCCCAGTTGAGGGATAAGTGAAATGAATGCTGTGAAGCACTGTTCTTAATTATGATTCTTGGCCTGAAATAACACAGTAGACTTTGCCACACACATGCACATACGCCCATAAACACATTCTTTTCAAATAAATATAAACTAATTAAACTCAACTAATCATGTAAAAGGTATTACTCACTATATTCATAAACCTTCTGTTCACAGTTTAATCTGTGAAAACAGAATGGAAAATAAATATAGAAGCTGTCAAGAGAGGTAATAATAAGTTATACTGTAATTAGGAAAATACAAAGCAAATAAAAACACTCTATAATAACCCTGGATTCATGCACAACTACTGACTTAATTTATTACTTGAATACATAAAGTCTTTCTCTGCCTTTGTATGTCTATCTATCTGATTATCTAGAAGAGACTCAGAGAAGGATTTGCCCAATATTATGTAATAATCTTCCAGTCTGTCTGGGTCTAGAATGTTAGTCTTTTGGCTCTTAGACAAGTCCTCTGTGCTCTGCCTATTAATCTCCCTCTCACCCCCAGTCCCTATCACCCACTGATCTTTTTATTGTCTCCATAGTTTTGCCTTTTTCCACAATGTCATAAGGTTAGAATCATCGTATAGTCTTCTTTCATTTAGTAATATGCATTTCTGGTTCCTTCATATCTTTCCATTGTTTGATAGAGCAAATAATTTAATGCTAAATAATATTCCATTATCTGGATATACCACAATTTATTTATCTACTCATTTACCGAAGAACATCATGGTTGCTTCCAACTTTGGCAATTATGAATAAAGCTGTTATAAACATGTGTGTGTGTGTGTGCGTGCATGTGTGTGTGTGTGTGTGTAGACATTTAAGTTTTTATATCCTTTGGGTAAATACCAAGGAGCGAGACTGCTGGATTGTATGGTAAGAGTATGTGTAGTGTTTTAAGAAACTGTTGCACTGTCCTTCTATGTGGCTGCACCATTTTGCATTTCCACCAGAAATGTATCAGAGTTCCTACTGTTCTGTTGTTTCATATCTTCATTTGCATTTGGTAGTGTCTGTGTGGAAATTTTGGCCATTCTAATAGGTATAGATAGTATTTCATTATTTCAATTTGCTTTTGCCTGATGACATATGATGTGAACCTCTTTCCATATGCTTATTTGCCATCTGTCGATCTTTGGTGAGGTATCTGTTAAGGTCCTTGACCTTCTGCTCTTCCCACGCCCAAAAAACTTTTTAATTTTAGAACAATTTTAGACTTATAGAAAGTTTGCCAAAATACAGACATCACAAACACCCTTCTCCTAGTTTCTATTATTAACATTTTACATTAGTATAATACATTTTTTTTACAATTAAAGAACCAGTACTGATGAACTATTATTACCTAAAGTCATATTTTTTCAGTCTTTCTTAGTTTTTGCCCTATGTTCTTTTCTGTTCCAGGATCCTATTCAGTATATTACATGTAATTTTCATGTTTCCTTAGTCTTCTGTTGGCTGTGACAGTTTTATAGACCTTCCTTTTTTTACATGACCATGATGGCTTTGAGGGGTCCTAGTCAAGTATTTTATAAAATGTTACTTTACTGGGATTTTTCTGTATTTTTCTCATGGTTGGCTTGGAGTTATGTGTTTTAGGGAGGAAGACCACAGGATTCAATGCCATTCTTATCACAGTTTATTAAGGGTACATAAAGTTAACATGACTTATCACTGTTAGGTCAACCATGATCATCTGGCTGAGGCAGTATTTGTCAGGTTTCTCTGCTATAAAGTAACTCTTTTTCCCTTTCCTATATATACTCTTTGGAAGGAAGCCACTAGGCACAGCTCACACTAAGAAATGTAGAGTTATGTTCTACCCTGAAAATAGAGGATCTATTTGGAATTCCATTTATTTGAACTTCTTCATGGGTGAATTGTCTGTTCTCCTCCATTTATTTATTTATTTATTTATTTATTTATTTATTTATTTAATCATTTGTTCGTATCTGTGTGGACTCATGGATTTTTATCTTATACTTTGGAATATAACCCAATATGACTTTATTTGATTACTCATATCATTCAGATTTGGCCATTGGGAGACATTTCTGTTGGCTTCTGTGTCCCTTTGATACACTCTCATCATCTTTTTTTTTTTTTTTTGAGCTTATTTTCAGTCACTACATGATATCTGATTTATTTTTTAATCTTCTCTTTTCCTCCGATTTTGGGTGAGGATACCAATTTGTTTCCACAAAGGAGGATCTCTACCACCTGAGGTGTTCAGGTCCAGGATCCCTCAGCATTGTAGACTTTGTGTGCGTTTCTCAGGGGAGAACATAGCTCTTACAAGGTTCTCAGTGTTGTCCATAACCTATAAAAGAGGTAAAGAATTGCTTGCTGCCGTAAAGAGGAGAAATAATGCAGCCTACACACTTTACATACCTTCCTCTTCGTTTACTGCTTCCTGCTTGCCTGCCTCAGCTCATGTCTGGCTGAAAGCTTTGTGGCTCCCACCCCCCGATTACTCATGCTGGCATGTGCCATACTACTTTAAAGTCTGAAAAGGATTTTGATCATTGTTGTTGCATTTATAACTCTGTAAAACTAAAATCATCCCTTTCGACTCACATTCCTGGTTAGGGAGGATATTCAGATAATATATGCTCATACACACCAGTTTTGAAATGGAGCTGTGTAGTATGGTCACTAAAGGGTCAGGTAAAAATAAGAATGTCCTTCAGTTAATGGAAAACTGAGTTTCCCCTTTGGAAAGAAATTTCTGGATTTTTCCCTTAGTGCTGGAAAACATTACATCATCCAGCTATATAGCCTGATGCATTCCTTGCATAACTTCACATATTAGTAATGACATCGGTTCAAGTTTAGGCAAGTGAACAAAAGAAGACTGGTTGTAAAAAGGCTTTTGATATAAAACATTATTTTCTCTAGTCATTTGATCACTTTGCCTGAGTAAAGTAAGTTATTTTCTTAAATTAATATCATATTTCTATGCAATAAATCCTCTTTTGTAATAATAACAGAGTTGTTGATAGATTTCTTGAAATAAAACGAAATGGCCTAGTCAAATAGATAAAATATTGTACTGAGATTCAGAATGTAAAGATAATGATGAAATGTGAATTAAGTGTGTGACCTAATTAAATGCATTTAACTCTTCTTATTCTTGGTTACTTTGTGTAAATACTAGTCACTTTAGCAAGTTACAAGGTTATGTATAGTAAAATGCAGACATAGGAAAATATGCAAATTATTTCAGCTCTTTGGCAAAAAGTGGTATAGCTTGTAGACTCTTAAAATATATTTTTAATGTGTAGAGATGTCTTTAATGTTATTTAGTATTGATTGAGCTAAGGAAGTGATTTCTACTGTTCTTAGGTAGGAAAACCCCTGAATTCATACATGTGAATATAAACTACATGGAATTTCACTTAAATTTTAAAATGTCTTTGAATTTCTAATATAAAAAAAGGTGAACTGTTGATTAAATATTCATAACAGATTAACTACAGCAGAGTCATGAAAATATATATTGACACAAATAAATAAAAGAGCTATAATATATTTGATGTGTTCCTTTTTTTTAATTTCAAGAGATTTTTGTTAGCCAACATTGATTGTTGTTAATAAATAAGAATTTTTGTTGTTGTTTTGTTTTCTGTTTCTTTTTAGCTGTGGAAAGAAATAAAAACTTTTGGAGATGGCTGGAGGGAAGAGTAGCACTGATAAGTTATAGAAAGAGCAAATTCAGATTTTCTAGGACTAATGATTTTAAAAATTAGTGAGACTAATTGATAGAACCTAAGAATATATATGTTATGAGCACACATACATATATACATCATACTTATATATGATATGATATATGATATGATATAAATCCTGAAACAATATGTGAATGGATAGTGATAAGATCGGTACTATTTCACTTTTATTGTGGTGAGCTCATAGTGAAATAATAGCTAGGAATCAAGATGACCAGATTTCATCTTTAACTCTATCACCTTAGGATCCTCTCTTAACCTTCCTGTCTTAGTTTCTGTGTGTACCATGTACCTAGTTGCTCCATTAACTCATCTACTGTGTACTCTTATACCAATCAGGATTTTCTCTTTCTCTCCACTGAAAAAGAGCTCTCTGGGTGGTTAATAATCTCTCCTATTTCATCAAGGGAGCATTTGTGATTATCAAATGAAAGAATGTAATGGACATGATAGTTGGTTCTTCAGTATCTATTTCATTCCAGTCTATTGATCTGAGCGAATTGTGATTACTTCTTTCTCTTTGCCAGTGATTGGTTCAGCAATGGCCAATGCTGGAAGCATCTGAGGAAAACAAAAACATAAAACCACAAACAACAAAACATAACCTTTATCCTAAGAGGACACCTCAGCAAGAAATGCTCTTCATCTGGAAGTGATGTGTGTAACTGCTACCACTATAGCGCACACAGGCATCCTGAGTCTGAAGTCAATTTAGAAGAGCTGGCAAATGGGAAGTGTTTGAGACAGTGTGTATTTCATATTATATAAGAAGTATAGGGAATTACAAAAATATAGAAGCCATGATTCTCTCAACTGTCATATTGTGTGTGTGTGTGTGTGTCTACGCACACAGATATAGAGAAAAAGCTACAAAATAATTGCCACAATATATCTATGTTTGTGTTCACTAGAGTAAGCTGGGATGTTTGGGGCAAGATTTCAGATAAGCAGTCATAAAGGACAGGCTGGGTGTAGATGAGTACAATGAGAAGAGGAAGTTACAGTACTCTAGAAAGGAGAATTTATTCTGAACCAGGGAAGGAGGGGAAGGACAAAATTTGGTAGTGAGTTACAAGGGCTAGAAAGTGAATTTGACTGACACAGCATACAGCTGTATGGGAGAAAAGACTCTTTCCTCTATCGCCAATAACTAGGTCTATGAAATAATAGGCATATTAACAGGAGTAAAGGTATACAAATTATTAATTTTTAATATTACATTCATTGGGGGCATCAGAACAAAAAACAAGTGAATACCCAAAGGGTGATGAGATTTGAAAGCTGATAGGGGAGGGGATGTATGCCTCGTGAGGGAGAGTTTAGGATTTTTAGGCAAGATGAATGGGCCCTTAGAAGAATAGATGGGAGATATGACAGTTTATAACAAAGTTTTTTTGGGTGTCCTCCCATACTTCTAGTGTTCTCTCCTGTGATAAGAGTCAATCTTCTTTAGTTGATGAAACTCCCAGGGAAGGGATTTAGGACAATAAATTCTGTTTGGAGGATCTGTCTATAGGCAGATGGGAGTTCAGAGAGAGCCTCCCTGGCATTTCCCCTTTTTCAAGTGACTTTAGCTCCAAATAATCCATATGGCACAGAGACATCTTCCACGGCTGGAAGGAAAAAATCAGGCTGGAAAGTTCTCTGCTACTAAAATTAGTATTAATAGTTTTAATGTTGTCTGGCCATTTCATTTCTTAGAAGGAATGTACCTATAAAGGAATTTACATCGAGACACTATAATACAGTCTTTAATTGATCCAATACAACTGTATTTTGTAATCAAACCTGTTTTTTCCCCCATGAATGAGAAACTTTGTAGATGGGTTTGAACACTAATTTGCATCCTAGTATCCAATTTTCCCACATATCCTCATTCTCTTTAGTTTTCAATCTTTGGATAAGGGATGACAAGTGGCTCCAGGGAAGTTAGTTCACCTGCAGTGAAATAGAAGATCTCATTACCAGTCCCCAAGTCCCAGCAGCTGTGATATTGAAGCTGATAAGGCCATGAGAAGCAATTTTAAAAATCCATATAATCTTTTGCACCTTTACGTGGTTTAATTAATTGATTACTTTTTTTCTTTAATATTTTGGACTCTGATATCTATTTGAAAGGTTTTCTGTATCAATTTGTAGTTTTTGATTTTTATAAACTTCTTAATATCAGTCACATCTCACCTCTAGTGATTCTTATCAGCAGATTGTACCATAATTAACTCAGAACAGAATTGCCTGGTAGGTAAGAGCTGAGATTTCAAAACAAAGCCATTACTTCTAAGTTTGTTTCGTATAAATTAATATTGTTTATAAAATTGATACTTTTACCATATGAATACAGAATAGAATAGACTGCTAGATACTCCAAGTATAATTAAAACTTCCTTGTGATTGTCATGATTGTGTGTGTGTGTGTGTGTGTGTGTGTGTGTGTTGGGACAATGATTATATAAGACTTTATGAGTGGTAAAAGGAAACCAAACAGTAAACTAAACACATTTTTCATTGGATTCCAAGGAAGTGCATTTTTTGTTTGTATTTTTATGTGCTTTCAAAGGATACCAATTTAGTCAAGTGGCATTGTTCAAAGTTAATTAAAATAGAAAAATATGGCAGTTTTTCCTCCTTTTGATAGTTGATAGCAAACATATGTAGAAAAGATAGTTGTAACTTATAGCTCTGTGTTTTCCTAGTTTAATTGATCAAGTAATAGAGAAATTTCTTTTACCATTCCTCCACCCTCCCCAGCATATTTAACTCAGAACATTCTTTAGTTATTTCTTGAGTAATACTATTTTATAAATGTCAACATGATAGTTTCATGAATTCTTAGACTATCTCTCTTGCCATATCCTCTTTTTTTTAGATTTTTAAAAATGTTTATTTATTTATTTACTTTTTAATAGTTTATTGTCAAGTTGGTTTCCATATAACATCCAGTGCTCATCCCCACAAGTGCCCTCCTTCATGCCCATCATACCCCCTTTCCCTCCCCCTCACCCCATCTGCCCTCAGTTTGTTTTCGGCATTCCAGAGTCTCTCGTGGTTTGCCTCCCTCCCTCTCCTCCAGTATTTTTCCCCTTCTTCTCACCTATGGTCCTCCATTAAGTTCCTCCTAATCCTCCTATGCGTACAAACATATGGTATTTGTCCTTCTCTGCCTGACTTATTTCACTCAGCATAACACCCTCAAGGTCCATCCATGTTGCTACACATTGGCTATATCCTCTTAATAGGATTCACATACTCCTTTACTTAGACAGAGATTAATATACATTACTGAAAAAAATATTTTTTGCTGTTTTTATTTTGTTTCCTGTTACCTCATTGTCTGCACTCCCTTTGCGCTTGTCTAGATTTTGATTGCAGGTTGGTTTTGGACAAGGAAGACATCTGTTTAATTTTGTTTGAAAGAGAGTTACCTGGAGTGTTTAAGACAGTGCTTTCATGAATGTGGTAAAGTTAAATGGTAAGATACTTCTTTCATTTTTTATTTTTATGACAAATATATGTTGGGCATCTGACAATGACTACCATTTTTATTTACTTTATTTGGTTATGAACCTGTGGTTGTGAACTTGTCTCAAAAGCATCTTACACCCATTGACAATTACCTATTTCTTTTGCTGGCCATTTCTACATACTTAACCAGAGTTTTGTTTTGTTTTCTTCTCTTATAGCCAGCAGTCAGCAGAGGACCTTGCCCGAGTACCCGCCAACTCCACTAGCAATATCTTGAATAGGCTTTTGGTCAGTTACGATCCCAGGATAAGACCAAATTTTAAAGGTTTGTTTCTCTCCCCACCAAAAGTCTTCAATCTCTGCAATTTAAAAATTATTTTACCCGTATAAGATCATTTAGTTGTGATATTAAGAACAATAAGATGTCAAATTGTCATCTTACTGTCCTGTGATGTGCTTAGACTTAGGGCAACTTAATGACAAAGGTATTTAAAGCTAAGCAAAATGTTAATTCTAATAGTTTCATGTGGTTCCCAGTTAAAAAAACAAAACAATAGATATACTGTGAATTAATAGACCAACCTGTGTCATGGGTTTTCTGAGTAGTACTTCGTATTCTTAGCTTTACTGATTTAAACTTCAAGCTCTGGATGCAGTCTGGCTTTCATTCACAGACACCAACATTATCATTTGTAGAATAACCATATACTCATTGGGATTGGACAGTAGTTCTTACATGTATTCAAATTCTTTTAAAATTTTTGTTAGCATTTCATGGTGATAAAAAATGCCTTCTACTCTTTTGCTGGAAAAAGATGGCCATATGGTTTTAAAAAACACATTAACTTTGTGAATAAGAGCAACTATGTTTTCTACCACATAGATTGTTTCTACTCCAATAGAATATTACTATTTATCACACCTTTTCAAGAACCAAAACCATACTTGCAGTAAAAGTCACGAGACGATTATATAGTTGTGCAAACTTTCTTTCTTTCCTTCTGTTCTTTTTTTTTTGTTTTTTGTTTTTTGTCCTTTTGATGAGTTAGGAAAAGCTGTATGAAAAGCTCTCCTCTGGAAAACTGTAATCCTTCTTGCTGGCTAAAGACAGGTATTAATGTAGATCAGATATTTTTTTCTTGATATTTTTTTCTTCTTCCTTTACAGAAAAAAAAATGTCTGCAGCTGTTTCTAGTCAACTGAAGTTATACAACTATGTTGTAAAAACAGGGTTTTTTGTTCATTACCAGAACCTATTCGGTTACTTTCAACAACAGCCATGGTCTGGGTTGTTTCATGTCTACCATATATTGATTCACCACCTGTTTTTCATCAGTCAGTGGCTCTGTGGCTAAAAAACTAAATTCACATTTTCCCTTTGTTAGCCCCACCAGCAGCCCACAATGAATAAAAAGAATAAAGAAAAAAAGGCAAGCAAGAAAGAAATTTGCAACATTATACCTTAATTCTCACTCCATGAACTTTCAAATTATTTTCCAACAGGTCAGGCAAAAATCTTTATAATGATTCTGTTATATGTCTGATTAACTCTGCATATTTATGAATTAGAAATCAAAATATAGCAATTGTAAGTAAAATGTATTGAAAACTGCTTTCCAATTCAAGTAAGATTTGAAGTGATTATAAAAATGCAAAAAAAATCAAGCATTTAAAAAATGGTGTTTTTTAAACGTTTTACATTTTGTTGAGGTAAATGCATTAACTCAATTTAAAATTTCTTTAAAGGTAAGCAACTAACTCAGTCTCTACAACTTAAGAGATAAGTGTCTGAATAAATAACATAAGAAAATGCAACTTAACTCATTTTTATTTTTTATGATCCCTTATTTAGGAACATAAGTTAATAGCAATTGTGAACATGGAATATTGAAACCATAGATTTAAGTTTTTATATCCCATGTGCATTGGAAAAAAATATAAAAATCGAGTGCATAAACCATAAAAATATGAAAATTCTGACCAAGTTTCTTACACTTACTAAACATATTCTTAATTTTTATTCATAGGCATTCCTGTTGATGTAGTAGTCAATATTTTTATCAACAGTTTTGGATCCATTCAAGAGACAACAATGGTAAGACTGCAGTTAATTTAATATTTTTAATTATCAAAATTGTAACTACAGAATTGTGTAAGTCATATTAAAACTGAAAAATAAGAGCACCTGAGAGGCTTAGTTCGTTAAACATCTGACTTCAGCTTAGGTCATGCTCTCACCGTCTGATAGTTTGAGCCCCATGGCAGGCTCTGTGCAGACAGCTCAGAGCCTGGAGCCTGTTTAGGATTCTGTATCTTCCTCTCTCTCTGCCCCTTCCCCGCTTGTGCTTTGTCTCTTGCTCAATAATAAAATAAAACGTTAAAAAAATGTCTTTAACTGAAAAATAAAAGGGCACCTGGGTGACTCAGTTGGTTGAGCATCTGACTTTGGCTCAGGTCATGATCTAGCAGCAGTCCCAGGGCTCAGTCCCGAAGTTAGATGCTGTACTGACAGCTTGGAGCCTGGAGCCTACTTCGGATTCTGTGTCTCCTTCTCTCTCTGCTTCTCCCCAGCTTATGCTCTGTCTCTATCTCTCTCAAAAATAAGTAAACATTAAAAAAATTTTAAAAACTGAAAAATAAGGAATAACTCTAAGGCAAAATGCATACTTTCTTGTAGTATAAAATATCAAAATTCCAAGGTTTGCTACCTCAGTGACTTCGGTGCCTATATAATTTTGCAATTCAAATGTAGCCTTACTGCTAGTTAAAACTCACAGAGAAGAATTAATATACTCACTCTGAACAACTAATTGGATACCACCTGGGAAAAACACTCATACAGTGAGTATTCTGGAGCAACATTTATTTCCTAGTATGTTTATATGTGTGAGCATTAAAAAGTAAGTGTTCACAGTTTATTTTTCTTCTAGTTTCCTGAGGAGAATCTTCATTTCCTCTGTTGTGCTAATATTGTGATGTTTGGATCAGAGAATTGTAAAAAGCAAAGAGGAAAATCAATTTTTATAAGATCTGGTAACAGAGATGCCTGAAAAAAAAAATGTAACAAGGGGAAAGGTCATGGAAAAGCAAAGGAAGAGCCAAAAGATGTGACAGGCCAGCTTCTGTCTTGAAAGGAACAGAAAAGAGTTCAGAGAAGTAGCTGCTCTCCACATGAGTCGTACCACAGCCTCCATGAAGTAGTTTTTTATGAGTACATTACTAATCAGCAGACTACATTAGCAGATTTTCTGAAGGATGTGTGATGTAATTACCTCTCAGCTTCTTAAAAGACATTCAATAAAGTCTACTTGCTTTTTGATGTTTTAAAATAGATTTTGTGCTCTTTTTGAAAAAAACATACTGAAATGTACTTCAAGTGGGAGAAAGAAGGCTTAAGTTTTGGTGTTTTTTGGAGATACTTATATTTTTATTAATACTTACATTTTTATCAATATAGCATATGTTTTGGATTGAAAACATAGTAATAAATAAGGCACAGTATAATTTTTCAGGGAATATTTCAGACCAGAGAAAGAGGAATTTAAAATACATTATTCCTCATAGTAGCTTAATGTGTTATAAAAGCAACTGTGTATTGCATTTAATTTATGATGACTATTTTTATATCTAATTGTAATGAGAATGTTATTTATTTTTTGTAGAAGCATGTAGTTAGCCCCTGAATAATTGATTATATTTTCTTAGTGTATAGATATTTTTAGAGAATTATTCAAAAGAAGATTTTGGAATCAAATTCATTTACTTCCAATGACCTTTCAGTTCACCTAAATGACAGAAACCTACAGTATAGATCACCAGAAGATAGCTGTGAAATAAGATACAGATGACTGTATAGCACTCAGGAGACAAGTGTAGTTAACTTTAACTAAAAATGTGGTTAGTCTGCCTAGCACATCACTTTGCAAGAGGAGTAGATATCATTTTCTCAAGGTGAAACTTTAAGAGGATCTACTTTGTGTCTGTGCTCTCTTCTGTACCTTCTTTTGTCTTTTATGACATCATTACACTAATCCTAAATCATCTCTGCAAGATATTCTGGCCTGTTGGAAACATTCTTACTGTATCTTGCATTCTGGGACAGCTAGTAATACAAGGATATTTGTTCTAATTTGCATAAAGGCTACCCACATGTCCCAGCTCAGGAAATATAATTATATATCTATTCTTTAGTAATCATTCAATGCCTTCCAAATGTCAGACACATAAACTTCTCCAGGTCCCATCAGGAGTTACTTGATTGTATCTAATTGAAAGTGCCTAGGGGAAAGGGACAGTAGAAAAGGGAGAGGAACTGTCTAATAGAATATTTGAGGATTATAATAAAATATTGCATATTTATAATATATTCTTGGTTGTCCTCCTGCCAGGATTCATCATAGTAGCCAGCCTAGAGTACTTCTTGCTGGAACCAGATTCAACCAATTCTCATCTCTTACCTTCTAATCAGAGCCTTTTATGGCTACTCTGACTCAGTGCTTTCTTTTCAATCCATGTCTTTCATCTTTATCATTTGTTACTTAAATCTGAGAGCTTCTTTACTGTAATTAAATTATTTTTGTGTATTCTTCTTTTATTCTCTAATGGACTGTAAACTTCTTAAAGGCGGAAATAATGTATCCAACTTCATTTACTCTAATATACAGAAGACAAAGGGTACTCCATAAATAGTAAACATATACATCATTTCTTATATTAGCTAATAATGATAGAATAAAAGAACCACCATTCTGCTATTTGCCTAGCACAAAAAGAGTCAAAGTAGCCTTAAAACAATTGACAGGCAAATGTAAATAATAGACTCATGTCAAGTGTTTATTTGATTAAATAACAGACTGAAATAAGTTATTATTGTAGAATGTTAATTTTGGAAATTTTAGAGACCTTTATCCAGAGGAGCCAAATTATTTATATTTGCTGGATGAAAATCAATCTTCCTTTCACTTTGTGTTGTATAAACACAGCCTGAAGTTTCACTCATCGAATAGACTTAAATATTCTACTTCATCACAATTATTATGTTTTGCTCAGCTATGTTTATTTCACACATCCTGATAGAACAGTTTCCTAGACATGGGTTTTGAGACTGTCCTATTTTATAGATTTGCTCATTTCTTTTCAAAAATAGTGTCCTCATACCTTGTTTCTTCCAAGTAGGGAAAGTCACAAGCTATTATAGGTACATAGATAACTTTAAAGTGTCATCTAAGGGAAAACAAGATCTAAAATAAAATTTGTTCTTTGTTACTGGATACAAACACTGATCAGAAATAATAGTGATGGACTTTGGGGAGTAACTGAAAGGGTATACAGGATGAGAGGATGTATCTTTTTTTTTTCTTCCAATCACCCAGAGCGAGCTAACTTTATTATTATTATTATTTAGCTATATTGAGGTATAATTGACAAAATTGTAAGAGATTTGAAGTGTATGTGATGATTTGATATATGTCTACATTGTGAAAAATAGTCCCCTCATCAAATTATTAATACATCCATCACCTCATATACTTAGCTTATTTTTAAAAAAATTTTGGTGAGAACATTCAAGTTCTACTTTCTTAGCAAATTTCAGTTATATAAACAATGTTTTCAACTATAGTCACCATGTTATACATTAGATGCTGACCTTATTCACCTTATTCACTTTATAACTAAAGTGTTTGTAGTCTTCTACCAACCCCTCCCTATTTCCCATACCCCCAAGCCTCTGACAACCACTTTTCTACTCTGTGTGTATGCTCTCCATGCTCATCCATGTTGTTACAAATAACATAATTTCCTTTATTTTTCTTAAGGACGAATTGTCTTCCATTACACACATACACACACACACACACACACACACACACACACCATTTTCTTGATCCATTTATCCATTGATGGACACTTAGGTTGTTTCCATACTTTGGCCATTCTGAATAATGTTTTGCAGTGATCATGGGAATACAGATAACTCTACAAGAGTATAATTTTGTTTCCTTTAGATATATACTCAGAAGTAGGATTACTGGATCTTATGCTTGCTCTATTTTTTGTTTCTTGAGGATCCTTCATATTGTTTTCCACAGTGGTTATACCAGTTCATGTTCCCATCAGCAGCATACGATGGTCCCTTTTATTCCACATCATTGTTGGTATTTGTTATCTCTCTCCCCACTATTTTTTTAAATAATAATCAGAGAGCATATTTCTTAACAACAAAGCAAATTAAAAATGCCCTAAAACAAGAGGTTGGGAAAAAAGACTGTTTCATTTGTCTAAATACAGGATGTATGTTCATGGAAACAATATGGTGGACAGTGTGTAAGCTGTGACATAAGACAGGCTTATGCTTGAATCTGTTGTGTGCCTGATGTGCTATACCCTAAAAAAAGTGAATAAGTTACAAAAATAAAGCAACTGCATTTCGCCTGGCATAGTAGCTCTCAGGGATAGTGCCTCTTGGGTTGTCATGCATTTTCAAATTAATGTACTGTTTCACAAAAGAATATCATCTTAAAGGAAATGCTAAAGAAAATGAACTATTTATAAGTTTGTTAATAGCCCCATTGTACAGTTGTGGTTTTGTTTATTAATAGCCTAGAAATTTCCCCTACAAAGATCTGCTGAAATAAAGGAACTCCTAAAATTTGGGAAGCTTCAAAATTGCCTAAAACTTTTCTCTACAGTTCAAACCTTTCTACCTCAACTGGCAGTTTCTTATTCTAGAAGACATAATGCAGAACGCAGAGCTTAGGGGTGCATGTAACATCAATAGCTACAAGTCAGGTGGCAGACAGATGGAGGGCAGCTTCTGAAAGAAGAGGGCAACCATTGCTCTCTACCAACAGATAAAGTTGATTATCAAAGAAGTAGTCAGGGTTCCAAGCATTCACATTGTTGTGAGGAAATTTTAACCAATTCCATGTAGAAACCATTTATTTGTGTTTATTTGTTTTTTTTTTTTTAATTCAGATGCTAACTCAGATGGCTAAACTAAAAATAATCTCATATTTATTCACACACCATAATTGGGTAGTGAAGGAGAAATTACAGTCATATTAATATTCTTTAAGATTTTTCACATTTCCGTGTTATATGCCCCAACAGCTTGTTATAAGATCTCATTTTACACCTTAAAATTCCTATTTCTCATATCTGTGTGTTTATTTGCATTTCACTACCTTATATCTTTTGTAATGTATCATTATTAATACTCTAAGTAGTAGTTACTGACGTTAATAGTAATATCACCAAGGGGCGCTTGGGTGGCTCAGTCAATTAAGCATCCAACTTTGGCTCAGGTCATGATCTTGCGGTTCGTGGGTTCAAGCTTGGTGTTGGGCTCTGTGCTGACAGCTTGGAGCCTGGAGCCTGCTTCGGATTCTGTGTCTCCCTCTCTCTGCCCCACCCCTGCTCATGCTCTGTCTCTCAAAAATAAATAAATGTTAAGAAAATTTAAAAAATTAGTAATATCACCCAAATTGCCAAATAAATGTAATCATCCTAATTTGAACTTCTAGTTTTATCAGTGCTACTGCTTGGGGCTACTGGAACAGCAGCATTCAGAACAGAGAAGCATGATTCTTTTAGCGGCCAGGTGGCATCTGTACTATGGTTATGTTTATAACATTTATTGATTCCTTATTCAGTTCTTACATTTGGCTTAAATCTCTGGGATTTTCATAATTGAAAATGTGAACTAGTACACTCGTGGGGAGAGTTGGGTATTATGGTTTATTATGATAATCTATACACAGACACTTCGCCTCATCAGAAATACGTAAGCACACTTTCATGAAAATAAAAGCCTGTTTATACAATCCACTTTCTTTCTTTGGTTTAGTCATGCTTCATAATTATATTGAATTACTATTGCACTATAATTCATGATCCTGTCACTTTCTGTGCCTTTCTACTGCATGACTTTTTATTTGTCTTAATAATAGACTTCAGCTCTTTTTAAGGCACCCAGTTGTGCCTATCAGGAAAAAAAAGGTCATATTTGGGATCTGCTGAAAGAGCTTAATTCTAATTTGTGGCAATTATTTACCTTTGTTGTTTTAAAGACAATGTTATGTATTTTCCCTCTATATATAGCTTTAATTTTTTCCTTAAAACCTGTCTTTGTTTACTATCCCTTTTATTTTGTTGCTTTTATTATTAGCTTTCCAGCATTATTTCATTATAGAATAATATTAGACATATTTGTCCCCCCCCCTTTTTTTTCTATTTTACATCTTGATACACAAACTTCAAGAGGTTTTATATTTATTTTTTCTCATATGCTCTATCTTCAGGTTTGTACCCTGTGGTAGGCAGAATAATGTTCCCTCTACATATCCATGTCCTAATCTCAGGATCTGTGGAGATGCTGTAGAGCATTTGAAATGCCTTACTTTAGTAAGGATCTTGAGCTGGTTGTCCAAGAGCGTCCACTATAATCACCAGACTCCTTAGAAGCAGGAGGCAGGAGAATCAGAGCCAGTAGTAATAAATGTGGTAAAGACCATATTAACTTGAAGTAATACAAGGAAGTGATGTATCATCAGTCAAGGAACATAGAACCTGAAAAATGCAAGGAAATGGATTCTCTCCTCAGATCCTCCAGAAGGAGCCAACCCTGCAGACTCTGTGACTTGAGTCCCATGAAACTTATTTTGATATTCTGAACTCCAGAGATGTGAGATAATAATTGTGATGTGTTAGACCACTAAAGTTTTGGTAATTTTGTTACAGCAGCAATGGGAAACTGATACACATGCTGATGAATACTTAATATATCCTCGTTGGAGGGTCATCCCAAATGCTACTGGAGGGTCATCCAATTTTATATAGAACTTCTTCCACATATGGAAATGGCAAAATAATGCTTTCTAATTCAGTGATTACTTAAAACTCTCACTTGCTAATCATAATAAGGACATAATTTGAAAGAGAATATGTTTTTAACAGTTAAATAATATTACATTTCTTTCTCTTTTCTTTGTCAAAGCTACTTTTTTAGGGTCTGCCTCAAAATGAAGAATAATGTAATTTGTCATGGATACTTTCCTCTTCCCTTTTTTTCTCCTAGCTGTAATTTTTAAAAGTACTGGTGATTAAACATCGTAAGTAAGAGTATTACATCAGGCAATAAGGATGAGAAATATTCAAGTTTTATTTTCTTGTTTCCAGTAATTTGTCATTGTTATCAATTGATATAGAAGAAATTCAATTAGTCATGTGAATAATACTAGAGAAATCTCCTAACCTGGCAAAGTCACAGAAATAGGTATTAAATAGAAGTACATTAGGTTCTTAGTATATATATGCAGCCCAGCAGATTGCTACTCTTACAGAGTTTATACTTCAGAGAGATACCACTTCACCACCTAGCAGGGACTCCTAATACACATGGAATATTGAAATAGGACTAGAAGATTTTGAATGTTCATAAGGTGTTATTAAACATTTAACTAAAATGTTTTAATAAAATAACATATTGAGAAATATTGCTAAAATACAACCTAAAAATTTTTAGTGGCATTTTGTTAACTTGTAATTCTTACATGAAGCATCTAACCTCACTAATGACCAAATTTAAATCCTTTACAAACCAGGCTTATAACAGCTTTGTTGACAGAATGTTAATTCTTACGCTGCCAGATGCTATGAGAATTGATTTCCTTTATTTCTTTGAATGCTCATTTGTGTATTATAATGGAAAGACTACACATGAGTTAAAGATTGCATATGTGAAGGTTAGGTAAAAAACAGGAGTAACCAGAATAGCTATACTAACAATAATACAAAGTATAAACATTTTTAAAATGTTAAAATATCAATAATGAAACTCAACCAATTTTAATGTCTTGTTGTGAAGTGTTTTATTGCCTTGAAGAAGTAGTTGAATTTGGCTGTTAATTGGGACTGAAAATTTTGGAGAACATCCACTTTCTAGATAATGACTAATCCTATGCTCTTTGGAATGAACAACGAGTAGTATTTGTCACTAAGTTCTATAAAAACAATTAAGTAATTTCCCACTGATAAAAGAAGTCTGTTTCTGATGGGAATTTTTCATTGCAAAATAAACGATAAAGCTATAATTATTGTGATTGAATAATTGAAAATGAAAATAAGTAGGTTTCAAAGATAGTTATCTTAATATAGAGCATTTGAAATGCCAATAACTAGCAATTATTTAGAAATGCCCATAAAACATTAACCAAAGCAACTAATGAGCTTTTATCTTTTAATGAATGTTAAACTCAAATTATTAATTTAAATTGTAAAATTTTAACACACTCTTAAAAGATATATAAACTTGCTGCAACTTGGATTAAATCATAATCATATGTGGCTACATAGCTAAAAGAAAAGCATCTTTGAAGTACTTTCATACTGAAATAATAAGATATAATGACCAAGTCTGATACAATGAAATAAGCAATTTCCAGTGTTTCAGTGATGCTTACTGTAATATAACTCTAAGAAATAAAATTAAGGAAAAAAAATACTGTAGTGGCTTGAAGATTCTGTGGTATGTCGAGTTTACAACAGAGCAGTGGAAAGCAAGAAGAATAACTCAGGAGATGCTCAGAAGAATATTTTAGCACTGTGTCCAGATTTGTGACCTTGAAGTAGATTATTGTCAAGAATAACTATTGGTTGATCAGCACAGTACATAACAAACTGAATGAGTTACACTATATGCAGAATTTTTTGAGGCAAAAATTGTATTACTCTGTATTACCGATATTATAAAAGAATAACAGCAGCATAAAAGACATATTCTAATAAGGCAATGTGCTTGTTTAGCCCTTGGTATGGCCAGGTGCAGAATATATTATCTCATTTAATCCTTATAAAAACCCTGTCTTTGTGTGTATATTATTATTATCCACATCTTACAGATAGGAAACTTTGTCCTCTGTTCACGTCTTAATCCTCCATTATTATCTCATTTAATCCTTATAAAAACCCTATTTTTGTGGGTATATTATTATTATCCGCATCTTATAGATAGAAAACTGTCCTCTGTTCACTTCTTAATCCTCCATAATCTTGCTTTTACTATGTCACTGAATTAAAATGCTTTTGCTAAAATTTTCAGTGGCTTCCTCATTTGCTGAAAGCATGATTGTTATTTGAGCCTCTGTGACATCTGCTGCTACTCAAAGCTTTTGCCTGTTTGGGTTGGTGATGAAATCACATTTTCAGGGTTTCTTTTCTTCTCAGTCTTCTAGCCTTCCCCTTAAATGCTTGTCCTTCCCAGGGCTTTTTTCCCCCTTGTGTTCCTACTCTAATTAATACTTTTGGACAAACTCTTCATTAGTCTTCTTTTTTGTTGTTGTTATCTTTTCAAGATTTATTTATGCCATAACGTGTATCAGAATTTCATTCCTTTTTATGGCTGAATAATATTTCTCAGTGTGTATGTATATATGAATATACCTCGTTTTATTGCCCTTTGCAGATTCTGTGTTTTTTTACAAATTGAAGACTGTGGCAACCCACAGTGAGCAAGTCTTTCGGCACCATTTTTCCAACAGAATTTGCTTACTTTCTGTCTCTTTGTCACACTTGGTAATTCTCACAGTATTTCAAACCTTGTTATTATTATTAAATTTTTATAATGATCTGTGATCTTTGATATTAAACTTATAATTGTTTTGGGGCATCAGAAACTGTGCTCATATAAGATGACAAACTTAACTGACAAACGTTGTGTGTGTTCTGACTACTCCACAAACCAGCCATTTTCTGTTTCTCTCCCTATCCTTGGGCCTCCTATTCCCCAAGATATATAATATTGAAATTAGGCCAATTAATAACCCTACAATGGCTTCTAACTGTTCTAGTGAAGGAAGAGTCGCATGCCTCTCACTTTAAATCAAAAGCTAGAAATGATTAAACTTAGTGAGGGAGACATATCAAAAGCCAACAGGCCAAAAGGTGCAAGGCCTCTTGCACCAAATAGCCGCATTGTGGATGCAAAGGAAAAGTTCTTGAAGTAAATTAAAACTGCTGCTCTGGTGAACACATGAATGATAAGAGAGCAAAGCAGCCTTATTGCTGATATGAAGAAGGTTCCTGTGGTCTGGATAGATCAGACCACCACAACATTCCCTTAAACCAAAGCCTAATCCAGAGCAAGGCTCTAACTCCCATCAACTCTATGAAAGCTGACAGAGGTGAGGAAGTTTCAGAAGAAAAGTTTGAAGCTAGCAGAGGTTGGTTCATGAGGATTAAGGAAAGAAGCCATCTCTATCACATCAAAGTGCAAAGTGAAGCAGCCTTACTGATGTAGAAGCTGCTGCTAGTTCTCCAGAAGATCCAGCTAAGATAATTCATGAAGGTAGCTACACTACACAACAGATTTTCAATGTGCACAAAACAGCCTTCTATTGGAAAAAGATACCATCTAGAACTTTAATAGCTAGAGAGGAGAAGTCAATATCTGGCTTCAAAACTTCAAAGAACAGGCTGACTCACTTGTTAGGGCCTAATGCAGCTGGTAATTTTAAATTGAAACCAATGTTTATTTATCATTCTGAAAACCCCAGGGTTCTTAAGAATTATGCCAAATCCACTCTGCTTGTGCTCTGTCAGTGGCACAAGAAAGCCTCCATGACAGCACATCTGTTTACAACATGGTTTACTGAATATTTTAAGCCATAGAGACCAACTGCTCGAGAAAAAAAAGATTCCTTTCAAAATATGACTGCTCATTGGCAATGCACCTGGTCATCCAACAGTTCTGATGGAGATGGACAATGAGATTAATATTGTCTTCATACCTGCTAACATAACATTCATTCTGCAGCCCATAGATACAGCATTTTTTAGATACTATTAAGAACATTTGTGATTTGTGGGAAAGGGTCAAAATATCAACATTAATAGGACTTTGCAAGAAGTAGATTCCAACCCTCATTGATGACTTTGAGGAGCTCAAGACTGCAGTGGAAGAAATAATCATAGATGTGAAGGAAATAGGGAGCGAACTAGAATTAGAGGTGGAGCCTGAGGATGTGACTAAATTGCTGCGATCTCATGATACAACTTTAATGGATAAGGAGTTGTTTCTTTTGTGTGAGCAAATAAAGTGATTTCTTGAGATGGAATCTACTCCTTGAAGATGCTGTGAAGATTGTTGAAATGACAACAAAGGATTCAGAATATTACATAAACTCAGTTGTAAAGCAGCAGCATGATTTGAGAGGATTGACTCCAGTTTTGAGAATTCTCCTGTGGGTACAATGCTATCAAGCAGCATCTCAAGCTACAGAGAAATCATTCATGAAAGGAAGATTCAAACTTCATCGTTATCTTATTTTAAGAAGTTGCCACAGGCGGGGCGCCTGGGTGGCTTAGTTGGTTAAGCGTCCGACTTTCGCTTAGGTCATGATCTCGTGGTTCGTGGGTTCTGGCCCCGCGTCGGGCTCTGTGCTGACTGCCAGCTCAGAGCCTGGAGCCTGTTTCAGTCTGTGACTCCCTCTCTCTCTGACCCTCCCCTGTTCACGCTATCTCTCTCTCTCTCTCTCCTAGAAATAAATAAAACATTAAAAAAAAAAAAAGAAAGAAAGAAATTGCCACAGGCACCCCAGCCTTCAACAGCCACCACCCTGATCAGTCAGTAGCCATCAACATGGAGGCAAGACACCCTCCACCAGCAAAAAAATATTAGGACATTAACCACAGATGATGGTTAGTGTATTTTAGCAATAAAATATTTTTTAATTAAAGTATGTATGTTGGTTTTTTTAAGATATTACACACTTAATGGACTACAGCATAGTGTAAATATAACTTTTATATGTACTAGAAAACCAAAGAATTCATTGACTTGCTTTACTGCAATATTCACTTCATTGGTGTGGTCTGGAACTGAATCCACAATAGCTTCAAGGTATGCCTGCATACCACATTTTGGTTCTCCATTCATCTCTTCTGGACACTTGAGTTGTTTCCACCTTTTGACTATTGTGAATAGTGCTGCAATGAATATGAGCGTGCAGGTATCTCTTGGAATCTCTCCTTTTGGTTCTTTTGGGCTCATAACTAGGAGTGGAATTGCTGGAGCATATGGTATTCCTGTGTTTAGCTTTTTGAGGACAGAGTATAATTATTGAAAAGTTAAGTATGTAGATAGAGTGAGGACATGTTAGTGATTTATTGAACTCATTAGTGAGGGATCCAGTGGGACAGTAAAGCTGCTGTAGTGGAGACTTCAGGAGCTGGAAGGGAAGGAATGAAGGCTGAAATTAGACTGCTAATTAGATACAGGCTTGTTAATGTCTTACAGGGCCATAAAGACATATTCCTTGTGGATATCTTTCTACCTGATATAAAACAAAAAGAAGATTTTTGCATCTACACCAGGCAAAAATCACTTATAATTTATGAATCTGCTATAGGTTATCTGGTATTATGGAGTCTGAGCCCTAACCAATAGAAAATGGCAAGTCAGAAAAAGTTACATTTTTCCCAAGGAATCCTACGACCCTTAGATGGGCTTGTTAGACAATGTTTCAGCATGATACTTCAAGCAATCTTTTGTCTATATTTCCACATTTTGCTTTTACTTTATCTCCTGTTCATTCTCTTTCATTTTGTTAATTCTGTTTTGCATTCAATTTCTTTTGTAATGTCATCTTTGTACATACCTTTCTTAGGATGAATTACTTGTTGAAATGTATTTACTATTCTTTAAATTTTGATATATATTGCCAAATAACCCTCCAGGAAAGATTTTAAATTGATTTTGCCCTCCATGGTGATGTGCCAGGTCTCTATGCTTGGCCAGTAATAAATATGATTACTCATCATCATCATTTCCAATTTCATGAGCAAAGGGAAAAAAAATCAAATCTTGTTTTTTACTGGGTTTCTTTTTAGTGAGGCAGAACATGTCTTCATGTTCATGGGCTCCTCTTAGCAGACTTCACTATTGAGTTTTCCATGAGAATTGTTACTTTCTTGAAAGAAACTAGTAGTATCAGTGTTTTTGAGAGAATGATCAGATTGTTTTTTACAAATTATGTTCATATTTTAATGGCAATATCATTCTATCATATGAAAATAACATATTTTACAAATCTGGGCCTCTGTGATAGATTTTATATTGTTTCTGGGGCTTTTTGTTGCTTTGTTTGTTTGGCTATTACATAGATGTATGCAATAAACATCTTTGAAATGTATTTGTGTGCCAAATGTATTCACTTTTAAAAATAAACTTTATTCTTATTTTTAAAATTTATTTTGAGAGAGAGAAAGAGGGAGAGCACACACAAGTAGTAGGGAGGCAGAGAGAGGGAGAGAAAGAATTACAAGCAGGCTTGGCACCATCAGCTCAGAGCCTGACACGGGTCTTGAACTCACGAACTGTGAGGTCATTACCTGAGCTAAGATCAAGAGTTGGACACCTGAATGACTGCACCACCCAGGCACCGCAAAGAGTAGATTGTTTTAGAGCAGGTTTAGCTTCACAGCAAAACTGAGCAGAATGTGTAGGGAGCTCTCATACAACCCCTGCCCTCCCTGCCCACAGCCTCTCCCACTGTGGACATCTGCACCAAAGAGGTACATTTGTTGCAACCAGTGAACCTATAATGACACTTCATCACCTAAAGGCGGTAGATTACATTAGAGTTTGCTCTTGGTGTTGTTCATTCCATGGGTTGTGACAAAGGTGTGAACATATGTATCTACTGTTATAATTTGATACAACAGAATTTCACTACCCTAAAAATCCTTTGTGCTCTACCTGTTCATCTCTCCATCCCCTATTACACCTGGCAACCACTGATTTTTTTTTTTTTTACTGTACCCATAGCATTGCCTTTTCCAGAATGTCACATAGTTGGAATCATACAACATATAGCCTTTCCAGATTTGCTTCTTTCTCTTAATAGTATGTCTTTAAGATTCCTGCATGTCTTTTCATGGCTTGATAGTGCACTTCTTTATCATGGTGAATAATATTCTGTTGTCTGGATGTATCACAGTTTATCCATTCACTTACTGAGGAATGAGTTTTGACAATTATGAATAAAGC
The DNA here is from genome assembly GCF_008692635.1 of Crocuta crocuta. Classification (NCBI taxonomy): domain Eukaryota; kingdom Metazoa; phylum Chordata; class Mammalia; order Carnivora; family Hyaenidae; genus Crocuta; species Crocuta crocuta. The sequence continues at coordinate 567,239 of NW_027528213.1, forward strand.
TTCTGTAAACATAGATGCGCAGGTTTTTGGGTGGGTGTACATTTTTAGCCCCATTGAGTAAATACCAAGGAGTGCAATATGCTAAGAATATGTGTTGTTTTGTATTGTTTTGTTTTTAATGTTTATTTTTGAGAGAGAAAGAGATAGAGTGCGAGCAGGGAAGGGGTGAGAGAGAGGGAGACACAGACTCTGAAGCAGGCTCCAGGCTCTGAGCTGTCAGCACTGAGCCTGATGTGGGGCTCAAACTCATGAACTGTGAGATCATGACCTGAGCTGAAGTCAGAGGCTTAACCGACTGAGCCACCCAGGCACTCCTTAATGATTCTTTTGTGTTGCTGATAGAACACCTGACCTTCTCTGACCATAGCACCTGTCAAAATTCTGCCTACTCTCAGAGAACCTTCTCAGAGTCACATTCTACAGCCTTTCCTGACTGGTGTCTGAAGTGATCATTTATTTTCTCAACAAGTACTGTCACCCTTAGAATCCTTGCCAATCATTTCCTTACTTGTATAATCATCACTTCCTGAGGGTATGGCCCTCATGTTTTATCCATCTCAGACTGGTAGCTCAGAGCTTCGAACAGAGAAAGCCCTTAACAAATTACTGTTTAGTGAATGAACAAATGAAGGAAGAAATGAATGTTTAATCTAGCATATAAAACTAATTGTTAACTGAGCCTCTTTTTAATCATTAAATTTAGTCTGGAAAATAATAACAAGTAGATATTTTATTTTGTTAGTCTATAAAACAAACTTGCCATTGTTCATTGATGTGTCTAAAGTCTGTGAAACATGAATATTAGATTAATCATATATTAATAATTAATATTAATAATCAGAAATCGCTGCTGTATTGTAGTACTGTATTGTATTGATCTGTGTGTAACCAGCAAGTAATATAGTACTTTGCATCTGATACATGAACAATGCTTTTTAAAAGCTTTAGAAGAATTAATAGAATTAAAGTTAGTTTTGATGTTTGGTATCCGATTAAAACTTACAAGTGGCATCTTTACAACAGTGGAAAAGAAATACTATCAATAGTAATTGTTAGGGGGTGCCTGGGTGGCTCAGATGATTAAGCATCCGACTTCGGCTCAGGTCATGATCTCCCAGTTCATGGGTTCAAGCCCCGCATCAGGCTCTGTGCTGACAGCTCAGAGCCTGGAGTCTGCTTCGGATTCTGTGTCTCCCTCTTTCTCTGCCCTCCTCGGCTCGTGCTGTCTCTCTCTGTCTCTCGAAAATGAATAAATGTTAAAAAAATTAGAAAAGAAAGAAAATAGTAGTTGTTAGCCTTTTCAAAGTGGTGATAATAGCTATATTGGTAATAATGTTAATAATACATCTAATAAATTAGCTAACTTTGAATACTTCTTTGTTCCAGGTTTCATGTTTTAGGTATAGCATTTCATTTGATTCCTGTGAATAATTCAGGATTAATTTTACTGACAAGGAATTTGAGGCTCAGAGAGATTAAGTGACTTGCTTTAGGGCACATAAAATGTATATAATTCAGACCCAGATCTGTCAGGCTGTCCTGTCTTTCAGGTCCCCGTGTAGGCATCAGTTTGCTTGGTTACTTTTACCTAATCCTGAGCCTAGATTAGATGCCCTGTTGCAAACTATTTCCATTTTTATAGCCTTTTTCAAATTGTTTTATATTTGACTGATTGTCAGTATAACTTCTGGGAGTACTCACAGATGTTTCCTTAGTACCCAGAGTTTGGAAAAGAATATATGGTTAATAAATAATTTTTGAATGGAGTAAATGAGCCTACCCATCACCTAGGGAGTTAGGAGGAATTTATATTTATAGAGATACAAATATTAAGATCTATTGGTATTCTTCATCTAGACTAAAATAACTACATTTTGGAGTATATGCTGTTTGACTCTTAGTAATTAATTTTCAATGATATTATATTAATATTTTATAATAATACTCAAGATGTCTGAAAGTATATGACGTACTCTGTAGCTAGATTCTCAAGGATGTTTAATGGAAAGGGAACCAACTTATTTATATAGCAGGTACTGTATTAATCTTATACACTGAGTATTCTACTGAATTAGAACATTAGGATATTAATATCCCTGCTTTTTTATATGAAGAAACTGAGCTCAGGAAGGTTAAGAAACTTGCTCAGGATCAAAGCTTTAAGATTCAGAGTTGAAATTTGAGTCAGGAACTTTATATTTTCTAGCCCACATTGACTTCATTATACTAGGTTTTATAATTTGACTAAAATAACTTCAAAAAATTATTTATGATGATATATAGAATAAAAAAGTGGTGACATTAAAACATTCTTGTATCATTTGTAATTTTGTAATCTTTTCCCACAGATAGGTTTTATTTTGTCAAAGCCTCTGATACTGTATAGGCTATGCAAGTCTTTAATCAGCTTTCAGCTGGTTAAAATGCTTTGAACTTAATAACTGTTATAAAGATATAAGTGATATAAAGATATTCATGCATTGATGGAAACACTGATTAGACTTCAAGAAAGATTTGAAAGAATGCTCTTCATGTGGAGAAACACTTTTAAAATTGTTATAAAGTTTTTAAAAGAAAAATAATTATGCTGTATAATTTTAGATGAGCTACCCATTACCATTTTGGAGATAGAATAGTGGAACATAAAATGTGTGTTTGTATGGAGATTTTAAGGAGAATTCATTGTAAATGCTGGGGTTACCCAAAACATTATAAGGTGACTAAACATCTTGAGTATGATATTATATATTAATTATTATAAAATATTGATATAATATCATTGAAAATTAATTACTAAGAAGCAAACCAGCATACACTCCAAAATGTAGTTATTTTAGTCTAGATGAAGAATACCAGTAGATCTTAATATTTGTATCTCTATAAATATATCTAACATTCTACTAAAATAAGAAAAACCTAAGTTAGACTAAAATATCTTGATATTTCTAAAAGCCACATTAGTAGAGTTGTTTAATTAAGAGTGGCATCCAAATAACACTGTCAGTCTCTTGTCAGGTATATGGCAATCCATCAATATTATTTTACTTTTCATCCATCTCTATTTCTGGCAAGGATTTGAGGTGTATATAATAATTTAAAAAAACAAGGAAATATTTGAAACAGGATTCAATGTGCAAGAACCATGCAATGATAGTAATACCAGGATATAAGACATGAAGTATTAATTCAATTGGCTGTAGAATTTAGCCTTTACTCCTTAGCTGCCAGACAAAAAGGAAAACATGATGAGATACGTTAGTCTTACCTTCCTGCAGTAGGAAGTGTCTAAGAGAATCAGGAGAACATTTTTAGTAATAAACTCTAAGGAGTAGATTTAGTTTTGCAAAGTGCTTAGAGTAAGTGTGCCTAGCACATAGTAAAAACCTATTAAATGATATAGTAATATATATAAAAGCAAATGAAAAATTAATAAAGAAGAATTTATTTTGCAAATTTTCATGTAATGGTCATTGACCAAAATAAGGGGTCATGGCTTTAACCTGTTTACAGAATATACATAGGCAACCTCATTTGGTTATTTTTCATATTGATCCTTGACAGCAAGTTATGGACATGTATTTTATCATGGCATGTAAATGGACATTTTAGTAAAAGGTGAAAGATTTATGCGATCTGAAGAGAGACCAGAGTATGTGAATGGACATTTTAAACATAGACGTTTGAAGATGTAGTTTTTGTTGAATTACCTTTTGACAAGACATAGAACATAAAGAAAGTAATAAAATAGTTTTAGTGTATGTAATTTTAGAATACCAATAATTTTAGCAAGTCATTTCAAGGAAACATTTTAGCAAATAACATGAAGTTTAATACTAATAAGTGGTCAAAGCAATGTCAAGTGTACATCAACCGTGTGCTTTAGTGAAGGTAGCATAATTGGTATTTTATTCGAAAATAATTGAACCTAATGTGTATTCCTTTTAAAAGGGAGGGCCATACATGTTTGCCTAGTATGGATAAAAACTTGGGTTGCGAAGAGCATTACATCTGCTGGAAGTCTCACCATGTGATGTAGAAAAGACTTTGTCTTCGATGAGTTTGAGTTAATTCTTGTAGTTGTGACAATCACAGATATGAAGCAGTTAAATCCCATTATGAATTTTAAGATATGTATATATTTTGACAAACAGTTCATGTAATTGTGCAATGTAGCTCTATGTTTTCTAGAGTTCTAGGCCTCCTTTATTCCCTCCTTAATTCCATATGTATTTGATTAAATAAATATTACCTTTTTTTCTGGAGTGGTGCAGATATGTTTAGTGTTAGCTTATATAATCTTTTTTTTTTAATGTTTATTATTTACTTTTGAGGGAGAGAGAGAGACAGAGAGAGAGAGAAGCAGAGAGAGAGAGAGAGGGAGACACAGAATCTGAAGCAGGCTCCAGGCTCTGAGCTCTGAGCTGACAGCCCAGTGCAGGGCTCGAACTCATGAACCGTGACATCATTATCTGAGCTGAAGTCAGATGCTTAGCCTTCTGAACTACCCAGGAGCCCCAGTTATATAGTCCTTGGTTTATTTGACTTTGGTACTTCAAAACCATCTGCATATGATTTTTAAGAACCAATTTGTGTTATATATGTTGAAGTCTTTTTTTTTTTAATGTTTTATTTATTTTTGAGAGACAGAGAGAGAGATAGCATGAGCAGGGGAGGGTCAGAGAGAGAGGGAGACACAGAATCCGAAAAAGGCTCCAGGCTCTGATATAGCGGTCAGCACAGAGCCCGACGCGAGGCTCGAACCCACGAACAGAGAGATCATGACCTGAGCCCGAAGTTGGACGCTCAACCGGCTGAGCCACCTAGGCGCCCCTATGTTGAAGTCTTTATAAACCTTAAGTTTAGAGTAGCTATGAGATATAGGTGGGTTAAATCTTATCTTCCTGTCTATACTTAAGTGTGTGGATATTGTTACTGTGTGCCTTTACCCTTCTACAATTACTATGCAGTCTGAAGATCACATGAGAAAGTAAAATGTCTTAGACTGCTCCTTGCTTATGCTTTATTTTACACATATGTAGAGCATGTGCATTTATGTTTTATAGAAATCAATTAAGTCTTATTATTTAGTTAAGGATACCTATAACGTCTTCCTAGTTATTATTTGGATTTCGATTTAAAATTTATGATTTCATTCATTTTGATAATATCAAAAGAGTATATGGATAGACAGTATTTTGTGAGTTTTGAATGACTGTAAATAAGGAAACTGAAGCCCAATGCAATTTATGCTTTGAACACTTTTGTGCATGTTCTGAGTACAGTATATAAAATTAAAATGAGATGTGAGCGTTATGCCCAATGTTATGTTTGTATATAGTAACAACCTGATTTGTTCTAGATCCCCATTTAACTGGAAGATAATAAAATGTATTAAGGTATTAAACATGTTCCTAGGTTCACATATTCTTATAATTCAATTTTTATGAAATTTTAAAATGAAAATTTTAGGAGATAGACCAAAAATCAAGTAAAATAATCAGCTATTTATTAGATTTCAAAATTCTACTACAGTTAAATAAAATATATCATTTACAAATTTTGTTTTGTTTTTATTTTTTTAAATGTTTTTTATTTATTTCTAGGAGAGAGAGAGAGAGAGAGAGAGAGAGACAGCGTGAGCAGAGGAGGGTCAGAGAGAGAGGGAGTCACAGACTCTGAAACAGGCTCCAGGTTCTGAGCTGGCAGTCAGCACAGAGCCCGACGCGGGGCTTGAACCCACGAACCGCGAGATCATGACCTAAGCGAAAGTCAGATGCTTAACCGACTAAGCCACCCAGGCGCCCCTATCATTTACAAATTTTGATGTATCCATCTCTTTTGCAGCCAGTGCAAACCTCTTTTGACTATCTCAAATTCTCTCTGCAATTGTATGTGTATGAGTTTTAAAGGATAGTTTTTCTTTTTCCTTCTTGTGTATACACATATACATATCTGTGTTATATACATATATACATAATATTATATAATGTGTATGTTTTATATAAATGTATATATTATTTTTGTAGTTTGCTACCTAGTTAAAGGCAAGGAGTAACATTTTTCTTTGCCTTCCTATTTTTTCAGCTTTATTGAAGGTATAGGAGAAAGTAATTAAAGATGGGTATTAAGTTCAGTGAGTATTGGAAAGGCACATTTCATAAACAAAAGAGAAAAATATATTTTAGGTATATTGACACAATATACAGATATATTGATTAATAATCTCAGGATTTTTTGTTGTTGTTTATTTTGGTTTTGTATTTTTTTTTATTATTTTTTAAAATTTAAATCCAAGGTAGTTAACCTGTAGTGTAATGATGATTTCAAGAATAGAATTTAGTGATTCATTGCTTACATATAACGCTCAGTGCTCATCCCAGCCAGGATCCCACTTAATGCCCCTTGCCCATTTAGCCCATCCCCTCACCTACTTATCTGATTTTAATTAAATTTTATTCTTTTTTTGGGGGGGAAGTATAATGGTAATATTTAAGAGTCTCATGATAACACCACTTACCCCACTGGCATAACTGGCATTTGTATAAAGGTAAAGCAATTATTGGTAAAGTTATATTCTGATGTTGGAGCTAGCAAGTGCTATTGGAATGTCTATAGAGAGTAATTAGATGGACACAAGGATCTTTTTATACTGCTTTTTGTATTTAGTGACCAAACTCTTTTGATCTGGTTGATGTTGGAAGACCAAAAATATTTGTGCTGCTAATCAGTGAAACTCTCTTTATTCTGGTGCAGAATATATCTTTCAAATAGCAGTAAACACACACATGCACACATTTTTTTTACAGGACTATAGAGTTAACATCTTCTTGAGACAAAAATGGAATGATCCCAGGTTGAAGCTCCCCAGTGATTTTCGGGGCTCTGATGCACTGACAGTGGATCCCACAATGTACAAGTGTCTGTGGAAACCTGACTTATTTTTTGCAAATGAAAAAAGTGCCAATTTTCATGATGTGACCCAGGAAAATATCCTTCTGTTTATTTTTCGTGATGGAGATGTTCTTGTCAGCATGAGGTACTTGTTAATATTTGTACATATATATATATATGTATATATATATTTTTAAGTCCATATATCACAGAGAAACATATTAAGTGACTTCTAAGACCTTTGTTTCTACTTTCAGGTTATCTATTACTCTCTCATGCCCTTTGGACTTGACCTTGTTTCCCATGGATACACAACGTTGCAAGATGCAACTGGAGAGCTGTATGTAAACGAGACCCAAAGTGACTATAGCATAAAATCTATATGTGACTATATGCTTAAAATCTCTAGGCAATACACTCTACTGATATCTTAGATAACAAGGGTAAAATTGATGTTTTTGATTACAAGTAGTCCATTAGAGTAATTCATTTAGGAAAATTATAGTTATTCTTTTACTGTAATCATTACTAAGGCAGATCCTTTTGGTACTAGTTTTACTTTCAGTTACGTAAGTGTACACTTTTAACTTATTACAATCGTCAGCTTCATTTGAGTTAGTATTATAAGCAAAGCAAATGAGGAGGCGTCTGGGTGGCTCAGTCGGCTAAGCATCTTCAGCTCCTATCCTGATGTCACTACTAAGAAGTTTGAACCCTGTGTTGGGCTTGGTGCTGACAGCTCAGAGCCTGGAGCCTGCTTCGGATTCTGTGTCTCTTTCTATCTCTGTCCCTCCCCTGCTCGCGATCTGTGTCTCCTTCTTTCAAAAATAAGTAAACACTTAAAAAAGTAAGTAAAGTAAATGAGAAAATTATGTCTTAACAACTGTTCTGCTGCTAAAACCACATGTTCAGAGCAGAAAATTTGAAAACATTGAAAAACTGTGACTAAAACCTGCCAAGTAGTTATTTTCTATGGATGTAAAAAAATTTTTTTTGACAAAGTTGTCCTTTTTGTGTTTCTATGATTGTATGTTTTTCAGTTTATGAAGGATGTACTATATTAAAGTATAAAGTATATCAATTGAAATTATTATTGAAATGACTATCTTTAAAATATATTAATTCACTATGACGCTTATATTTTGAAAATAAAAGTAGGACATAAAACTTGAAAAATGAACTAACTAATCCATGGAATCCTTAGCCTGAATACCTATGTATCATGAGCTATTTCAACAAGAAGTAAAAAATAATAGCCTTGTAAAATATCTTATATATACTTGCTAGATGATATGCTTTAAAGATACTTTGTGGTTATTTGTTGTTGTTTTTTTAAATGTACTGACACTGGATCCTACATTTGTACAGTGTCTGTTGACTTTTAAGTATAAAATGAGATTTTGCAGATATAAGCGTGTGTATGTACATTTTTGTGTATGTGTTGTACAATGTATGCCTGTGTTAATATGTATTTGTGTAGAAAATTCCAACTGTATTGCTTTGAAAAAGCCATATGCTTTATGAATTGAATGGTAGGCTACTATATGCTGTAAAACCCTATAGGATCCTTGAATTGTAGCCATATTACCTAAGCCCAAAATGGGTACTTCAGCTGTAATGACATCCACTTGAGACATTGTTTTACTGCTTTCCTGTGGTAATGTAACTCCTTTAGGGAAGTTTGTGGTTATATCTTCAAAAATAGAGGTGATTTCATGCTTAAATTTTTGTTTTTTAATTTCCAGGTAGCATACTGTATAGTTGTGAATGTAGATTTGCAGAAAGCTAGAATGACTTATTCATTACTTTTTATTGATGACAGTTGAGAATTTTGACATAGAGATTTGTGCTATTATATATGATGCTGTAGGATTGTAACTGCAATATGCTAACTATTTTGGCTTATTCTTTCTTTAAGTGAATTAATTATTTGTAAATTTGTGCTAATGTTTTCATTAATGGTCATAGATTTTATGTTTTTACATTTTTAACAAAAATTTTATATAAGCAGGGCCTATGATCTTACCATTGCTGAACTTAATAATTGGACTATTAAAATATTTTAAAAGTATTAATTATATTCCAAATTAATATTTTATTTATTTACTTTTGTTTCCAGTTGGCTACACAACCGATGACTTACGATTTATCTGGCAGTCAGGGGATCCTGTACAGTTAGAAAAAATTGCATTACCTCAGTTTGATATTAAAAAGGAAGATATCGAATATGGTAACTGTACAAAATACTATAAAGGCACTGGTAAGTAATATTCTTTGAATTAAACAAAACTAAGTCCTATTTCAAAGATTCATTTTAATTTTAATATATGCTAGGAACAAGATAGAAAAAACTTAGTTAAAAAGGAAGTTTGGTTTTTACAAGCAGTTTATCATATATCCATATATTTAAATTATATATTTAAATCTTTCAGAAAATTACATTTACCACATTTTTTATTGCTAGTTTTGCTTTTCTTTATGTAATTCTAGATAACAAGAGGTTTTCAAGTTTTTATTTTAGTAATATGTACTCTCCTAAGCAATGGTTTGCTTAAGTATTGTCAAGAAGCTGCTTCTGGCAAGATTCAGTTTGGAGCCAAACATTATGGATTTGATCAGTGTGATCCATATACATTTGTCTCTTGTCTTTTAGGCAGGTTTTAGGTGTTGGTTGACCCATATTCTTAGTTTTACAAAGCACTTTCTTTTTATGTTGTGCAGAAATCAATAGCATGTGAAATAACTAGACATCAGTGAACACTCCTTGTACAATATTCTTGGCCTACATTATGGAACAGCTAATTGTGAAGCACATAACAAATTAACCTTATTCATTAAATTAACTTAAACTTTGCAGAAATGAAAATATAATACTCACTAATCAGTGCTTTAATAATATGATTCATATTCAGCCTTTGAGTCACAACTGATATTTATAGTTATTGAGAGTCTTAGATAATAAATATAATAACATTGTTTCCCTTAGTAATATACATAAAAGGATTATTGAATTTTGATCATTATATCAAACTAATTATCATTTCAACTTGCAAATTACCATACAATTCTAATTTTCTATCAGGAAGTAAACAGAGATATGACGAAGATATTCAGAATAGATATAATAATGAAAGTTTAAATTTATCGCAACATTTATGTTGGCTTGCAAAAATAAAACATGTATGGTGTAATTGTGTAGAATTCAGAGAGATCAGATGTTTGAGCAAAAATGCTGCCAACATGACATCATCAAAGACTAAATATAGTATTAAAAACGGTAGAGTGAACATTTGCATATTTACAGTGCTGCAACAAATGCAACACTTAGGCAACTTGGAGATTAAGTTACTTTAAGCATCTGTTGTTCACTTTCACATTAATTAACAGATTGTATAGCATTTATATATAAAGAGTTCCTTCTCTTATAGAGCTTATATATTTTAGAACAGGAGAGATAATAAGGAAATACACTGTGAAAAGAATTCATGAAGGTTTTTAAATGGAAAACTGAGAGCTCTTAAAAATTGGACCATCAAAGTACTCAGTGAAGAAGTTATACATGGACTGCTAGATACGGAAGTGATCTTATTGACAATTCTGAGCCAGCCTCTTTATTTAACACATAAAATAACTGCAGAGCAGGGTGACTGAGTGACTTACCTAATGTTACAGGCAATTCGATGTCAGCCACTGCACTAAGCATAGTATTGCTTTTCTCTACTCACTCAAATTAAGGAAAGGAACTACAGTGTTTAGATACTTTCATAACTCACCTAGTAACGAAAAAAAATAAGCTTGAAAGCCAAGAAACAGCCTTTTGGGATTGTTGTGTAGAAGCACGTATTAAGTAGATAGCTCTTTGAGCTCTTGCTTTATGTCAGGCATTATTTTAAATGCCCTCTGGGAATTCTGCATCTTAACCCTCACAACAATCTGATGACTTTGGTACTTTTCTTCTCCCTATTTTACATGGTAGAACCATAAAGCAAAGACACTTACCTATGTGAAGCACTGGAATAGTGAGTCTGGTATTGCTATACTACCTGTGGAGTCAGCCCCGGTATACTTTGCAAATAGTTACCCACCTCTAGAGCATATGCTTAACATTTCAAGATGAATAGTCTCTAAATTGTTTTAAGAAATTTGAAATAGACCCTAGTGAAATTTTAAGTTTCATCTAGAGATGAAAATAAAACTGATCATTTTATTTCTGACTTTATGTAATAGCATAAAATGATGAGATAGCATTAAAAATCCTGGGATATTTATTTTTTCACCTTTAAGCCCTACATCTTAAGCCCTACATCTAAAAGTCTCCTTTTGGGGCTGCAGCAAGGAATAACAGAGAGGTCCCTGCCCTTCTATAGAACTGTATCCTAGTATGGTACACACAAAAAATAATTTATTTTATTTTTAAGAAGCAAATAAGATGCGCTGTGTAGTTGAGTGATTACTTACGATTATAATAAGTAAAGTTTTTGTGGTATTTTTTGAATTATTGTAAATAATTCAAACTGACCTCTCATTCTGCAGAAAACAACAAAAAAACTTGTCTACCATCATAATAATTGTCATTTACTGTGTTTCAAGAAACATGCTTTATCATCAGTGTTTACATGAATCATCATATGAATATTAGTAAATTATTTTAACGTTTCGAGAATATTTAGAAATCTGCTTAGAAGTATAGACTCTTCTAAATATATGGAATGCTTAGTAATGTAGCATAGTGAAAAAGATATAGACAGCAATGTGTGTAAAATGATGGACAATATGTTCTTTAACTTGTATAGAAATAATCAGAAATAATAATTTGGCTTTAACTTTATTAAAAGTTACAGTTTTTTAAATAATTGTAGAAGTTCCAAAGGAGGAGAAACATACAGGAAACAAGTATGCAAAAATACTTAAATTGCAAGCCTAGGTGAATAATAATGAAATAAAACTCCACAGGAAATAGAAAGTAAATTGAATTTGCCAATGAACATTTATATCAATTAGCTGCCCACCTGCCTCTCATAAATGTAACAATACTAGGAAAAGATCAAAAAAGATCAAGAAATGTTTCTCATAAAAGTTTATGGAGCAAATCACTATAATATCCAAGCATGTATTTTATTGCCAAATTCATCCAAGTCTTGGGAAGCTCCCCTAGTGGGTGCCTTCATAAAAAGAGGGGGTGGAAAGTTGCTTCTGAGTACAGGATTCCTGTTATTTAGGCTGCCATTTAAATATGGTGGGATGGAATGCAAATGTTTGTCTTAAAGTGAGCAACTCTATAGTAGATCGTTGTAACATTTGTGACAATTCAAGTTACCTGAAAATATGCAAGAAGTGAGAGACCCCTAAAAATGGAGAACAAACTGTGAGATAACGGGAGGGGGATGGGCTAGATGGGTGAAGGAGGGCACTTGTGTTGAGCACTGAGTGTTGTATGTAAGATACATCCCCAAATTCTGTTCCCGAAACTAATATTGTACTGTATGTTAACAAATTAAAATTTAAGTAAAAGTTTGAAAAGAAAAAATAAAAAATACATTTAAAAATATGCAATAAACACATATATGTTGTTGTCTATCTCATGTGTGCTAGGTAAATGTAAAATTAAACTGAGTAAGTGATGCTATTGCAAAGCCAGGTACTTTAGAACCACTTTTAAGAAATACTGTGAGCCTCTTAACTGCAGAAAATTAGACTTTTAGAAGATTCTATTTTGGAAATTTTGCACATAATTGTTAGTTAGAAACATATGTTCTTGTTTGTCCAGGCAGGAAGTTAAGAGGAGTGGTAGGGAACAGAAAAGGGAGGGAGTTTTCATTATTTGACCTTTTGTATCTTTTAAAAACCTTTGCACAATTTGAATTAATTGCCTAGTTTTAATGAAATTAAAATTAAGAAAAAAACATTGGGAATTTTTTTTGTTTTTGATATAATTCAGAAACATTTGGCATAATTAGAATTTACTGCAGTTCAAATCAACTATTTTTGTTACATATTTAGTCCTAATATCTTTCTAATCTCTCAGACGTGGCAATGATTATAATTCACAGTGGAGTAAGGGTAGAGTTCTAATCTATGTTATTTAATAAGAGTATATGAATAGCTATTCTTTTATTTAATATTTTTAAGACCTTATTATGTGCCAGTACTGCCACAGGTACCATTAATGAGTAAATATGAAGATTGTTCTAGTGACAGAAGTATATATATTCTTCCTAACTAGGAAAATTAGATAAATATTACTTTAAAAATTTAAAATAGATAAAAGTAATATTGTCCTTTCCCCACAATTACTTTATGTATTCATTTATCATTCATTTGTTTCCACATTTTAAAATAACAAGGTTTAAGCTGAACACAGTTGGAGATATTTTAACTTTTTGGTATTTGCACGTCACCTTGCTTTTGTATGAATGGCAAATGACAATTTTATCAAAATCAAGCACTCTAGGCATTAAATACTGCATTTAATTTGCTCACTGAAAGAACTAAAACATTTAAAAAATAATCTCAAACATCTAGAAGTATTTCTTCTATTCCAGTGGTAGGAGAATATTTTGTCACTTATTTTGTTTTTCAAGTCAGCAAAGGCTATTATGAAGCTGCCCATAATTTGTGATTAATCTGAGGGACTAGTCGTATCATGGCATCTCTAGAATTATGCTGTAAAGCAATTTCTGCATTTACCTTTCTTGTGAAAATGAGGTCCTCTGTCTCATAAAACATGTTTGAGGGCCTAGAGTGGAGGAAGGGAGAGAATTGAGAGGAATGTTAGATATTTTCCCTTTATAATCTTAAAAATAAATTGAAAACAGTTACTTCTTATTGTTGCTAACGTTTACTTCCAACACTCTTAATTTTTAAGGCTTACGTACGCATAGGAGTTACTGTAGACTGCCATACTTTCTATAAAAGCAGTGGTACATGTCTCTGAAAACTTATATTGACAATGCATAGTCGTGGAGTGTTTCTTTTTAGACTTGTTCCACTTTGATTTACTACTCCCTATATGACTCCTTTAGATCAATTGCCCAGAGACAGCCCATGGGTAATGAAAAGTTTAAGTTCATTGCAAATTCTCTGAACAAAGACTTAAAAGCTGAGACGCTGACATAGGGGCGCAGCATGTGGTATCTATTTCTCAATGCCATAATAGAGCTGTGAAAGGTCAGGTGAGACAGGCCCCATAATGTCAGCCTTTTACATCAATGAATTATATATTTATAGAAAAAGCCTTTTTTTGTGGAATTTACTTTGTGAAACTGCCTCAAATAGAAGTGGCTTACACTTTATAGGTACGTTATTGATTTTTGCAGTTGCACGTGGGTGAGCACCTCATGGGTCTAACGTGTTTGTTTCTGAAAGGGTACTACACGTGTGTGGAAGTCATCTTCACCCTGAGGAGACAGGTCGGGTTTTACATGATGGGTGTCTATGCCCCCACCCTGCTGATTGTGGTTCTCTCCTGGCTTTCCTTCTGGATCAACCCAGATGCAAGCGCTGCCAGAGTGCCCCTGGGTAAAGTATTCTGTGCTTCTCTCTCCTGTCCGAAATGGGTTCTGTCCTTGCCTAACTAACTGTATAATCAGCTGTTTTAAAAGAGAGTTGTAGAATTGAAGGCAATCTTTTTCTTTGCTTTTTTTTAGACTTCTTTCAATACTTGACATTGAACTAGGTTTTCTCAGTGTTTATGCAGTCCATAGTTAAACTATGCTTTTTTTTTTCATATCTTTGGGTATTTTAAACAGTTAATCTGTCTGACATTGACTCTTGTGAAATAATTATTAAGAAGTGATTTTCTCAGATAACTAAAGTCAAAAATCCTCAATAGTACAAAACTTAAAAACAAACTGTATTGATGGGCATCTTTCTAAATAATATTGTATACTATCTCATGCTCTTCACTGGGGAATATGTGGTACAATTTGTCTTTTTAAAAATGACTTTGCATTATTTTCTCTTTTTTTTTAAGTTTTCTTAGTGTTTATTTTTTAGAGAGAGAGAGAGACAGAGACAGGAAGAGAGAGAGAGAGAGCAGAGAGAGGGAGACAGAGAATCTGAAGCAGGCTCCAGGCTCTGAGCTGTCCGTACAGAGCCCGATATGGGGCTCGAATCCAGAAACCGTGAGATCATGACCTGAGCCAGAGTTGGACTCTTAACCAACTGAGGCATCCAGGCTCCCCATTTTTGCATCATTTTCTTAAACATCAGGTATTGTGTGCTGTATCATCAGGAGTGGCTAGGGAGAAGAAGAGCTGGTGATCCATGCTCTCTGATTTGTTATTTTTAATGCTCTGTCACATAGAAACATCATTAGCCAGTCTTGAAATTGTGTCTGTATGGGGGTGAAAAAGTCTTTGCTTTGTGAAGTAATAAAGAGCCCTTCTAATGGGTGAAGTGAATACTCTTGAAAATAAGGACCTTGTTACAACAAATTTTGATTGTTTAGAAAGTTTTAAAATGTTTCATTACCGTGTGTATGTGTATATGTGTCTGTGCATGTGTGTGTGTGTGTTCTGACTTTCACCTGGAACTTATATTGGGTAAGGTTGTGGTATATTTGACCTCTTGGTGACTGATTGGTTGCAGCATTTTATTTTTTATTTCCATCAAAAAGGCTTTGTGCAAATCTCCCTCCTGACTTGTTAGGGGAATTAAATGAAATACAGATTTTTAAAGAGTAGAAAACCAGGAAAGAAGCAGTGAAAATGACAGCTTTACTTGAATAAGACATTCGATGATTTACATTTAATAAAAACCACAGAGACCAAATCTACATCTTAATGGCCAAAAAAATGTAGGAAATTTCATCCTAATGGTTGTGTATCTATAATGAAGACAATTACAACTCATAGATTAATTCCTTTAGGGGATGAAAATTAACTATGTAGTTTGTTGTACTGAGAATAAAACTCCTAAAAAACTAGATTTGTATTCTTAGACTTGTCAAAAATATCAGGCATTTCCCCCAAATAGTCAATTTTTTGCTTATTAAAAATATCTTACTCTCATGCAGTGATATAAATTGAAATGTCAGACTTCCAAGAGCACTCTGGTGACATTTCAATCCCTGACATATCCTTGAAGGATTTTTCTCTGTAAATCCCCATCTGTTGTGAGAGTTCTGACATGAAGTCCCTGAGCTGTCCATTTAACGTCCGGTAGACCTGTTGTGTGGAGCAGAAGTGCTTCATGGTTGAAAGTCAATCTCTTGAGTTCAACCTGGATTTCAAACAGGTTTAGATAACAAACAGATCTAACCTCTTTAAACATACTCTGTTGAAATGTCAATAAGGATCAAAGAATACTCAAAGGGTTGGTTACTTGGAGAGCTGAAAATATGAGTGTAAAGTGCTTATTACACATTCAGGAGTTAATAATATGGCCCATTCATAGATTACTTTATAGTTTTTAAAGCACTTTTACACATCTGATTCATTCAGCAAGTGTTTAGTGTGTGCCAACTGTGTACGAAGTAGTATTCAGGAAGATGGGCACATAGCTAATAAAGTAAATAGCTAATAGATAGTTAATAAAATAGATTAAACAAAAGAAAACCTCTAAGCCTCAATGAATGTGCATTTTCTTGGAAAGAAACAGACATCAAATAAGTACAAAATGTAATATGTAAGATGGTGACAAATAACTTCAGTTAGAAAACAAGTCATGCAGATGAGAAGTACAACATAGGGGATACAGTCAATTCTATTGTAATAACAGGGTGTGGTGACAGATGACAACTATACATAATTATGGTGAGCATTGGGCAATATGTAGAATTGCTGAATCACTCTGATGTACACCTGAAACTAATATAACATTGTCAACTACACTTCAATTTTTTAAAAAATCCTAATACCTAGGGTATGTAGAAAGATAGTGACATAGGAACAGAGAGTTCAGGGACAGCAGCCTGCTTGTCAGGAACTGTTGAGAGAGAAGTGATATTGGATAAAGATGTGATGGAGGTAAAAAAATAAATCACTGTGGATATCTAGGAAAGAATGGGTTGGGGTAGTGATCACCAAGGCTAGCATTCCTGAAGCAGGAACATGCTTGGAGTATTTTGGGAATACCAAGAAAGCCAGTGTGGCTGGAGCAGAATGAGTGAAAGGGTGACATCAGGAAGACAGCAAAAGTGAGGAGACTTTGTAACGTGTCCTAAGGCATTCTGATGATTTTGGCTTTTATTCAGAGTGAAATGGAAAGCCCTTGAGGGCTTTCTGCATGATGTGCTTTAGATTTCAACAGATCTCAGGGCACCCGGTGGCTCATTCAGTTGAGCATCAGACTTGATTTCAGCTCAGGTTGTGATCCCAGGGTATTGGGATTGAGCTACCCCGTGTTGGGCTCTGCACTGAGCTTGCTTGATATTCTCTGTCCCCGCACCCCACAGTCAATAAATAAAATAAGTAAATAAATAAATTTTAACACATTCTCTTTGCCTACTTTGTTTAGAACCCATTAAAAGGGGGTGTGGTGGAAGCAAGGAAAGCAGTTAAGAAGCTATTTTAATAATCAAGTGAAACGACCATGGTATGAGCCAGAGATAGAGATGCTCGTTATAGGTGATGGGTATAGTAGAGATAAAGAGATTTGTAGATGTGTTGTATATATGATTTAAGAAAGTAGAATTGAAGCTGACTTCAAAGGTTTTTTTGGTTTTGGTTTTTGTTTGTTTGAGAAACTAGAGAGATGAAATTGCCACTAAGTGAGATGGGAAATGCTGCATGTAAAGGAGGTTTGAGAAGGTGAGAAGATGAGGAGCTTGGTTTTGGACATGTTAAGTTTGAGATGTCTTTTAGATAGAGATATCAGATAGTTGGCTATACAAGTATGGAGTTTTTAAGAGAGAACAAGGCTGGAGGTGCAAACTGTAGATTTGTAAGAATATAAATGGTCTTTAAAGTGAGGAGATTGGAGTGCAGGTGGACAAGACATATAAGGGTTAAACCCTTGAGACTGAGAAGATGAGCAATGACTAGTATGATGTAGTTTCCTAGGAGCCAAACAGAGAAAGCATTTCTGGCTTAAGGGAATGATCAGTCAAGCTGCTTGTAAATCACATAAGTTTGGGGCTAAATGTTGTCATTGGATTCAGTGACCTGGGGAAGTCACTGGTGTTCATGATAAGAACAGTTTCCATAGTGAGGAGAAGAGAAAAGCTTGATTGGAGTGACTTCAAGAGAGAAGGGTGGCAGCTGGGGAGGAACTAGAGGCATCCAGTATAAACAAACCCCTGGAGATCATCAGCTGTAAAAAGAAAAAGAGAATGGGGAAATAGCTGGGGTGGAAATAGGAGTTGAGAGGGTTTCTTGTTTTTGTTTTGAAGGTGGACAAAAATCTTAGCATGTTTATTCTTAGAGGAAAACAGCCAATAACAAAGGAAAAAATGAGAGATGGAAGAAGTGCAAAAGCAGAATTCTTGAGACGTGAGAGGGGATGAGATCAGATAGACAGACTGGACTTTGCCAGGACAAAGTGAATTTGTCCCAGGGATCAGCAAATCCTTTCTGTGAAAGGCCAGGTAGTAAATATTCTATGTTTGTAGGAGTATAGTTTTTGGCGCAACCCCTAAATCTATTGTAGCTTTAAGGCAGCCTTAGACAGTACATAATTGAATGGGTTACTTATGCCTCAGTTTACTAACTCCTGGTCTACATTATCAGGAGAAAAGGGAGAGTATATAGGTATAGACAGAGATAGGTGAGTAGATATGATAGTGGGGGCTTGTGAATGATTTTGTTTTCTTAATAAAATAGGAAGAAAGGCCATGAGTTGCAAGTCAGATAGGATAGACTGTTGTGAGTTTGAAGAGAGAAGGTAGTGAATGGACAAGAGAAATACACTATGCTTGCTGTGATTATGGGCTTCCTGAAGTTAGTGATGATAAATTTCAACTAAGATCATTCAGTATTTTGGAATGATTATCTCTAGCCATCCTCACTAAAAGAAAACTAGAGGTTTTAGGAATATATTTATGTTTTTGAGATGTATCCATGTTGTTGCTTGTATTTGTACTTGCTGGGCAGTATTTATAGTTTTATTTTTCCATTCCTCAGTTGATGGACATTTAGATCGTTTCCCAAATGTTACTTTGAAATAATTGTGTACAAGACTCTGTATGGACATACATTTTTATTACTCTTGGGTAAATACCCAGAAATAAGATTTCTGGATTTTAAAGTAAAACTATGTTTTAATTTTTAAAATTTTTAAAATTTTATTTTTACTAAGTTTTTAATTTTAATTCCAGTATAGTTAATGTATAGTGTTATATTAGTTTCAGGTGTACAGTGTAGTGTTTCAACAATTCTATACATCACTCAGTGCTTATCATAGTCTACTCTTTGTTCCCCATCACGTTTTTCACCATTCCCCCCCAATCCACCTCCCCTCTGGTAACCATCAGTTTCTTCTCTATAGTTAAGAGTCTGTTTCTTGGTTTGCTTTTCTTTCTCTCTGTGTCCTATTTTTTTTCTTTTTGCTCATTTGTTTTGTTTCTTATATTCCACATATGAATGAAATATGATATTCTTTCTCTGACTGACTTATTTCACTTAGCATTGTACTCCCTAGCTCCATCCATGTTGTTGCAAATGGCGATTTCATTCTTTTTTATGGCTGAATAATATTCCATGATATGTATAGGTGTGTGTATAATGTATACATATATATATTATATACACATTCTATATATATGTATATAGTGTATATGAATAATATATATATAGTGTATGTGTATGTGTATGTCACATACCACATCTTTATCTTTTCATCTATGAATGGACAATAGACACTTGCGCTGCTTCCATCCATTATCTGGCTTTTGTAAATAGTGCTGCAGTAAACATAGAGGTTCATGTATTCCTTTTAATTAGTGTTTTTTTTTTTAATTTTGGGGTAAATACTCACTGGTGTGATTACTGGATCATAGCGTAGTTCTATTTTTAACTTTCTGAGGAACCTCCATACTCTTTTCCACAATAGCTGTACCAGTTTGCATTCCCACGAATAGTGCACAAGGTTTGTTTTTCTCTACATTTTCACTAACACTTGTTGTTTCTTGTGTTGTTGATTTAAGCCATTCTGACAAGTGTGATGTGATAGCAAGATACTCTTACTTTTATATACTGAAATACTATTTATCAAAAAGATGGTACCATTTTGCATTCTTGCCAGTTGCTTCACATACTCCCCAACATTTAATTGTCTTACCTCATTGTGGGATCTGTAGTATAATGTTGAATAGAATTGTGAAGAGATGGCTTATTCCTGATTCTAGCAGAAACAATAGCCATTCGCTATTAAGTGTGATAGTAGCTATACATTTTTTGTAGATGTCTTAATTGGGTTGAATAGATTCCCTTTTCTTCCTAGTTGGCTGAGAGTTATTTTTGTCATGTGTGATAACATTTCATTGGATTTAAACTTGATTGAACTTTGCCAAATTCTTTTTCTGCACATACTTAAATATTTAGATGGCTTTTCTTCTTTCGTTTGGTGAATTACATTGATTGATTTCTAGATGTTACATGAGTTGCAAAAATTATTAACACAAAAATATTTTTATAATATTCTCATATCCTTTTAATGTCTGACTGTTAGTGGTATCCCAGATATAATTCTTGATATTGTATTGTGAAAATTGTAAATTTTCTTTTTTCCTGATTATTCTAGCTAAAGGCTTATAATTTTTTTTGATATTTTCAAAATATCAGTAATCATTATATTTTTTTTCTATTTTCCTTTTGGTTGATTTATAGCTCCTTATTAATTTCTTCTTTTTAATTACTTTGGACTTAATTTGTTCACTTTTTGATGCTTAAAGTGGAAACTCAGACAATTGATTTTAGGTCTTTTTTTTTCTTTTTAAACAGAAGCATTTCAAGTTATAAATAGACATCTTCTTTCAGTTAAAAATATTTTCTGATTTCCCTTATGAATTCTTCATTGGCCCATGGATTCTGTTTGATTACCAAATATTTAGTTTTAATAAGTACCTGATAATGATTTTAATTTTATTTTAATGATTTTATATTTTGTTAGAGAATATGATTTCAAACTTTTTGTTTATTGAGATTTATTTTTAATGGCCTAGCCCAGCATATGTCTCCTGGTAATCATACCACATTCACTTGCAAAGTGTATTTCTCATTGTTGGATATAGTGTTCTGTAAATATCAAGTTGGTTGATAGTACTGTTGAAATCTTTTACACCTTTTGTCTAGTTATCATTACAGCTATTGTTGGGAGAGTTGTCAAACATCTCCAACTATATAGCATTATGCGGTAGGTATTTGGAAGCTCTGTTATTAAACTTATATGTGTTTATAATTTTATCTAAAAAAGAAAGAGTATTACTTTAATGTATCATATTATTTTAGTAAAATGATATTCCATGAAAATGGAAACAAAAAGAAAGTTGAGTAGCTATACTTGTATAAACAAAATAGACTTTAAAATAAAGACTGTAATGACACAAAGAAGGGCATTACATAATGTCCTTATCTGTCCTTATCAGAAATAAAAGAAGAAATAGACAACAGTCCATAATAGTAGGGGATTCTAATACCCCCATTTATACCAATGGATAGATCACTGATACAGAAAATCAATAAACATCAGCCTTAAATGGCATGTTAGAACATGTGTACTTAACAGCTACTTACAGAATATTCAGTCTAAGAGCAATAGAATACACATTCTTCTCAAATGTGCATAGAACATTTTTCAAGATAGATCATATGTTAGGCCACAAAACAAGTTTTAATAAATTTAAGAGGATTGAAATCACTCAAGCAGGTTTTCAAGCCACAGCAATATGAAACTAGAAATTAATTACACAAAGAAAACTGGAACGTTCACACATTTCTGGAGATTAAACAACATGTACAACCAGAGAGTCAATAAAGAAATCAAAAGAGAAATTAAAAAAATACCTGAGACAAATGAAAATGAAAATGTAACATACCAAGCTTTGTAGATGCAGCAAATGCAGTTTTAAGAGGGAAGTTAATAGTAATAAATGTCTACCTCAGGAAACAAGATAAGTCTCATATAAACAACTTAACTGTATACCTGAAGGAACTAGAAAAAGAAGAACAAACTAAAGTCCAGAGTAAGCAGAAGGCAGGAAATAAAAAATATAGTAGGAATAAATGGAGACTAAAAAGGCAATGGAAAAGATCAGTGAAACTTAAAGCTGGCTCTTTGAAAACATAAACAAAATGGACAAATCCTTAGTTAGACTCACCAAGAAAAAAAAGGGAGAGAAAATTCAAATCAATAAAATCAGGAAGGAAGAAGAGGCGTTACAAGTGATATCAGAAAACACAAAGGATCCTAAGAGACTCCTACAAATAATTACACACCAGCAAATGGACAAAATCAAAAACCTCCGAACAAACAAAAAGTTCCAGACCAGACACATCACTGGTAAGTTCTACCAAAGATTTAAAGAAGAATTAATATCAATTTTTCTCAAAGTCTTTCAAAAAATAGAAGAGGGAAGAACTCCTCTAAACAATTTTTAAAAGTCAGCATTACTCTGATACCAAAACCAGATAAGAATATCACACGCAAAAAAATAAAATTACAGGCCAATATCCCTGATCGATATGTATGCAGAAATTCTCAACAAAATGTTAGCAGACCTGTTTCAATAATACATTAAAAGGATCAAACACAATGATCAAGTGGAATTTATCCCAGGGATATAAGAATGGTTCCACATCTGTAAATCAATCAGTGCTTTACCACATTAGCAAAATAAATGATAAAACTCATTTGATTATCTCGATAGGTGCAGAGAAAACATTTGATGCATTCAACATCCACTTACAATAAAACACTTGTAACAGAGTGGATATAGAGAGAATATACCTCAACATAATAAAAGCCACATGTGAAAAGCCCACAGCCAATATTATACTCAATAGTACTTTAAGACCAGAAACAAGACCAGGATAGGATAGCCACTCTTGCTATTTTTATTTAACATAGTATTGGAGGTATGAGTCAGAGTAATTAGGCAAGAAAAAGAAATGAAAAGCATCCAAACTGGAAAGGAAGAAGTAAAACTGTCACTATTTGTAGATGACATATTATATTCATAAAACTATAAGAACTCTAACAAAACACTGCTAGAATAAGTGAATTCAGTGAAGTTTCAAGATACAAAATCAACACATAGAAGTCTGTTGTTTCTTTACACTAATTATGAACTATCAGAGAAATTAAGTAAATCCTATTTACAGTTGCATTAAAAAGTATAAAATACTTAGGAATAAATTTAACCAAGGATGTGAAAGAGCTATATATTGAAAACTGTAAGTCATTAATAAAGTAAATTGAAGACAGTGCAAATAAAGGAAAAATTGTTCCATACCCATGGATTGGAAGATTTATATTGCCAAAATGTCTATACTACAAGCAATGGGCAAACTCAGTGGACTCTCTATCAAAATTACAGTAGTATTTTTAAGAGAAACAGAATAATCCTAAAATTTGTGTGTAGCCACTAAAGATCCCAAATATCCAGAGCAGTCTTGAGAAAGCAAAGCAAAGCTGGAGGCATCCATACTCACTGATTTTTAAACTATACTACAAAGCTGTAGCAATTAGACAAGTATGGTATTGACATAAAAAAAAAAAAAACAGACTCATACTTCAGTGAAACAATAGGGACCTCAGAAATAAACCCATGTATATATGGTCAATTAATTTATGACAGATGAGCCAGGAATATACAATTAGAAAAGGGTAGTCTCTTCAATAGTGTTGGGAAGATTGGACACTCACCTGCAAAAGAATGAAACTGAACCATAATCTTATACCATACACACAAATTAACTCAAAGTGGATTAAAAACTTGAAGACTTGAAACCATAAGTCTCCTAGAAGAAAACAAGTGGTAAGCTCCTTGACATAGATCTGGGTCAATCTTGATGATTTTAGCAAAAGCACCAAAAGCAAAAATAAACAAGTGGGACTGTATCAAACTAAAAAGCTTTTGCACAGCAAAGGAAACTATGAATAACATGAATAAATAATCTACTGAACTGAAGAACATAAATGCAAATCATATATCTGATAAGAGACTAATATCCAAAATATGCAAAGACTCATACAGCTCAAAACAAAACAAAAAGAAAAAAAGAAAGCAGAAAAAACAAACAAACAAAACAATCCAGTTAAGAAATGGGCAGAAGACTTGAATGGACAACATGCAGATGGCCAACAAACACATGAAAAGATGCTCAGCATTCTCCCAATCTCATCTGAATTGACCTTTTCCATTGTTAACAAATGTGAAAACTCCCTCTATGAATTTTAGGCAAAGACTTGTCTTTAGCTCCTTCTCTATGTATGGAAGTAACTATGGAAGTAACTTTTTGTAATACCCTAAGTAAATTATGCATAACACCCCCTTTCTCTGGTACATACAGTACTTGAATTGCTTCTAAAAGGGAATTTTTTTAAAGGGAGTTTATCAACATATAACTTTCAGTTGAAGTGTAGAAAGATTAATAACTTAGGTTACAAAGCAGACCTCCAGCAGACCATGCATGCATACATTCTTTCTTGTACTCTTATCATCTAGAACAGTGTTCAAGGATTATAAAGACCTCTTACAGAAATGTCAAAAAGTTGTTTTAGATTCCCACATGGTATTGATAATAGCTTTCCTTTTTGTATCCTTTGAATAAAATGTCATGAAATGATAACATGCTAATATAATTTAGTAGTACTTCTAAGTGAGTTTTCATTTTATTAATCACAATTCCACATGTATGAATTTGATAGTTTACCACACTATGAGATAAAAATTATTTGGAGTTTACAGGTATGTGAACACTTGCAGTTACTCCTTGACCTTTGTTGGTTCATGACATTTATTATTATATTAGCATTATACTCTCTAGCTTCATCCTTATTGCTGCAAAGCGCAAGATTGCATTTTTTTGTGGCTGAGTAAAATTACATTGTGTATATATATATATATAATTACATTGTGTATATATAAATATACATACATTGTGTATATATATGTATATATATACACACATATATATATACCACATCTTCTTTAACCATTCATTTATCATTGGACACTTGGTTTGCTTTCATATCTTGGCCAATATAAATAATGCTGCAATAAACATAAGGGTGCATATATCTTTTCAAATTAGAGTTTTCATTTTCTTTGGGTAGATACCCACTAGTGAAATTTCTTTTGATTGGCTTATAAATTATTAAAATTCAGACAAAATTTCACTATGCATTATTTAACAGTGAAGTAATTTTATTTGGAGACTATATTAAGGAAATGGTATAATACTTGTCCAAAGAAATATTATTTGCTCAGATTTCTTGTTTTAGGATTAAAAAAGCAAATGGATATTTTCTATTTTAATATGATTTCCTGAAGAGAAGGCATATAGTGATGTTCACATTCATCTCCTCTATTTCTATTCTTTCATCTTTGACATGATAAAAATCTTAATAGAATTGACCATCATGGTTTCTAACTTAATATCTGGAATTATAAATACCTCCCTTCCCTCCCCAGAAAGCTATTAATGTCATATCCTTCCTTTAAAAGGGCAGTCCCTTCTCTTTTTCTTTGGTCTCCTTTTTTTGACATTCCAGAATCTTTTCCTCACAATGTTTTCTACATTTTCAAAATGACCTTCATCTGAATAATATTGGCTAATCTTTTCTTTTACAAAATTCTCAAGTGCATCGTGCTGTGTCATGGTCATCAGGGTTAGGTTTCTTGGCCTTTATCTAACCCATATCAATGTTTTCATACCAAAGTCATTTTCTTTCCTACATCTCCTCCTCCCATCTTTCATGGGTATTTTTCTAGTTATTTCATTCTTCAGAGCTTTTTTTCCTTCTTCCTTCAATCAGTAACCAAGTGTTTTAAAATGTCTTCTCAAAATCCTTTTACGTCAGTTCTGTTCTTCATTCCCTCACACTTTGTTTCTGCAGCTACTATTTTTCCTTTCATACTCTGTTTTATGTATCCCTGCCAGAGTAATGTTACTCCACATTCCTTTGATAATGCATTTCTCTTCCCCAAATTTAAAGTTTCTTAATATTTTCTATCAGATATGGTAAATTCATTATAGGCTTTCAGAACTCTACAATCTGCCATTATTCTCCCTTTTCTTACGAAGTTTCTAAGATATCAGGAAATATTCAGGTATAATATTCAGTTTACAACAGTTTGATATATTCTATGTTATTGACGAACATGAACTGCTATGGAAACACAGAGAATAATGTGTCAGTTTATTCTAAAGGAATAAGTAAGGTTTAAGGAATTAAGTAAGGTTTGCTTTTGATTGCTAGATTGACATATAGCATTTGATTAAAAATAGAAAAATTGACTTGGAAATATGGCTTGCCAAATTAATGCCCATAGGTATAACTAATTGCAGTTTAGGACAATAAGTGATCAGATCTTGTTTTTTTATGTTAGTTTCCACTTCCAGGTTAGAAACATTAAGACCTGTATTAACTTTTAAAATGTAGTCTCTACTAATTAGTTCTTAGTTTTCCTCAGGACCAAGGGTAATTAATATAACAGTAAATTAGATGCTTGTGAAGTCTTTATATTCTAAGTAATATCATTTCCATCTGCAGAAGTTACTATATTTTGCTAGAAACGTTTCTTTCTAGTAGAGAATCTGGTAGCTCTTGAATACTTACAAAAAGAACCAAACAATATTGACACCTCTCAATAGCCTTTGAAACAATGCAACTGATGGAATATATTTTTCAGTGTTTTAACTGTTTATTAATACTAGTATAGTGCTTACCATACCCCCAAGGCAAGAGACAAGAAAACTAAGTGAATCTTTATTAGGTTAATATATTTTTTAATTCTCTGTGGTTGTCAAATCTAGGAATAAAAAAGTGCACTTGGCCCCATAAGTGCATAGCCAAGGCAAACCTGTTTCCTACATGACTTAACGTGAGCCTCCTTTGACATCATAGAAGATTTTTTTCTGACACAGGGTGTCACTGGTAGTCAGTGGAAATGTGGCAAGTGCAAAGAAAAGGAAGGAGGGATATAAATTATTGCAATTTTCCTTTTGGATTTTACAGTTATTTGACTTAAATTGATATATAACTAGTTACCTTTCCATAAATGGTTAATATTACAGATAGCAGAATATTATTCTTTCCTTGAAGAGCTGAAATAATTTGTTTCCCCTTAAATAATCAGGAATGCTCTATCTTTGTCTTTTCTATTAGATTTTTCTAAATTCTGAGACTTATCAGAAAATTGTTTTATATGTTCTATTCTTGTTCAGATTTAGTTGTTCATGGGGCAAAATGCAGTTCTGTAACTGTCTAAAATAAAGCTGAAATGAAATAACTAGAGAGCTTTGTGGCTTCCTCTGAGATACTACAAAATAGTTTCAGACATCTTTAATATTTAAAACAGATCTAAATTGTGTTTTTACACTTTGGTTTAAATTTCTGTTTACTTTTCAATATTAAATACAAACATCTCGAACTACATTAAATAATCCTTACATAAATAGTATGTCAATATTATTTTCTCTACTCTTTGAGATTGAAAGAGACCTAATGAGCATTGGAAGTTAACTACAGAAGGATAGTGTCAAAAAGTAATGTTTGCAGACATTTCACAGGGGTAAAAAACAACTTTAACTGCTATTTCTATTTCTGTAGGTATCTTCTCTGTACTCAGCTTGGCCTCAGAGTGCACAACCCTTGCTGCTGAACTTCCCAAAGTATCCTATGTGAAGGCCCTTGATGTGTGGCTCATTGCTTGTCTTCTCTTTGGGTTTGCTTCTCTGGTGGAGTATGCTGTCGTGCAGGTGATGTTGAATAACCCCAAACGAGTCGAAGCAGAGAAAGCCAGAATTGCTAAGGCTGAGCAAGCAGACGGAAAAGGTGGAAATGCAAATGCTGCTAAAAAAAATACTGTGAATGGTACAGGGACTCCTGTTCACATTAGCACTTTGCAGGTAAGAATGACACTATCCGGTGAAAGTTTTTCCCCCATCCTCTCTGCACTTCAGGAGAAAGATATTTTTCTGTGGGTGTGAGGGTTTGATAGAATTGGTGCCACCTCATTCTTCTCTCACAGATAAAAAGGAACTGAAACACATCTAACATTTTTGGAAAAGAAATAAAAAATACTTAGGTCAAACATTAAGAAAAAGAAATCAACACCTTATCAACTTTCTATAAGACTTTCTATGGAGTTTAATGAGACATTATTTCTTTGATGGGTACCATTGAATGTAGAGATCTGGCCAAAGCTACAGACCTTCCTGTTCTTTCTCAATTGATAAGCCTCACTGAAAGGTCAGAGGATTGCTGGAAGCATTGACCTTTTGCCAACATGGTAGATTTAGGGGAGCCCACGTTCTTGATAAAGCCCCTTTCTGTTTCCTATCAAGTTAGAGAGTTCCACACAGAATATGTCAGGCAGACTACTTATTTATTGGATGTCTGGCCCATAGGGAAATTATACCATAGTTTGGGATCTGTCCAGCTCAGTGGTGAGTACTTGGAGAAGAATTGGACCTTGCCTTGTCACTTGACCATTGGTCTAAGAATAATGGGCAATGCCTTTAGATTCTGATAAATTCCAGATCAATAGGCTGTTTCATGAATCTAGCAAAGCTATCCACTTGCCCCATAGCTCCCCTGATTGATACCTTCCATTTGGGACGACCAGTAAACCAGGAGTCTATTCCCATTGAGCTTATCAAGTGTGGTAGGTTCCACAGGAGACTAATAGGTTCTCACCATCTTACAACCTTGAAAATCTTGCCTGTATTTTGGCTCAATATTACTCTTTTAGGTTGTTAACTACCATTACACGCCTTACCTAGAATGTTAGACAAATATGCCATATGCGTATCTTTAGATATAAAACAAGCAAACTACTTTTTTTTTTTAGTTTTTTTTGTTTTTTTTTCTTTACAAATAGTTTATTGTCAAATTAGTTTCCACATAACACTCAGTGCTCATCCCCACAAGTGTCCTTCTCCATGCCCATCCCCCTCTCCCCCCCACATCCATCAGTCNAAGCAAACTACTTTTATGTGGTGATGCCTAAAGCTATACTTTTTAGAAAATTTTAATTTCTTGTTAAGCTACTAAACTCATTTTCTGCATCTACAGCCAAGATTTCGTGTAGTGTTAGTTGCTACCTTGTGGGAGGGTTTTTCAGGCCTTTATGACTCTTTCATACCCTGTCTTTATGATGAATAAGGCTAAAATGTTCATTAATACAGAACTATCATGACCTTAGAGAAGTCATATATTTGACATATCTTTTTCCACCCTTTTCCATCCAGCATGTCTAAATCATATTCAAAGTGACTTTCTTGTAGACAACATATAGAGTTGATTTAGGACTTTTAATCACTCTACCACTCTCCTGTTTTAATTGGTATATTTAGATGATATAATTTAATCTAATTATTGATATGTTAGGGAAATAAAATATCGTTTTATGTTTTCTTTTCTATTTATTCTGGTTTTTATCTCCCTCTTTTCTGTTTCTTGCTTTCATGAAGGTTACTTAAACATTTTCTAAAATAATGTTTTCTGAGTTTTTTATATTGGTTTTAAAAGTGTATCTCTTTAACTATCTTGTTTAATGATAGTCCTAGGTACTAATTATATCTACATAACTTATCAAAGTCTATTGGTGTCATTATTTTACCAGTTTGTGTGACGTGTAAAAATATTACATCCTTTAACGTCCCTTTAACTTTCTGTTTATGATAGTCTTGTAAATATTTCTGAGAACCTAATTAGAAAGTGTTCTGCTTTTTATTTCACCATTGAATATACTTTAGGAACCTGAAAGGGGAAAGGAAAGCTTATTGTATTTAAGTATATTTTTTGTTCACCATATTCTTTCTTTTATTCTGTTATGTGTTTCATTGTTTTCTTTACTTAGAGAATTTCCTTTATCCATTATTTTGGGGAACACTGCCGGTAACAAGTTCGTCTAGTTTTCCTTCTATCTGAGAAAATCTTGATTTCCCCTTTATTTCCAAAAGATATTTTGACTGGGGATAGGATTCTAGGTCAACAGTTCTTTTCTTTTAGCATGTACACAACATTCTGTCTCCTCCCTCTGTCTGACATCCAGGGCTTCTGATGAGAACTCCTCTTCATTCATATTGGTTTTCCCCTGAGGGTAAACTTTATTTTGTCTGGCTGCATTCAAGATTTCTTTTGGTCTTTAGTGTTCAGAAGTTAAATTTTGTATTTTGGTGTGGATTTCTTTGGGTTTGTCCTGTTCGGTATTTATTCAGCTTATTTAAAAATGTAGGCTTACGTTTCTTGTCAAATTTGCAGTTTTCGACACTTACTTTTCTTGAGTACCCTTTGCAGACCCACCTTCTTTCTCCCGTCTCTCGGAGCCTCTTATGACACAACTGTTAGATCCTTTGTTATAGTCCCACAGATTCCTGTTGCTCTCTTCGTTTTTTTCTAGTCTATTTTCTCTGTTTTCTTCAGATTGGATAAATTCTTTGATTATATCTCTAAATTCACTGATTCTTTTTTCTGCCCCTTCCATTTTGTTGCTGTTGCTGTTGTTGTTGTTGAGCTTATTCACAGAGGTTTACATTTTGCTGAATGTATTTTTTGTTATAAAATTTCCATCCTGCCTTTCCTTCTTTTTGCTGAGATTTTGTATTTCTTTGCTCAGGTTTTCTATTTGTCAGTGGTTTCAAACAAATGTTCATAATACCTGACTGAAACATTTTTTTATCATCCATGTTTTAAAACCTTTCTCAGATAATTCTAACACATTTTTCATTTTGATATTGGTTTCTACGGACTCTATCTTTTTAAAAAATTCAATTTGAGATCTTCTGCAGTTCTTTGTATGATGAATGGTTTTCTGTTGAAGCCTGAACATTTTTCATATTATGTTGTGAGACTCTGAATATTTGAAGTTGAAACTTTCTGTGTTAGCTGGCTTTCACTGGCTCTGTCCTGCCCGAAGAAGGAAGGGTGCTGCTTGAGGACTTCCGGTGGAAGTAGTAGTCCAGGTCCTCACACAGTGAGGTTGGGGGCTCTTCATTATTGAGGGTATGATTGCTAGTTTTTAATTCCCCACGTTCTCTGCACTGATACACACTGTCTGTGGGGAAAGTGCCCTCATTACCACTTTGTGGTGATAAAAGTCCTGCCTCTCAGCTAGGCCTCCTGTGACATCACCTCCAGGGTGGAAGAGGAGAAGCAGGTGTTTCTGCTGAGTGGGCGTGGAAGTCCGTGCTGCCTACACAGTCTCCCCTAATGCAGTGGGGGAAAGAGGGTCTGGTGGGTGGTCTATAGAGATGGAAGTCCTCACTCCTTATGTGGCCTTCTCTGATACCACTGCAGTGGGAGTGTTAGGCACCTTGTTACAGCCTCTTAAAGGTGGAAGGCTCAGCTCCCCACTCTACCTTTGCTGTCATGGATGGGGATGGGTTCACATTTTTGTGTTTGACTAGAGTAGAGAGAACATTGTCTAAAAGTTTCTGGTCTTAGGGTGCCTGGGTGGCTCAGTCGGTTGAATGTCCAACTCTTAATTTCAGCTCAGGGTCATGGGTGCAAGTCCCATGCCTGGGCTCTGCACTGAGTATGGAGTCTGCTTGAGATTCTCTCACTCTACCTCTGCCCTTCTCCCTGGCTTGCTTTCTCTCTAAAATTAAATAAATAAAATTTTAAAAAATGAAAGTTTTTTTTGTCTTGCTAAGCTACTCTTTTCTTTGTCCTTTGGCTAGAGGAAGTAGCTTTTTATTAGAGGTATTTTTATCTATACCAGTTTCATTTTCAATTTCAGCTCCTTCAGCTTCAAATCTGGGATATATGAGGCAAAAAGGACACATAAGAATTCACCACCATGTTGTTCCATGGGTCTGAAGGGCCCCAACTGGAGAACGGTTGTTTCTCCACTTTCACAGCCTTCTTAGGTTTGTTTTATATAATGTCCAGGATATGGCTACTACATCTTCCCGGGAGCAGAGCTCCCCAATACTCTTTTCAAGTCTCTCAGCACCCTCACTGAATCTGTAACCTGGCTGCCACACCCCAGTGATTAGACACATCAGTGAGCTACTCTTAGCACTTCAGTTATGTTGTAGTTGCTCTACCTATTGGGCTATTTCAGACTTACTGCACTCCTGCACCAGGACACACCTTTTCAGAGAAATATTGGTTCTTTTCCCTAGTATTTTACTTTAGTTTTTTGTATGACCAAAACCACCAGATAGTACCTTGGAAGAGCTCATGGTTGGTTAAAGGTGCTTCAGCACATCAAAAAGCTGGTATTTGAAGCATGCTAGCTCCTTGTAGGAGACTTTGCTTTTCCTCCTGAAACATACTTATTTTTCCATTCCAGAAATAGAAGGAGGAATACTTGAGCCCCTTTTTATTATATGGACATGTTATTATAGGGACTCCTTGAATTTGTGGCTCTAGCTATCAGTCCCTCCATTTATATCTCCTAGTCTTACCACTTTCTCATTTTTCCTGCCTACTAATCCTCCTGCCCACTAACTTGAAAGCTGGTTAAGTGATCTGGAGACAGAAAACAAAGAAGTTCTATGGAATAGGTGCTTGATTTTCAGTAGTGCCACAATCAGTTCCATTTTCTGGTATGTCATGGGGCCTGGATAATTGCAGAAATTCTCTAGTAATAGGGAACACCTACATGCAAGGGATTTGAAATCTTAATATATTCTATGCAGTGGAACTGACATAAAAGATTCATTGGAAGCAGATTTTCAGGGTACTATAGAACATATCAATATTATTTAAGAAAATAGATACAAAAGATAAATAGGGTGTAGAACATTAGACTGAATTATTTTATTTAATTTTTATCAAAGAATTATTGATACACAGTATTGAATTAGTTTCATATGCACAACATAATGATTTGATATTTATATACACTGGGAAATGCTCAATACAATGAGACTAGTCACCATCTCTCACTTTACAGAACTTTCACAAAATTATTGACTTTATTCCATATGCTGTAATTTACCTGCTGTGTCTTACTTATTTCTATAAATGGAAGATTTTATCTTTTAATTCCTTTTACCGATTTTGTCCATCCTCCTGTCCCCTCTCCAACAGCCATCAGTTTGTTCTGTCTATGAGTCTTTTCGTTTTTTTTTTTCTGCTTATTTGTTTTGCTTTTAACTCCAAAAATAACTGAAATCATACAGTATTTACCTTTCTCTGACTGATTTCACTTAGCATAATACTCTCTAGGTCCACCCATATTGTCACAAATGACAAGATTTCATTCTTTCCTGTGGTTGAATAATATTCCATTGTATGTATTTACCACATCTTCTTTATCCATTCATTTATCAGTAGACACCTAGGTTGCTTCTGTACATTGGCTATTGTAAATAGTGCTGCAATAAACATTGGGATAAATATGTCTTTTTGAATTAGTGTTTTTGTTTTCTTCAGATCAATACCCAGGAGTAGAATTTCGGGATCAAATGGTAGCTCTCTTTTTCATTTTTTGAGGAACCTCGATGCTATTTTCAGGAGTGGCCACACCAATTTACATTCCCACCAATGATTCACAATGATTTATCTTCTCTGTACATCTTCACCAGCACTTGCTATTTCCTGTCTTTTGATACTAGCCATTCTGACTCATGTTGTATGATAACTCATTGTGGTTTTGATTCGCGTTTTTCTGACTGTTAGTGATGTGGAGCATCTTTTTATGTGCCTGCTGATAATCTGCATATAGTTTTTGGAAAAATGTCTGGTCAGGTCTTCTGCCCAGTTTTTAACTGGATTTTTTGGTTTGGTTTTTTGTTTCTGTTTTTGATTGAGTTGTTTGAGTTCTAATGTGAATGTTAGTACATTTGATCTTGTCCCAAAGGTCCCTTAAACTATCCTATGTTTTAAAATCCTTTTTTCTTTTTGCTGTTCATTTTGGGTTATTTTCACTATCTTGTCCTCTAGATTGTTGATCTATTATTCTATATCATCTAATGTGCTGTTTATTCCCTCTAGTGTATTTATCATTTCTGTTATTGTATTCTTCAGCACTGGTTGGTACTTTCTTATATTTTTTATCTTTGTTGAAGTTCTCACTGTGTTCATCCATTCTTCCCCTGGTTTTGGTAAACATTTTTATGACCATTAATTACTATGAACTCTGTATCAAGTAGATTGCTTTGCTCCATTTCATTTAGTTCTTTTTTCTGACATTTTGTCTTATTCTTTTATTTAGAACATATTCCTCTGTCTCTTCATTTGCCTGACTCTCTCTATTAGGTAGCTCAGCTCCTTTTCCTGGTCTTGAAGGAGTAGCCTATGTAGAAGTTTTCCTGTGGGGCCCAGAAGTGCAGTTCCCCCTGGTCACCAAAACAAGGTGCTCCAGGGATGTCCCGTGTGTAGGCTGTGTACACTCTCCTGTTGTGGTGGGGACATGACTACTGTGGGTACATGATAGGTGGGAGTGGCCCCTGGACCAGCTGGCTACAATGCCTGACTGTCATTGCTGTAGATGCACTCGTGGGTGGGGTTATTGTGCTGTTGGCTGTAAGGCCTGGCCAATGCCCAGGCTTGTTTGACACTTAGGTGGGTCATGCCCTCCGGCATTAGCTGTCTAGAGGGAAAATTCCAGAATGATGCTCGCCAGTGCCAAATCAGCATGGCAGAACAGGATGGTAATAATGGCTGCCTCTAGTGTCTCAGTTCCTGGGGACAGAGAGGCCCAGCTGTCCCCTCCCTCTCGAGTGGATGCATTAGTAGTAAGTAGGCCTCCTTCACCTGTAGACTATGCACTTTTGATCTTATGTTCGTGCCCTGATTTCCCTGTCAAGGGAGTCAGCATTTGAGCTTTTAAAAAGTGGGTTATTCTTTCACTACAGTTTCATAGTTTTTCTGGACATATTCCTTGTTAGTTTTCAGAGTTTGGTATTTTGGGGGGCTCGTCTCTCCTGTGCAGAATCTAAGGGGTGATGTGCCTCATGTGGAGCTCAAATCTTTCACCCCTCAGGGTAAACCTCTGTATCTTTGGAATCCCTCCAATCCATGCACCTTGGATGTGGTTTTCCTTAGCAAGACAGTGTCTCTGCCTCTTCTACCCATCTTGTTGTGGTTCCTTGTTACAGAGGCTCTGTTCATCCAGTGTCTCAATCCCCTTCATTGCACTGCTTTCCATGTCATGTGATTTAGCACCTGAGCTTCTCAATCCAGAGTCTCAATCCCCTTCAAAGGAATTATTCCATATGCAGTTACGGATTTGTTGTTATGTCCATGGGAGGGAGTGAGTTCAGGATTTTCCTATGCCATCTTGAACACTCCCCCAGAAGGATATTATTTAAAATTTAGCTTTTAGGCATAAAATAATTTCCCAATGAAGAAAAGTTCATCATATTTAAGAACTTATGTATTTTAGGGGCGCCTGGGTGGCTTAGTCGGTTAAGCGTCCGACTTTCGCTTAGGTCATGATCTCGCGGTTCGTGGGTTCGAGCCCCGCGTCGGGCTCTGTGCTGACTGCCAGCTCAGAGCCTGGAGCCTGTTTCGGAGTCTGTGATTCCCTC
This sequence comes from Crocuta crocuta, assembly GCF_008692635.1. Classification (NCBI taxonomy): domain Eukaryota; kingdom Metazoa; phylum Chordata; class Mammalia; order Carnivora; family Hyaenidae; genus Crocuta; species Crocuta crocuta. The sequence continues at coordinate 602,725 of NW_027528213.1, forward strand.
TCTCTCTGACCCTCCCCTGCTCACGCTGTCTCTCTCTCTCCTAGAAATAAATAAAACATTTAAAAAAAAAAAAAAGAACTTATGTATTTTAATTCTCTGTGTTTTGGGTTGCTAATAGAAACACCTAATAGAAACACAGTTGTCTGGATTCTGAACCTGCTATGTATTGCTACAAAAATCATAGAGTGATACTTAGGAAGTTTAAAAGTGGACCAGAAATTTTAATCTCCAGAAATAAATGTAAATTACTTTCATTGCTTAGGCCAAATGTAATTTCTTTTTTAAAAAATTAATGTTTATTTATATAAGAGAGAGAGAAAGAAAGACAGAGTGCAAGCAGGGGGAGGGGAAGGGACAGAGAGAGAGGGAGACAGAATCTGAAGCAGGCTCCAGGCTCTGGGCTGTCAGCACAGAGCCCAGTGCAGGGCTTGAACTCACAAGCGGTGAGATCATGACCTGACCTTAACCTACTGAGCCACCCAGGTGCCCCTAAATGCAGTTTCTAAAATAAACATTGTACCTATGTAATATTTGTACCCTGAGAAGATTTCAGAGTGCAAATGCATCCAAAAATAACTTAGCTTTAATACATACATCAAACTTAGAGCAAATGTGTAAACTCAAACTCGGTTTATAAGCTTGATAAATTCAGTAAGATTATTACACATTAACACATAAGAGTATACAAAAAGAAATTTAAAAATCGTTTCCTTTTTAATTCATGGTTTTGCTGTGAAAAATATAGTTTTTGATTTCAAAATCCATTTGTTCCAGTGTATTTTTCTTTCAAATCACAAACTTTTGCTAAGTAATTTCAATGAAATTTTTATCAAAACCCAGCTTCAGCTGCTTGCCACTCAAAAGACAATACTCAAAAGACAGGTGCTGGCTGTAAAGGAAAGATTGCTTTATTTAGGGGCCTGGCAACTTGGGGAGACGTGGACTGGTGTCCCGGGGCCATCCCTGAGGTTCCAGGAGCAGGTGTTTAAGGAGCAGGTGTTTAAAGGAGAATTTCAGGGTAGATGACATATATGTTGATGAAAAGGGAAGGGAAACATGACTATTCACGAGGAAAGGTGGAATACACACACTGAACAAACATACATGGAACATACATCCTATGTTCACATGGGGATGGGGACGTAACACCAGAAGAGGCAAAATTCAGCTCCCGGCGTCAGCCAGGAGGTTATTTTAGGCCAAGGAGAAGGGGCTATGGGCATGTTCCAGGAGCTGGTATAAACTGGAATGGGGTCTTAGGCTCATTATCTCTGTTAAGGAATGCAGGGCCTTGCTTGTTCACAGGCTGGAACCCTATCAGTTGACCTTGAGTTCAGACTTCTGCAGAAACAGCTACTGGATTTGTTAGTGGGGTCTGAAAAGACACAATAGCTGATTAGGGATAAACAATTCTCTAAAAAACAAGCGTTAATCTTTCTGCTGGTTTCAACCTCATTAACCTTGTGGGGCATGGTTTCAAAATGACATGTGATTCATATTTAGACAGAATAGGGATAGTCATTGATGGAAGCACAGTGAAATTTGCATTATAGGAAATTTTGATGCTGATTATTAAAATAATTCTGTCCTTGCTAAGGAAAGGAGAGATAGAAAAAAGATCAATGATCACTCAATCTAGGTTTTAACATGTTTTTATAATTTTACCTGCATATATAAATCTGTCCTCATACATACGTAATTGTCCAGGTGAATTTAGGACTCCTTCAACCATTACAATATTTTGTTTACTAATTTGTTGGTTCACTCACACATATCTTTCTTTAAATTTAACAAAAACATTGAGGATCTACTTTTGTAAATATCATCCTCTCCCCAATGCCTAGTATGTGCCATGTGCTATTCACAAGAAAGTTGGGCATTAAAGACAAAATAATATCCTTGCTCTCGGATTTGATTAAATTGAAAATAAAATTGCTACTCATGCTTGAATGAGAAGGTTGTTTCCTATGGTAATGATAAATTTTTAAAAATAATGAATGACTTAAATTTGGCAAAATATATAGAGATTATTCCCTTCTGAACATATTTTTATCAACTGCAGAAGTTACCATTATCACCACGAAATCATGCGTAAGTCTTCTGGCCAAGAAATATTGCATAGGTGATTTGCCTTTAAATGTGTGACTCAAACTGAAAAGGACCACAAAGAAAATCTTAAAAGCTTCAATTTGAAACATTAGGAAGTTCTTCTCTGCATCATTTTTTATTCTTGACAGTTTCATTATCCTACTACCTCATTTTTGCTACCAATAATTTTCAGGAGTGACAAGTTTATATGATGAAGGTAAGTGAGACACATATTTATGTGAGGAAAATTGAGAAATTATAGATTGGAGATTAATATAACCAAGATCACTTTTAAGAACGTGTTATGTAGAGTTACTATCTTATTTATAAGGAGTTTATTGAATCCCTCTTCATGTGATATTATAATTGCTTAAAATACTTTCATAAATACTTTTGTACCTTTATGTACATATTTGATATGATAATTATGTGTGAAGAGTATTAACTAAATAAAAAGTTATGTTTGTATTTAATCTCTGATAAATGGGAAAAGGTGAGACCAGGCAACTTGTTAATGAATCTTGACTAATTTAAGGAATCTGAGGACTTCTTATTTCTTTTTCAATTGTGTCACATAATTAAAAAATATTTCTGTAGTAGAGGTTCTCTCCGTCAGTACACACACACACACACACACACACACACACACACACAACTCTACTCTTTTCAAATAGAAGAATCTTCTAATACAATTCTAGAAGAGGTTTTAATAAAATGATTAAAGATTTAGTATAACCGAATTGAAGCCCGTTGGAGTACTTTTCTATTTTATTATTTTAACATTGAAGAAATTATTCTTCTCTACTGACATGTTTACTATATTTCAATAAGTTCTCTGAATAAATGTAACATCCTATGTCACATTTTGAATAAACCATGTAGACAAATTTCTAAAATTATTAAAATTGCTAGCAGAATCTAAGAATATGTTTATGTAAATAAACATTAGAAAATGTGAAGTATTTATGTGTGACAGGTTATAATATATAAATTTGATAACTTGTTTAGCTATTTATAGATATTAAAGCTATACCTATAGCTATGTAAGTATGTATAAATATGATTTAAAGTAACTGCATTTCTCATGTAAATATGCACATCTTTCTTTGTGAAAAAGTAAAATAACTGATGAGAATCATGCTTTTTAAGTCTATGGCAGACGCTGGAATACTCCTTTGTTTTGATAAGTGGATCCTAAAGCACAGTTAGTGAATCTAAAACTTTAGATTTTTTAGAGAATTCTAAAGAGAGAAAGACTGGGATATCTACAGAGTCCCAGATTTTGAAGATTACTCTGAGAGTCTGAGAATAATGCAAAGATTTGAGATGTAGATCCTGTTCTCAACCTCTGTTCCAGTCAGGGTAGTAATTTTACTCTTTACAAAAGTTCACTGATATCTACTGAGACTGACTCCTCAAATAGCACTAGAAAATTATAGCCTTGAATGTGGGCTTGTTTCTGGCACATTTACAAGGAAGGTGTGTGAGTGTGAATATGAGTCAGTGTACGTGGTGTGAGTCTGTCATGGTGGTGGACCTTAAATGACAGATTGCTTGCTGAAATGGCCTTTTGAAATGTCAAATTGAGGAATTTAAATGGAAGGTCTAAAAGTAAATTATATATATATAAAATATATTTTCTATCATATATAGTCATTATATTTATAATTCATAATATTCAGATATATAGTATTTATGTATATAGTCAAATGTTTATATTACTCATACATAGATATTCATGAATAATATCGATATGATTTCCCAAAGTCATATTTAAATCATTTAGATCTTGGTTGCTACCTTGCTCTCTTTCTCATTCTCCAGTCCCTATTTTTTGCCAGATATTGTCCTAGACATAGTGCATAAATTGATGCGGACTAGACACTAGGCCTACGGTTGCTCAGTCAGAACTAGACACCTCATCAAAGCACAGTCACTGTTCTAAGCTCAGCTGAGATCTGACAATTGGCAAACTGTAACTGCACATTAGCAAAGGGGTGGGGACCCTCTTTCTTAAGGTTGGCAACACTTAGCGAAAACGAAGTCCCATCAAAGCAGGATGGAAATATGTTTCCACTTGGGCTATTTTATAACAAACATTCTCTAAATATGTTAATATATTGGCACTTCACACCCTTTTTTTCTTGTGTATTTTTGTAGAATTATATTTATATAAACAGATTTAAAAAAATTCTTACTCAATGGGATTGTACAAATATCTATGTGGTATAAAGTATATATAATAAAGCTAACACTTGCATTCCAGTGTAACAAATAACAGTACCAATATATGTTCATAACTGAAAAAAAGGAAATAACCTACATCTGTAATGATAGGAGATGCATAAACACATTTTGCTTTTTTCCACTCACTGTATCTTAATTATGTGTGCTGTCCACCTCTAGACACTGCCATCTGGCTCTGGCCCAGAAAATATGTCTCAGTGTTTGTTCAGATAAAAGATAGGGTCCTGCTACCTGAAATACTTCTAGGAAGTAATGTGTTTTGCTTCTTGGGTTAAGCATCACTTTTACCCAGCCATAACTTAGTAAGGGTAAATAAAATCCATATGTATTATACTAATAAGGCAAAAGCTATAGTATACTGACAATATATAATGACATAGTTTCCATTTTCAGTAAAAGCAGTAAGTATCAATAATGGAGATTCCAAAGGCAAAGCATAGAACTCAGGAGTAAGAAGAATGGGAAATTAAGCAGTAAAGTCAAAAAGCTTACTTTTCTGTGGCCTTTTGTAGTATCAGTGTTAGCCTATACCTCTGTTTTTTCTAAGAGCATTTCTGGTTGCTAGAGTTCAATGTAAAATACTTATTTCGTATATTATAAGGAATGGATTCAGATTTAATAACTCAGAGATTGTCAACTGAATAATCTCTGTGTCTTATGATCTGGCTGAAATACACACAATTTCTTTAGATTCTCTGAGTGTGGTTTGCTCTTCAACTTTAGTCAACAAATTAGGAATGAATGCTTTTCACCAGTAAATCTTTGGTTCATGATAATTGTGACCGTCTTTTAGTTCTTATTTGTGATTGTGGTGTAGAAATAGAGTCTGTCTCATTGAGGAGATAAATGTCTCAGTCATTTATAAACCACCCTTTTTGGAAATAGAATCCATGGGGAAGTCAAAGGTTAGAAATACCAGATTTTTCCGTAATCCATGTATTGTGGTAATATGGTCTGTGTTATGGTTAAATATTGGATTTTTATTCATTGGTATTTCAACTGAGAACTCTCCAAGCCTGGGAGCACCTAAGATAAATGTTGATTTGCGCTTTGATCCCTTGGCACAAAATAACCTGTCAAAGGTTTATTCCATGACATAAGCCTTGTTATATGGGCAACATTTTCAAGCCCTAAGTGTTCAGGTATTCTGATGGTCTTATCAATTACTATTAAATTGTTTTGCCCAACAGAGATAATAGTCAACTAATTAGACCATCAGGTTTTTAAAATATCCTTTTGAAGAGATGTTTTATGAATAGAACAATTTTAAATATACTCTGTCCTTAATTTTTATTCTCAGGTTGGAGAGACGAGATGCAAAAAGGTTTGCACATCTAAGTCTGACCTGAGGTCTAATGACTTCAGCATTGTTGGAAGCTTACCAAGAGATTTTGAATTGTCCAATTATGACTGCTATGGAAAACCTATTGAAGTCAACAATGGGCTTGGCAAATCTCAGGCAAAGAACAACAAGAAGCCGCCCCCTGCCAAACCTGTTATTCCAACAGCAGCAAAGCGAATTGATCTTTATGCCAGAGCGTTGTTTCCTTTCTGCTTCTTGTTCTTCAATGTTATATATTGGTCTATATATTTATGATAAATCTTTTCCATTTGTGTAAAATAAAACCCCATTTCATTGTGACCAACCTCATTCAGAAACGCCAGTCTGAAAACTTTTGCATTTTCATAGCAATATAGTGCATTTTGGATGCCATTTGATTGTAATCAAAATGTGGCAACTTACTTTTGAATGGCAGCATGATCTTGTTACGTCTGTGCTCTACTGATGATGTATATAATGTATAGCAAACATACTGCTTTAGGACTAAATGAAGGATAAACATACTACATAAAATAAAATCTAAGCCGTTCCCTTCAGTTAGTGTAAATTGCAAATATTTCACATAATTCTGATAATAAAATAACGTGCACGCTAGATCCTGTTATGATGACCATTCTAATGTATGTAATATTTCAAAATTCCTCCCTTGTAACTTTCAGAGAAAGCCATCTTATTCTTGTATAATTTTAGATGGTACTATCACAGATTAAGCAAAATTATATTGCATATTGCTTAAACTTTGTAAGTAGAAATATATTAACTATAATTATGTGGGCTCTGTGGAGAAATAAAGTTCAAAAAATTACCAATTTGTAAAATCAGCTCATTTTAAAGTGTGCCTGTGTTGTCAAAATGCCAGGTTATGAAACACAGTAAGCATTTTTGAAACAAAGGGACATCTGGATTTACATAAATTCGTACTGAATTCTGGCTTCTGATAACAATAAAAGTAAAGGATAAATACATTGATTAAATGTTTCTGACAAAAAAAATTCTATTTAATCCACCTTAAAGCCTAAATATATTTTCATGGATTTCATTTTGTTGATACAGAGTAAACAAAATCATTGTGCCTTAAAGAGTCATAAATATTTTAAATTGGAATCTAGTAATGGATATATGATTTCACATAAAATTTAAGAAACCAAGAGAAAGATGCCCTATTATTAGAAGTAACGAGTTTGGGAAAAAAATTTTGAAGGATTTTAACTTCTTTATTTTGTTAAAATGCTTACATATTTCAAAGTAAAACTAATTTTTAAAAAATTCATTTCTTTTTTATTTGAATATTTTTTGGATTTGTTATAAAACATTTAAAGATTAAGTATATAGTGTCTTTGTCTATGTTAGGCCTGCTTTCTAGTTGTATTTTTGTTTTTGCTAAAAGTCTAGATTACTTAGATTTATTTACTTTGACCTATTTCAACTTAAGAATAGGCAGTTTCTGGTCTATAAGTTTCCCATTTCCTAGTGATATCAACCCAGTGTACCTTTTTATTTCTCCATAGTTGAGAAATTAGAATTATCAGTGATTCATATAACACAAACATGAGACCAAATAAGTATATTTACATTATTTGGAGAGTTCTGTCACAGATGAGAGTTTATATGGTTATATGATTAATTCAATAATAAAATGTGTTTAAACATTGTTTATGCAAATTGCTATATGTAATTCAATGCTATTTTATTAAAGACTTTAACTTTTAAAAGATTTTCACGGATTACCAAATTTTTAAAAAATAAGACATAATCTGATCCTCTGTAGTCCTTCAGCACCCCCTAGTTGCAAAAGCTTAGCCATCTGAACAGTTTTAAATGCCACAAGTAACCCTACTGATAGACTTCAGTATCCTGCGAGGACCCAACATTTGGATGGAAACATGCTAGGAAGAAAATGCCTTTAGTAAGACTTAAACCATTTACAATGTTTATTTGTAAAAATTACATTTGCTTATAATACATTCTTGATAGTTTTGCAAGTTTTATTCATATGCAAGAGTTTGATTTAGATATAAAGTTTTAAGTGGGAAATGTACCAAATGGAAGACAGGTTTCATTATACAAGAATTTATGTACTGAAAATAATGTGAATGAATTCCTTCTGTAATATTTTAGTCTCATAATATCAGTTTTAATACCCAACTGTAAATAAATAGCTGTCCCAGGATTAAGTGTGTATATAGAACTTCAAGTGGAACATTAGACAGTGATCATAACAATGAAGTACAATTAGTGTCCACTTACAGTTGTTTTATAATTGTTTTCTCAAGGATTTCTCACTTAACCCCAGGGTAGTTCTGGTCTGCGTCTTTAAATATTATGTCTTTCTAGGAGACTTGCAGTGTATCTACCTGGATATCAGTATCTCAGATTCAATGTCTCCAAAATAAAAATTATCTTGTCCTCACAAATCAGTAGGTTCTCTTCTTCCCTATTCCGGTTAAAGCCATCTCTGTTGCAGTCAGCCATATTCAGTCTTCTTTCCTTCTCTCACTATACACCCCTTGAAGTACCAAGGCATATAGATTCTCCCTCTCACACCTACCACCTCGTCTTCTCCATAACTGCTGACACAATCCTAATTCAGTTACCCTTTCTCATTCTTTATCAGACTGCTACAACAGACTTGCTCCACTATAACTCAGCTTAATATTTTTATTAAGTAAGCTTCACACCCAATGTGAGGCTTGAACTTATGACCCTGCACTCAAGAATCACATGCTCCACTGAGGCATCCAGGCGCCTCAAATCAGCTTATTTTTTAACTGTGTGACAGTCGTTTTTTTTAAATTACCCAAGTAAGACATGGATAGCTTGATGCATTAGAAACCAAGATGCATTTAGAGTGAACACTCAAAGTTGCTGTCATGGTAGCTTCTCTTCAAGCTCTTTTCTCTTTTCCCCAGAGGTCACCACCTTAGGCATTCATTTACCTTAGGCATTTACAATGCTATCCAATTTTTAATTTTTAAAAAGTTTTCAACACTATTATTTTTGACACAGAGAGCGAGACACAGAATCCAAAGCAGGCTCCACGCTCTGAGTTGTCAGCACAGAGCCCTAGTTGGCTCTCAAATCCAGGAACCCCAAGATCATGACATGAGCCAAAGTCAGACGCTTAACTGACTGAGCCACCCAGGTACCCTTATCCAATTGTGTTTTTAATGTTTATTTATTTATTTTTGAGAGAGAGAGAGAGAGAGAGAACACAAGTCAGGGAGGGATACAGAAAGAAGAGGCAAACAATCCAAAGCAGGCTCCAGACTCTGAGTTGTCAGCCCAGAGCCCAACGTGGGGCTCAAATCCATGAACCATGAGATCATGACATGAGCCAAAGTTGGGCGCTTAACTGACTGAGCCACCTAGTCACCACCCCCATCCAATTTTTAAATATGAAAGATAATTTAATATAATGGGATTTAACATAAAGGGGATTTTTACCATGTGTATACTTTTGCAATTACTTAATTTTTTGTTTAATATGTCTTGGAGATCTTTCTGTGTAAAGACATATTGGACATTCATAAGTCTACTGTCTCCTATTATTTTATAGCATGAATGTGCCTGAATGTAGCTTCTTCTTAAGAAGAAATTTGTGCACATATAAGTATACTTCCATGAGACAAATGCCAGAAGTGAAGTTGCTGAGTTGAAAGATGTATACATTTTAAATTTGGGGGAGTTCTCCCATATTTCCCTCCCAAAAGCTACAAATGTCGATTTTCATCATGATATACCCAAACTCTCACAAACTAGTCATCTCTTAATCTATATTATGTCATTGACATATTACTTTTATAGTTTTTTTTGAAATTGTTTCAGACTTTTAGAAAGCTTGTGAATTTTCCAAAAAATTCCTGTGTAGCATTTTTCCAGATTCCTCAAATGTTAATATTTTATCCAACTTGCTTTATTTCCCACTACTGTGTGTGTGTGTGTGTGTAAGTGTGTGTGTGTATGTGTTTGTATGTGTGTGTGTGTGTCCTTGAGACATTTTTTTCTGAAACGCTGAAAATAAAGTTGCAGATATGATGATGTCCCTTTACCTCTTCAAACTTTAGTGCATGTTTCCTAAACAAGGACATGGTACCACGATAGTGCCAAGTATCCATATCAAGAAATTAACATTAATAGAATGCTATAATCTAGAGACTTTATTCCAATTTGCCAATAGGCACACTTTTTTGTTTCTGTTTTTGTTTTTTTGTTCAAGATCCAATCCATTATCACATATTTCACTTAATTATCATGACATGAAGTTCCTTAAAATAAAGCTATGATCATGGTATTCTGGTCAAAAATCTGTAGTGCCTTGTGTTGCCCGAAGAGAAGTAAAAAATCCTCTCTCTGACATGAAAGTCTCTCCTGTTACATGTTTAATTTATCCCTGAAGCTGTGTCTCATAGTATGCCTCTGCTCACATTTTGAACTCTAAGCTGATTTTGACCTTTATGTATCATATTTAGCAATGACTGGTGTGCTAAGTTCAGCCAGGTTCCTTACCTTATAGGAAAGTGGTTTATAGAAAAGTGGTTTCTTTTATGTTTCACTATTTCTTTTAAGTGTGCCAGTCTTGGATGTCATGTCTTTAAATACTTATTTTAACTAATATGTGTTCATTCAATATTGTCTTTCAGTCATATGGTCACATCTCTATTGAAAAGTTAAAATATTTCCCATTACATACACAATGTTCAAATTAAGCCGCTCAAAAAACAACTCAATTTATCATCTGCATTACTGAAAACTTCAGCTTACTCAAATAGTTTAATATAAAATTTTGAAGTACCAAGACTAGAGGTGCCTGGGTAGCTCAGTCAGTATACCCTCTGACTTCTACTCAGGTCAAGATCTCACAGTTTGTGATTTCAAACCACGCATCGAGCTCTGTGCTGACAGCTGGGAGCCTGGAGCCTGCTTCAGATTCTGGGTCTCCCTCTCTCTCTCCCCTTTCCCCCCTCACACTCTATCTCTATCAAAAATAAATATTAAAAAATAAAATTAAAGTACCAAGCCTAAAGTGATAAATGGTTAGAAATATTTTTTATAACTTTAATCAAGGCTTCTTGTTAAAATATTATTACCTTCCTTTAGAATAGCAGATTTATTCTAATTATATTTTCAAATTAAGTGTATATGTTTATACAACATATTAATAATTTAGCATTCACTAACTCACCCCTACTTTTAAACTAAACAGACTTTCTTGTGATTAGTATTAATGGTAATATGAATGTTATTTTCAACGTTGTTATACTCTTTGTGTATATGCATATATACATAAATTTAATATTTTATATTTAATACATTTTATATTTTCTCTACATATATACACATATATTATTATATATTCATTCATGTTATTTTATTTTGTCCTTTCTCAGCAAGAACAATGAAATATTGGAATTTCTGTATTCCCAATAATGAATACCATTTACTTTTCCACAAGTACTTTAAAATTTCTCAGATCTCACATATCACACCCCAGTTAATTCTTTCTAAACCCTCTTAGCCTAGAATATGAAAAATAATGTAGCTCAATAAATGCTTCTTGGGTACTAGTTTTTGTTAGCCAAAAACTATGAAGACAGGGATTCCATTCCTAAATGAACAGTATGAGAGGGAAATATATGTTAAATTCACAAATCACTGTAATACAAATCAGAATGCATAATGCATATTCTCAAAGCATAAGAAGGAACAAAATCATTCCTTTACAAAGGAAAAACTCTGTCTTAAGGAAAAGTAAGAAATACTTTAATATAGCTAAATAAAGGCCATTTTACCATTGATCATAGAATTTTGAAGCTAGACATTAACATAAAAAAGAAATTACGATATGTAAAGTGCAGAAACATTGCAATTAAAATGTTAAAGTGTTACTTGAATTTTATTTCCTAGTTAGCATTGCTGAGGAAATAACGAAAAGTAAAGGAAAGTTTCCTTAGATGGTGATGTAATGCACTTTACCTAGTGTTTGTTTCTTAACTAAAACTCCCATCTGATCTTAATGCTATAACTTGAAACATTTTTCAGTAAATCCCAATTTGCAGCCTGAGGCAATTGCAGTTCAATTAATATCATTCACAGCGAGGCTGTCAGAAGGAGTCAGAGCCCTCCACCCCCTTAGCAAGAATGCAGTCAAAACTACAGGTCCTTTCCCAATTACCTCATCAAACGGGGGTTTTATTAGTCAATTAGCATTGCCTCACCCTACGACACCGATGACACATAACAGAAACCCCATTTTGTGAAACAGTAAACAAGATGAAGAGGCAAATGATTTTAGTTTTTGAAAAGCTCAGTTCAGTTTACTGTATGTTCCCGTGGGATATTCTTTTAAGTGTTTATTAGAGTTGGAAGTATAGCAGGAGGAAAATGGCATTTAACAATAGTAAACACCCGTCCACTTCTCCTTGAAGACTGCAACCTCACGCCATATAGCTTTTAAGGATCTCCTCCTTATGACACAAAGTTAGCACACAATCACATCCGCTTGCTTTACTAACAAACAGTCTTCTTATAAATCTAAGTCAGAATTTTCAGGCTTGTCAGCTACAAAGATGATCTTTAACTTATTAACTGAGAGAATTATATGGAACTCATTAAGAGGGAATACCTAATAAAGTCTGCCTTGGACTATTATAAAGCCTCATTCTAATCACAGCTGCACTTGTCTGGTTCATTCATTTGTATTCTCAAAAGCTCTTTCATTCAAAAATCACTGGAGTTTCCAGTCAGTCCACTGGCATCTTAGAAGCTTTCAAATTTCTAGATGAATTAAGTGTCTAAAAAAAATGTGAAAATTTCCTAATGAATATATGTGGACATGCATCATATAAAAATAATCGTAGGGCCTAAATGAAGACAAAAGCCAATTATTGCATTGTAAACATATAGGGAGGTGGGGATGGGTTGCAGAAAGACTAAAAGTTATAGTACCTAGGTTATAGTTCTGAGTTTGCCGTATACAACCCTGAAAACCTTCTCAAAGAATCTTTTTCCCCGTTACCCTATTTTTAAAGAGGAAATGATAAGAATATAATAATGATCAATTGTAACATATAAGTTTGCCTTTTATAGCCCATTATAGGCAAGGATTTGGGAACATATAATCTAGGCTAGCATCCTATTTACTAGTGTAAATCTTGATAAGTTATTTAACATCTGTGGGACTCAGTTTCCCTATTTCTAAATCACGGGTCACAATGACAACCTCATAACATTATTGGGATGTTTTAATGTATTATTATAGGTAACATGCTCAGCAGAGTCCCCAGCACATAGTAGTACATGCTGTAAATTACGGTTATTATTATCTCATTTTACCTCTTACCACTATGGCTACACTATTTTTAGCACTAACACTATTGCTAAGGAAGTTGTCAGTTTTCAAAATTTCTTTATTAAAATAATGAGTATTGGGTTAAAAAATACACTGACATTTTGACAATAGATGCACATTATGTCTGTCCTTCAGGTATTTTAGCTTTCATAATCATTGAGATCAATTTTGAATATAAAGTAATTTAAGAATAGAAACAACATCAGGAACTATAAATCACCTATTAAAATATTCTTGGAATGTGTAAAAAAAATCTTTGGACTATTTACTCGGAAGTCCATGATTTAAATTTTAGATGTGGGTAACAGAATACAGTAGTGCCAAAAATGCAGAATCCACATATTTAAGGGTCATATTCTATATTTATCTTATACAAATAGATAAATGAGAATATTTCAGATTTTTTTAAAAGAATACAGAAAAGAATTTCCTAGGTATGTTACCCATATTGTTCAAGTTGAGCTCAGTCTCTTATAACCTATGCATTTGTGGCAGTAATACAAGATAATTAAGGCTCGTAATGACTATCCTTGAGAACTGCATGATTCTGAAGTTCTTTCTGAAACATAGAGGGAATACGAAATTATATTAAGTAGAATTTTCATTTAAAATATTTTATTATACTTTAATTCTTTGAAGATTGATAACCCAACTATGTACTGAACATAATGGTTATTCTCAATTAATCCAAATATCCAATTAACCCAATTCTGCATAAGTGATAATGTGTTGCATTCTGAAATTCTATTAAAAATGCATGAGGCCAACCTTTAAGTAACAAAATTATATTGAACATCTTAAAGGCAACATAATTTATATGATAGCCATAGTATTTATTCATTTATGAAGAAACTTTTGTTAAACACTTGACACCTAACAAGTGTAATGCTGTGAAGATACTAAAGAGTATACGTTTGTGTGTATGAATAGGTTTAAGGGTACACACACACACACAGACACACACACACACAGAGTATAGTAGCAATTGGTGTTTTATTTGCAACTAAGACACAGCATATTTTGCCCTTTAGGAAGTACTAACGGGTACCTACCTATTTGATGTATATATGGAACAGTTTCACATTAAGATTACATTAGAAGCTCTTTGAGAGAATGCCTGTTTAGGAATCAAATAAAATCGGTGTGTGCTAATTGATATGAACCAGATGGCTCACAGAGAAAAGCTTAGTCTCAACAGATTGTTCCATTTACTTATTTGTGTGCTACTCACTGAAACACTCCCATTCTTGTATATGCTCCAGGTTCATTCTGCCCCACCTCATAAAATGAACTATGGCTTCCCCCTACATCATTCTATACATCAAGAACAACTGTTTTCTACATTCCAAAGGGTTCAAGAAGGAAACACACCCAGCTGCCTCCCCATTTCTCTTAGTCCAGTTCTTTTGAGTTTGCACATAATTCAGGTTGAATTAACTTGAACTAACTCCTTCCACCATACTGGGTCAGCCCTGTCCTCCAAGGCAGGTTGGCACTTGCAGAATATCCTGTCTTGGTGGGATTCCATCTCTTGGTATCTGTTCATGAGTCATCATCCTTGCTCCCTTCTTCCATTCTTCCACGTCCATGGCTCAACCTTCTCTCATGCCCGTGGGTCCATATGTTTCCACCTGTTTCCTCTGCTTCCCCTGAAATGCCCATACTGGTATAAATAAACTTTAACATCCTTAAGCTGTGTGTGTGTGTGTGTGTGTGTGTGTGTGTGTGTGTTTTGATGTTTATTTATTTATTTATTGAGAGAGAATATGAGCGATGGAGGGTCAGAGAGAAAGAGAAAGAGAGAGAATCCCAAGCAGGCTCCACACTGTCTGTGCAGAGCCGGACATGGGGCTGGAACTCAGGAACTGTTGATCATTACCTGAGCCAAAACTGAGGGATGGTCACTTAACCAACTGAGTCACCCAGGCACCCCTGTGAGAATGATTTTCTTAAATGTTTATTTATTTATGATAGAGAGTGTGTGCATGTACATGAACAGGGGAGGGGCAGAGAGAGAGGGAGATGGGATTGGAAGTAGGCTCCACATGTCAGTGCAGAGCCCAGTGCCCGGCTTGAACCCTAGAACCATGAGATCATGACTTGAGCCACAATCAAGAATCAGAGACTGAGGTGCGCCTGGGTGGCTTAGTCGGTTAAGCGTCAGACTTTCGCTTGGTTCATGATCTCGCAGTTCGTGGGTTCGAGCCCTGCGTCGGGCTCTGTGCTGACTGCCAGCTCAGAGCCTGGAGCCTATTTCAGAGTCTGTCTCCCTCTCTCTCTGACCCTCTCCTGCTCACGCTGTCTCTCTCTCTCTCTCCTAGAAATAAATAAAACATTAAAAAAAAAAAAAAGAATCAGAGACTGAACTGACTGAGCCACCCAAGTGCCCTGAGAATGATTTTGTGTAGTAGATAACTATAGGTAAAACATCTGCACAAGTAAAAAATTAATTTATAATACAAACATTTTCTATAGGATAACTATATCAATTTACATACCTTCTAACATTGTGTAAAAGAACTTATTTTCATCCCCCAAGCAGCAAAAGATACAGTCAGAATTTAACATAGGAAATTTACCAACCTAAGTGCTAAATATACTCATTTTCTCAATTTGATGCTATTGACATAATTATATTTTTTCTTCTGTAAGCTATTATGTAGTTATTGTATTAAAAGATTTTCTAAATTGAAATAATACCTGTATTCCTGAGATAAGCAGTTTTGTCTGTGATGTGTTAATTTTTAGCATGATCCTTTTATATTTAGTATAGTCTTAAAAAGTTTTACAAAATTACTATATTTGTATTTATATGTGAGATTGGCCAAAATAATACCATTTTCTTTCATTAAGAGAATATGTCATCCATATTCTCTTAACGCATCAAGGTTACACTAGTATCATAGAATGAGTTGAGTATCTTCCTGTTTCTTTCTAGAGTCTGGGAGAAATTAAATAAGCCCAGGATTAATGGTTCTTTGAGTTTTTCTAGAACTTCCGTAAAACTGACCCAGTCTTATGCTATTGATGATACATTGGGGGATATATATAAATCTGACTGCATTTGGGGAAAAAAGTGTTGGTATATTGGGGATTTTTCCTGGTTACATAAATTTTGATAATTGCACTTTCTCTGGGAAATTACCCACTGCATTTAGATTTTTGTTTTGCTCTTTTATAGTTTTTTAAAAATATTTATTTATTTTGAGATTTTATATATATATTTAGAGAGAGAGAGACAGAGAGTGAGCAGGGTAGAGTCAGAAAGAGAGAGAAAGAGAGAGAGGGAAAGGGAGAGGGAGAGAATCCCAAGCAGGCTCTACACTGTCAGCACGGAACCCGATGAGGGGCTCGATCCCACGAACTGTGAGATCATGACCTGAGCTGAAACCAAGAGTCAGACGCCTAAACGACTGAGCCACTCTGGTGCTCCTTTTGCATTTATATTTTTAAGTTATCAATAATTATGTGTGAACTCATGTCTTTTGTGTAAAAATCTCTATTATGAACTGTACCACTTTTTTATAAAGTAAAAAGTGATTTAGTTTTCACTTATGTTGTCCTTTTCTTAATTGCAATTACATTTTGTAATTTCAATTTTGTTAGCATTGTTGGAGAATCTGTTTAATTCTTTATTAATGCTGATTGACTTATTTTGTATGTGTATGTACTACTTCATTAATTTCTTTTTTTATCTTAATTATTTTCTTTCTTCTATTTTGTTTAGGTCTGTTTTGTTTTTCTTTCCTAAACTTCTTGATTCAAATGTTCAGTCCATGTTTTTTTCAATTATTTTCATTTTCCAATAAATACATTTAAAGCTACAAATTCTTCTGTAGGTACTTTAGCATGGCACACGTTTTCACGTACATTTTAGTTGAGGTTCAGTTATAAATGCTTTTAAGTTTACTTTTTTATTTATGCTGTGACCTGAAATTATTTAAGAGTTTTTACTATCCAAACTTGCAGAATATTGGGCTACCATTTTGTTAGGAATATTTATTTTTTGACTGTGACTTAATTAGTGATTTCTTATCTTACTAAATATGATTGATGAACATGATCTGTGAGAAAAATTCTTAAAAATTGTCATTTATTCCATGTAATTCTATTGATTTGGCTTTCTATATTTTAAAACTTTATTTGTGTGTGTGTGTGTGTGTGTATGCATGTGTGTATGTATAGAGTATGTATAGTATATAATTCGTCAAGACTGACATTTTCTGGGGGATTATTGAATTTATTTGCATAAATTTTATTTAATTCAATTTCATGCCTCTCCCCTTTAATTTCATATTTTATTTTGCCTAGTTTTAATTTTGTCACAAAACTTTCTCTTTGCCAAACTTTTCATTTTTTTGGTGTTGTCATTTATGAACTATGTATACCTATACTATATGAACTTTTTAAAAATCTAACTTGAAAACTATCTTTTATTTAATTGCATAAAATTCATTTATTTCTATACACTCTCAATAATCCATTAGAAAATGAATATTTTTTCTTATGAGCAAAATCTTATTTTTATTTATTTTTTAATTTCTTTTTTATTATTTCTTTTTTAAAATTTAAATCCAAATTAGTTAACATACAGTGTAATAATAACTTCAAAAAGAGAATTTAGTGATTCATCACTTGCATATAACACCCAGTGCTCAACCCAGCATGTGTCCTGATTGATGGCCCTCATCCCTTTAGATCTTCCCCCTCCACCCAACACCCGGCCAGCAACCCTCAGTTTGTTCTCTGTATTTAATAGTCTCTTATGGTTTGTCTCCCTCTCTGTTTTTAAATTATATTTACTTCTCTTCTTTTATGTTCAACTGCTTTATATCTTAAATTCCACACATCAGTGAAATCATATACTATTTGTCTTTTTCTGACTGACTTATTTTGCTTAGAATAATGTAGTCTAGTTCCATCTACATAGTGGCAAATGCAAGATTTCATTCTTTTTGATTGCCAAATAGTATTCCATTGTATATATATACCACATCTTCCTTATCCATTCGCCAGCCAATGGACATTTTGGGCTCTTTCCATACTTTGGCTATTGTCAATAGTGCTGCTATAAACATTGGGGTGCATGTGCCCCTTTGAATCAGCACCCTTGTATCCTTTGGATAAATACCTAGTAGTGCAATTGCTGGGTTGTAGGGTAGTTCTATTTTTAATTTTTTGAGGAATCTCCACACTGTATTCCAGATTGGCTGCACTACTTTGATTACCCACCAGCAGTGCAAAACTGTTCTTCTTTCTCCACATGCTCACCAACATCTGTTGTTGCCTGAGTTGTTAATGTTATTCTGACCAGTGTGAGGTGGTATCTCATTGTGGTTTTGATTTGAATTTCCCTGATGATGAGCATTTTTTTGATGTGTCTGTTAGCCATCTGGATGTCTTCTTTGGAAAAGTGTCTATTCAGGTCTTTTGCCCACTTCTTCACTGAATTATTTGGTTTTTGGGTGTTTAGTTTGATAAATTCTTTATAGATTTTGGATACCAACCCTTTATCTGATATGTAATTTGGAAATATCTTCTTCCATTCCATCGGTTGCCTTTTAGTTTTGCTGATTGTTTCCTTCACAGTGCAGAAGTTTTTATCTTAATTAGGTCCCACTAGTTCATTTTTACTTTTATTTCCCTTACCTCTGAAGACATGTCAAGTAAGAAGTTGCTGCAGCCAAGGTAAGAGAGATTGTTGCTTGTTTTCTCCTCTAGAATTTTGATGGCTTACATTTAGGTCTTTCATTCATTTTGAGTTTATTTTTGTGAATGGTATAGGAAGTGGTCCAGGTACATTCTTCTGCTTGTTGCAGTCCAATTTTCCCAAAACCATTTGCTGAAGAGATTGTCTTTTTTCCGTTGGATAGTCTTTCCTGCTTTGTCAAAGATTAGTTGGCCATATGTTTGTTGGTCCATTTCTGGGTTATCTATCCTGTCCCATTGATCTTTGTGTCTGTTTTTGTGCCAATACCATACTATCTTGATGACTACAGCTTTGTAACACAGCTTGAAGTCTGGAATTGTGATAACTCAAGTTTGGTTTACTTTTTCAAGATTGCTTTATCTATTCGGGGTCTTTTTTGGTTCCATACAAACTTTAGGATTGTTTATTCTAGCTCTGTAAAGAATGCCAGTGTTATTTTGATAGGGATTGCATTGAATTTGTAGATTGGTTTGCATAGTATCAACTTTTTAACAATATTTATTCTTTCAATCCATGAGCATGGAATATTTTTCCTTTTTCCTTTTTTTTTTTTGGTGTCTTCTTTAATTTCTTTTATAAGCTTTCTATAGTTCTCAGTGTATAGATTTTTCTCCTTTTGGTTAGGTTTATTGCTGGGCATTTTATGGTTTTTGGTGCAATTGTAAACGGGATTGAATCCTTGATTTCTCTTTCTGCTGCTTCATTATTGGTGTACAGAAATACAACCAATTTCTGTACATTGATTTTATATCCTGTGACTTTGCTGAATTTATGTACCAGTTCTAGCCAGTTTCTGGTGGAGTCTTTTGGGTTTTCCACGTAGAGTATCATGTCATCAGTGAAGAGTGAAAGTTTGATTTCCTCTTTGCTGATTTGGATGCTTTTATTTCTTTGTGTTGTGTGATTGCTGAGACTAGTACTTCCAACACTATGTTGAATAACAGTGGTGATAGTGGACATCCCTATCGTGTTCCTGACCTTAGGGGGAAAGGTGTCAGGTTTTCCCCAGTGATGATGATATTAGGTCTATGGCTCAAGTTCACAGGTTGTTGTGTAAATCCTCAAATCAATTTCCTAGGTTTGGTGCTGATCTTTCAGTGTTTCAGGAATGAGACAAGCTCAGGGTCTCCATGCTGCTCTGTCATCTTAACTCCTCTTGAACACTGTCTTAATTGCAATAAAATATTAGACAAAGTAAAAATGAAGGCTATTCTATGAAAGGCTTGAGCAGTAATCTTCAATGGTATCAATCATGAAAAACAAGGGAACTATCACGGTTTGGAGGAAACTAAGTAGTGATAACTAAATGCAATTTGACATCCTGGATGAGATTCTGGAAAAGGCACATCAATGAAAAAATTGGGGAAGAGAATGAAATCTGTAATTCTGTTAATAATATTCAACTAATGTTAACATTTTAGTTTTGATACATATACTATGGTTATATAAGATGACAACATTAGAGAAAGCTGGAAAAAAATGGCATTTCGGGACTCTTTTTCTGGTAATTCTTTTGTAGAAAAAAATTGTTTCAAAGTAAACAGTTTACAAATATCATTTGAGTTTCTCTATTTATAGGTATGTTTAATTCATTTATATTGATTGTTTTCAGTGATATATATGGACATATTTTTGCCATTTTATAAAGCATATTCTTACAATTCTCTCTTTCTATCTTCACTGTTGCTTTGATCAAATTTCCTTAATTCTATTTTTTTCTATCACATAGAAATATATAAATTGCATTCTTTACATGTAGGATTTTAAATGACATATATAATTGTTTTCCTCCTATGCCTAAGTGTATCAACTATCCCTATTTATTCTCTGACAAAGACAAAAATATTAACAAGTAGTTTCTTCTTTCAATATTTTTTATCAACTCCTATATTAAAATTGCATGACATTTTAATTCTACAATACTATTAAAAGCATAATATATAGCTTACATTATATCTTTCAAGGGAGTGATGTAATCCATGTATTTTGGATTTGTTAACCAAGATTAATTCTAGACAGACCTGGTACATTCTCCTAATAACATTCCATAGGTAAAAACTCATGCTATGAATGTGTTTTCCAGGTGATTTGCCACTAGTTTATAAGGAGATTTTATTAGTCTCCTTTCTGTTTTGGACATTCTTCAAAAAGGGAGAGAATCTAATCCAGGTCTTCTGAGAACCTCTTCTTTTTCAGTCCACCTTCTAACTTTTCAATATCTCCTTGACACATACTTTTCAGAAGCTTTTCATAAAATTTCATGTTTCATTTTATGGACTATTTTATATTAAATAATAACATTCCTAAGACCCTTTGACCACCATTTTAAACCATTTACTGCATAAGAGTAATTCTCTCTATGAAACACGCTGTGACCATATCATTTCACAGTTCTTTGATATTTATTACGAGCAATTTATTGACAACATCTGTAGTTATTACAAATTTTAGAAATGCAGGTACATTTTTAATATTAAGGAAAATGCATTTATTTTTTCTGACAAATCTTTTATGAGTGATTATATCACTTGGTTTTTCAAATCTGCCTCTCAAAATATTTTCTTATTCTGGATGTCATCATCTACAATAAATGTGGTTTTTATTTAATTCTATCTAGAGTTTACAAATCCTTTGTTATCTAAAAAATGGAGCAGATAAAGAAAGGGTATATTTGGTACATCATTTGTAAATATCTGATATATTTACATCAGTAAAGTTGCAGTATCATTTTCATTTCTTCCTAACAGTAACCACATTTCATAATGTGCATACAATCCCAGCAACTAGAGTAGAGGCTGGAGGCCTTTATTGAGTAAATTGTGGATCTAACTGGTCTGTGGGCATAACCATATCTCATTTACGGTACAGCTTTTCACAGAGCCTGACATATAGGGGTCAGGTGTAACACTGCCCATCTTTCCCCCCATGGATAATATTATATTGCTTCTTTATCTTTTCAATTCTAAGTAGTTGCATCACAGAAATGACAATATGCTTTTTACTCATGGTACTGAACCATTAAAGAAAACAGTAAAGGCCTCCAGTTCTGTCGCATCTTGCAATAACTGAGGTTTGCCACAGTATTTCCATGAATATAGCACACTACTCAAACCCCAGCATTCCCAGAACTAGACTTTAAATACATCAGATTCCATATGATTCGAATATCCAAAAATCCTTCCTAGGTAAAAATGCCAGTCTCTATCATCATTGGTGACAAGTATGGAGTTCCTTTAGAGTTCTTATTCAATTACTTGTGATCTTATAATCTAAAAACAATAAATTGAAGGGTAGCTGGAATGAACTACAGGTAATTTGAGTTATCAGGGTATTCTGTGTCACTGTTTTTCCCCCTTAATTTTTCAGGTGGAATTCATTGGCAGAACTTATATATTAACAAGAGTCAAAGTCCACTTCTCTAAAAAAAAATAATAAGTTCAGGATTTTCCCCCAACATTAGCCACTAGTCAGTGCCAGGCATGAGAGCATTTGGTAAGAATAGACACTCTTGTGGAAATAGCATGATTGCATTCCCTCCTGGGATCTTGAATCACTTATGAATTCTTATTCCATTAATTATTATTTCCCATTGTTTCCATTTATCACCTCTCTTGATCAGTCTTTTCTAGCTCACATGTACATTCACCTATAGAGCTGAGGAACAAGTTATTTAAACATCTAAGCCAAACTTTCAAAGTGTTTCTCTTTATCTGTATTGAATAAGTATTTTCATTGTCTATACCACTTAAAAATTTAAAATATAGTAGCTCTTATAATAGGTTTTCTTTTCCATTTCTGCTTATTTGTAGCTGTCCAATGCTTACTGATCCTGAGGACCAAAATGGTGGACAATTTGTTGTTCCAAACTTTTAATTGTCTTCTCCAAGGTTGTTTTGGCTGCAGGAGTAGAAAAGCCTAAAATAGACAACTCACAGAATGGTAGAAAATATTTGCCAGTCATATATTTGTAAAAGGTGAAAGATTTATGCGATCTGAAGAGAAACCAGAGTATTGCCAGTCATATATTTGAAAAAAAGACTAATATTCAGAATACATAGAAAACTCCTAAAACAAAACAATAACAAAAACACAACCTTTTTCAAAACATCAAAGAACTTGAATACACTTCTTCAAAGAAGATACACAAAGGGCAATAATCATGTGCAAAGATGCTCAACATCCCTAACCACCAAGGACATGCAAATCAACACCCACCGTGACATATCTCACATCAATTAATATGGCTACTATTAAAAGTGTTTGTGAGGATGTGGAAAATTGAAACTCTTGTGCACTGTTGGTGGGAATGTGAAATGGTATAGCCACAATGGAAAACAGTATGGCAGTTCTCCAAAAATTAAAAATAGAATTACTATATAATGCAGTAATTTCACTTCTGGGCATATACCCAAAAGAATTGAAAGCAGGGTCACAAAGCATATTTAAAAACCCATGTTCATCACCGCATTATTCACAATAGCTTCAATGTGGAAGCAGCTCAAGTGTCCACTGACAGATGAATGGATAAGCAAAATGTGTTATATACATACTATGGCATATTGTTCAATCTTTAAAAAAAAGGAAATTCTGATGTTTTCTATAATATACATGAGCCAGTCACCAATAGACAAATGCTATATGATTCTACTTACATGATATACTTAGTCAAAATCAGAGACAGAAAGTAGAATGGTGGTTGCCAACAGCTGGAGGAGATGGAATGGGGAGTTATTGTTTAATGTGTATAAAGGATTAGTTTTATAAGATAAACAATAGGGATACATGGTGCTGATGGTAGCACAACACTAGAATGTATTAAATACCACTGAACTGAACACGTAAAAATGGTTATGATGGGGGATGGTTATGATGGGGGGCACCTGGGTGGCTCAGGTGGTTAAGCATCTGGCTCTTGCTTTTGGTTCAGGTCATGATCTCCTGGTTTTCTGAGTTCAAGTCCTGGATTGGGCTCTGCACTGACAGTGTGGAGACTGCTTGGGATTCTCTGTCTCCCTCTCTCTCTGCCTTTCCCTCACTCATGCTGTCTCTGTCTCTTTCAGAATAAATAAGTAAACTTCAAAAATGGTTAGGATGGTAAATTTTGTTGTGTGTATTTTACCACAATAAAGAATGTGTAAAAAAAAGATATTTGTGAAAGGAAGGAAGGAAGGAAGGAAGGAAGGAAGGAAGGAAGGAAGGAAGGGAGGGAGGGAGGAAGGAAGGAAGGAAGGAAGGAAGGAAGAGGCTCAGTTGGTTTAGCATCTGATTTAGACTCAGGTCATTATCTCATGGTTTGTCAGTTCGAGCCCTGCATGGGGCTCTGCGCTGGTGGTTCTGAACCTGCTTGGGATTCTCTCTCTCTCCTTCTCTTTCTGCCTCTTCCCCACTTGCACTGTCTCTCTCTCTCTCTCAAAATAAGTACATAAACTTATAAAGCAAGAAAGAAGCAAGAGAAAGAAGCTTATAAAGCAAGAAAGAAGAGAAGAGAAGAGAAAAAGAGAAAAGAAAAGAAAAGAAAGAAGAAAGGAAAAAAGAAAAGAAAAGAAAAAAGAAGAAAGAAAAGCCTAGAGTTGAAATTGTGTCAATCCCAGTCAAAACCATTTGTAGACTCTGAGGCTCCTTGTTGAAATCCAGTATCTATTCCTTTCCAATTGACATTAGGTACAGTTTCTTATTACATTAGCCATTTCATCAGGTGCCAGAAGACATGACATCTCTCAATCCATGAGTACATGGCCTGAACACCCACATGCCTACTTGTTCATAAAGTCATGAGCTAACTAGACATCTACCCCCAATTTTTAATCTCCTCCTTAGATGACAACAGTGTTTTATTGGTAAGCATCTACATGACCCAATTCAATTCCTCCTCTAAATCCCCACCGATAATTTTATAACCAAATTATCTATATGCAGTGATTTTTGTTGTTCAGTATTGTGGAGTCCATTTGCCTGAACATACAGCAAAGACTTTGGCTACAACCCAAGTCTATAAATATTCTAACACTCTTTAGAGGACCTGAGACTAATTCCAATTCCTTTTCTGCTTTTTAATTAAACATTTCTCAGTTCTATTCATTATGTATGTGAACTTGCCCTTGCTTGCTTCCATCAAAGTTTTACCATCTGCCAGGCGTATTATGGCTGATTTCCAAACAGCATTATGGCTCTAAGATTGGGAACTCCCTAAGATTGAAAATTCCCTAAATTTGGGAATTCCCACTAGTGACCAGAAAGCCTATTTTTTTTTTTTAATCAGTAGAGAGAGAACAAGATTCTGACTAGATAGCAATGGGGGCAAAGAGTTCCTCAGAGGTCATAAGATCTATGAACAATGAGACAGTCCATTAGAGTGTGGTATACCACCTGAAAAACGCCCACCTTTCTGCTGTTCTTAAACTTCCATTTTATGAGTGAACTTTGCTGTGATACTCTCATGTCAGTAGAAAGCTTAATTCTATTAGACTGTTTCTATGACATCACCTAAATCATCATTAGTATTTATGGCCTTAACTTTATTTGACCCTTCTGTGGTGGGTAAAATTTTAATTAACATCCAATAAGAAGCCAACACTATCCTTTAAAGTAGGTTAGAATTAACAACAGTCTTAGGCAGTCCTCAGATCCCAAACCCATGATGCCTCTGCAGGCTAGCCTTATTCAAATTTTGCCAACAGTGTAGTCTGGGTATATTCTGGTTACAGATACCTCTAATGTAATGTGAGCAGCCAGGTCCTAGGGGTTTGATGGGATTGCTTGTGACACCACTCTCAGTAATTGTTTGAATGATTGTTTCTGCTCAGAGACTAGTGCAAATTCACATTTCTCTGTGGTGACTTTGTGATTCGGAAGCAATAGGATTCCTAGATGAGACTTTGCCTTTACATATCAAGTAAACGGAATGAATCAGAGGGTTAACCACATTCAGTCCTTAATAATCTGCTGTTCACCTTTAGTACCTGCCTAATATACTGGCTAGACAGAGTTATTACAATGGCAGCTAGTGGGAATCAAAATTCTCACTTCAACCAGTTCCTTAATCAAAGCAACGATAACTTACTTCCCTTCTGGATTTTTATCTTGCTTAATAATGTTTACTCTTAAAGAGAGCTCAGGTAATTCCCAAGTTCCTGCTTCTCATGGCCAATTTAAATTGGGCCAAAGGCGGTCTAAATTTATATGCCTTGTGAAAATCATCCCTATGTCTCGTTCACATATAACACCTATCCCAGTTATGTGCGTGGTTATGGGCAATGAGGCCACAGAATAATGTATCCATCCACAATTTCCAGTTTGTACCTCTATCTCTACCTTAATTTTCTCTGCTCAGCATCTATGTACCCTCCAAGTTTCAATCTTGAGCCCTTGAGAGCACATCCTTTTCCCCCATAGAACCATCCCCATCCCCCATGGGGTAACTGTGCTTTGAGCCCTGGGCAGGGAGGCTTTGGCATGTCTCTGACATCTTAGTCCAGAAGCCTTAATTCACTGTTAACCGATTTTCCACATCATCTCCTATATTGATTTCCTGGTCATGCATATTTATGGAAAAATATGTTAAGTAGTATTGCAGATCCTACTCATGCATTTGCCAGATCACCTCAGATCGTTTTACCGGTCCCTTGGACCCATCCTTCAGCTTTGATGTGTTTCTGCACAAAGATCACACTTGAGGATGATGGCTCTTTGGAAGATGGCTCTAGAATATTGAGGTGGCCTGATGAGCTGCAAATGCCTGGACTTCACATCTCCTCCTGAGTTAGGGCCGCCTGATGCTAGTGACAGGCTGCATGGGCTAACAGAATCCAGATCCTTCGCTCTAAAGTGGAACTTATGTTTTTGAGCTCCCCAAGAGATCCGACTGAGTCTGGGATTTCACGTGAAGTTCCATTCCCCTGGGCTTATTCTTTTTCTTTCTCTGGCTCCTTGCTCCCTTCTTAGTTTCCCTTGGGAATACTTCATTAGTCACTTACATTTGAATCTTTGGCCCAGGTACTGCTTCTAGGAAATCTGACTTAAGATACCTAACTAGTAATATCCAATTCTTGTTTTCCTTCTGGGTAACATTTATGTCTTAGAGAAGGAATGGCAAATGGGTTATATCTTGCCACCAGGCTCTCTTATGAGTTCCACTTCTGTCACTTAATTATCTCCATTGCACATATCATAGTACCTTTCCTGCTGAACTCAGATGCAGGCTTAGAATTCTCTACAACATACTTCAGAAAAGCACAGATAAGGGGCGCCTGGGTGGCTCAGTCAGTTGAGCGTCCGACTTAGGCTCAGGTCATGATCGCCCAGTTCATTGGTTCAGGCCCCACATCAGGCTCTGTGCTGACAGCTAGCTCAGAGCCTGGAGCCTATTTCAGATTCTGTGTCTCCTTCTCTCTGTGACCCTCCCCGGCTCGTGCTGCCTGTTTCTCAGAAATAAATAAAACATTAAAAAATTTTTAAAAAGCACAGATGAGCCTTAACTTTTTAACCTCAATATAAACAACAGCAATAAATAATACCAAACTTGTCCTTTTAACACTCAATCTCCCAACCTCACTGCCTAGAGAATCTTATTCGTAAACCAGATTAAATCCATGCTATATTCTCTGCTGCATAGTTTACATAGAGGTGAGTGTGTGTTTTCTTCTCTGTTTTCATTAGAGAGTTTTAAAGGGATTCTCCAGCTATATGGTCAGAGGGAAATAGCACATTATCTTGCTGTAAGGACAATCATTCGGATGTCCTGGAATGATCATCAGTTTACTTGGAGCGTGCCTAGCTTTGGAATTGCATAAACCCTTAATTGAATTTGGAAGTAAGTGTACTGAAAGATGCAGTTCTTCCTTCTACTCCTTCCTAAAAAAGCTTCAACTTGGCTCCTCTGATGACCATTTTTTTTTTAAAAGACAGTTCTTTCTGTATCACAGTGTGTCTGTTTAGTTTTTGTTGTTGTTGTTGTTGTTGCTTATCATGATCTATAACTATTTTGCAAACATATATTAATGTATTATTGTTAGTATCTCTAATTATAAGAAAATACTAAATAAACTTTTCATAAGAGTGGGACCTCATCTGACTTGTCTGCCATTGTATTTCCCACAGTGTCTTGCCTGGCACTGATGAGGAATTCAACTAATATGAGGTGAGCAAGTTAATGATGAATGAAAGTAGGAAGCAGTTTATGTGAGGGCTGCTGTGTGTGGTTGCTTGTATGCACACTGCAGAAATTGAGAATCACATCGTATTCCTCATTACTATGATTTTATTATGGCTTTGCCTTATGGGACAGTGAATCACACATAGTTCTTGGAGTTAGACACAACCTATGCTTGTATTCTTGCTCTATCACTTACTAGTTCAAGGTTACTTGAATTTCAGGGCCAAATTTGTTCCTCTTTAAAACAACATTGTGCTGAAAAGAGTTAAAGGGAGATAAAATGAGGCAAAATATTTAACATCTATTATCTGCTGCATAGCAGCTACTTAATAAAGATAACTGTTTCCAAACATACAGCATATAACTTTTTAAAATATATTTTAGGAATATAAATGGAGTAAATAGGTATTACTCCTATATGTAATACAATTACACACACTAATGTGAACCCAAACTTGCTTATCTGAATAATAAAATCATGGTTCTAAAAAATTTTTTTAATGTTTCATTTATTCCTGAGAGAGAGACAGCGTGAGCAGGGTAGAGTCAGAGAGAGAGGCAGATACAGAATCTGAAGCAGGGGAGGATCAGAGAGAGAGAGAGATACAGAATCTGAAGCACACTCCAGGCTCTGAGCTAGCCGTCAACACAAAGCCCTAGCAGGGCTCGAACCCACGAGCCGTGAGATCATAACCTAAGCCGAAGTCAGGCACTTAACCGACTGAGCCACCCAAGTGCCCCTAAAATTGTGGTTCTAAAATGAGATGTAAGAGCGTGGAGGTCATCCTGCCCATCATTCCATTAGACAGTAATTAAGGTTTGTTGTACATATTTTGGGGGCAACTTATAAAATAATTTTGATACATGGCTAGATTTTTAACAGCTGCTGTGAAACTTATACACCAAATATATCAAAAAGTAAATACTAAAATACCATTTAAAGAATACCACGGATATACGTGGCTTCTTTAGACCCAAAGTCTCTTGGTAATCTATAGAGAAAATTGAGCTGTATAAATTTCATTCTAGTTAAACTTAGCCTTCTCCCAGTTCCTTGAATTTATTATAACTGAAAAGCAAGTAGTTTAATTCACAAAAGTTTATCATATCATAAGAAAAAAGACAAGATTTTTTATTTAGGTGCTTGCCCCTCTCCAACATTAAAATAGCAATGTCTAATTGGTATACTACCAGTTTTGGATTTCTGCATTTATCTGTACATAATAGAGAGTATAGCAATCAGACACTCCTACTTAATGCTGGAGTGCAGGGAAGCAAGCAAGCAAACAAACAAAAAGCAACTGAACAACTAAAACAAAAGTCTCATCTTTTTTTTGTTATAACCAATACAATTTTGTTTATTTTAATTTTTTAAAATAGCTATCCAACCATGATGTATTTTAGCACAGTCAGGTAAAAAACCTAATTATTGTTGCCAAAAAAGAGAATGCTGAACAAGGATGTTTGTGGGCTAAAAATTCCTTTTATGGAACTCATTAGCAGCGTCAGACACAAAAATATTTATGATGTTATAAAGCTGCTGAAAACAGAGGGGGCATTCAGTGTAGTCTAGAGTTTATTCGGGCCTCAAACTACTTTCGTAACCTTGAAATTCTCTCAAGTAGTATATATTGTAGCAAATGATATTATTGCAAGTGAGTTTACAGTGTTACCAGAGTTTATACAATGTTCAAAGAATGGACTTTGAAATAAGTAGAATGCTACACTCATAGAAAATTATACATAAGTGATCAAATTAATTTAAGGATTTCTAAGATTAGAGAAGCATATTTGTGTATAAACCAGAGTTTTTCTTTTTTATTAGAATTAGCCTTATTTCTTTCCATATCTATCTACTCTTGTGGGCATGCTTTTCTCTCTGCTAACCATTTCTTTTTCCCTCCTTCCCATTGTTAAGAGTACCCACACACTCCATTAACACCTGTCTTTTGTGGAGAGGGAGAGAGAGAATCCCAAGCAGGCTCTATGCTGTCAGTGCAGAGACTGATGCAGTTTGATCTCATGAACCACAAGATTATGACCTGAGCCAAAATCAAGAGTAGGATGCCTAACCCATTGAGCCACCCAGGCACCCCTTGAGTTTCAGTTCTATGAATTAGTACATTTATCTTATTTTTAAGGTGATTGGTGCTGGAATTTTTATTGTTATTTGTATTAAACTTCACAGACTTAGCAACCAAATTACTCTTTTTAAAAAAGGGAACTGTAATTTCTTCCTGACTCATTCAAATATAAGAACTTAAACATTGCCACATTGAAGTTGATTAATTTTTTCTTTAGCCTTTAGTCTCTAATAGTAATATAGGTTTTCCCTTTGAAAAACACATTTTCCAAAATGTGTGACAGCATTGTAGATATTCTTTTGAATATCCAAAATCTTTGTAGTAACTTTTCCCTGCTCTCTGCTGATGCAGAAGTGGAACTCAATCTTCATAGAAAGGTTTCACCAGACGTTAGGGGAAGGGGAGGCTTATATCCAGCTGGACAGCTTAACATGAAATCTTAGACTCCACTTTTTTATTAATAAGTGCTTTGTGTCTTCTTTCCCAGGAATGTCAGGCTGCCTTCTCTGCAGATCCTGGCTCTCGCCATGCTGTCTTTCTTTGCTTCTCTGTTTCTGGGCCACTTGTATTGGGTATCTTCTGGAAATTCAACTTTCTCCTTTAAAAAAAGAGAATAATTTATCTTTTTCAGCCTCTTAGCTGTAGATCCCCCTTTGCATATCCAAGTACTAATGTGCTGTATTAAATACAATATTAAATATTGTATACAAATATCATATACAAAATTAATGAGAGTCAAGCTTTTGTAGTAGAAACTAGTAGAGGCTTTGCAATTGAAGTCCTCCTAACTTTGCATTTCCACAATACTCTGTGGAAAGATAAATACAGTTTCAACATCATTTGAATTATGCCTCTTCTCTTTAGGAAAGAAGCAACTTTATATAACACTTTACCCCTTTAATGCAATTGTCTTTCTCACTAGAATGTGAGCTACCTGAAGGCAAAATTCATCATATTAACTTTGATTTCTCATGTAACCAGCACATTGGTGATCAATAAATATTTGTTGAATGGATAAAAACATAATTGAGCAATAAAATTAAAAATTTAAGAATACAAGGAATTTAAATTGACCAAATATCATAAGTATCTGCACAATACTATCCAAATATTTCATCTACTTATTCTCCATGTAATACTTCTACATTTAGACTATTCATCCTTTAATATTATTTGACGTGAGTTGGCTTTTTAACACCCCTTAAGGATAATTGCAAGAATAACAAATGTGATACATGGATTATCCTTGCTATATTCCAGAAAGAGAAACTACCAGAGGGTAATTTTTTTGCACTTATTAGTCTGTGTTGAAAACAATAGAAAATTCATGGCCTTCTTAAATATTAAACTAGGATTATATTCCTATCAATAAAGTTATATCTTACAAAATAATTTCAGATCAGACTGATTTATAGTTTGGTCACACAGGAAAGCTAACCAATTCTCTGAAAATTTACCTGAACCAGTGTAAACTGATACAGTGGAAGCCATGACAGGTTTTGTTTCTTTGTTTTGTTAAAGCAAGTGCCTGACTTAAGCTTTGATTGCATAAGCATTTCATTTCAAAGAAGCCTCTCTTGAATAAATATGGTGCCAGCCACACAATTAGATAAAGGGCCAGGCCACCTCCCCTACTGAGGCTCCTTTGTTTTGGAGATCTTGGTTGATTTTGACACCTAAGCATTTGAGTAACTTATTTTTTTTCTCTTTCAATGTTGTAAATTCCTGCTTTTATGTTTTAAATTCACCAATAAGAATGAGACTGTGAAACTCCAGGCCCCTAACCTGGATCCCAATAAAAGCAGAACCCCAAGTCCTGTGTGCGCTCTCTCTCTTTTTCTCCCTCTACAGAAGACCTCCCTTTGTAACCCCAGCTGTGTTGTGTAATTTCCAAGTCTTGTAAGCAATAAACCTTTATTTTTCATGATTTCCTGCTGGTTATTGCTGATGGGTCTTTTGCAATCGTAGTAAGAATCACAAGGGCTAGTCTAAACACAACAGTGGTTATTGATAGGCTGAGACCAGCACAAAACAATTGTGTTTTCCAGGTCTCTTCAGGCTGTGCACTGACAATGGATAATTTGTAATGGTAATGTTCAAAATTTCACTGGCTCTTGACTTCTCCTGTAGAGTACAAAAACTTAGCCCTCCAAAAATTCTTCCTCTGTCTTCTGGAAACCATGTGTGTACATAGTCCTCCCAGGTTCTTCAGGTCTGATGCTTCATCAATATCTGATCCTTATGAAGCCACTTTATGATGTACCTTTCAACCCTACTCTGATGCTGGTGCTATTGTGAGAAAATCTATGTACTCTGTAAGATGTTCCCATGACAAAACCGCAAGCTGTCACAGTACATAGAATTCCTTGGATCTTCATTCTGATGTAGTCATATCATGGTACAAGCAAATTTGGAAAGAAGGTGTGGGAGGAGGAGTGGGGGAATTGTAATCCAAAATGGCACTAACTGTACCATACTGTCTCAGAGAGACTCTTGTGAAATTATCTTTTTTGTTATTTTTTTCTATCTCTAAAGGAATGCTCAGCCTATCTGAACTGAGGTCAGACAGATGTTATGCTGTCTTTCCTCTAAGTAGTCTTGCAAAGTCACCCAAGCAATCTACTTGCCAACTGTTGGTAATGAAAAACAATGTCTTCCCCTTCAATAGGTGTTATGAAGCACAATTTTTGGTGTTTCTGCCTAGTAGTTCATCTGATATTCTAAGATTTATCTGAATCTTCATTAAGTTTAAGAAGGATGGGGTGCCTGGTTGGCTCAGTTGGTTGGACATCTGACTTTACCTCAGGTCATGATCTTGTGGTTTATGAGTTTGAGCCCCATGTTGGGCTCTGCTGACAGCTCAGAGCCTGGAGCCTGCTACTGATTCAGTGTCTCCCTCTCTCTCTGCCCCTCCCCTGTTTGCACTCTGTCTCTATCTCTCAAGAAATAAATGAACTGTAAAAAGGAAGGAAGGAAGGAAGGAAGGAAGGAAGGAAGGAAGGAAGGAAGGGAGGGAGGGAGGGAGGGAGGAAGGAAGGAAGAATGGTAGGGCACCTGGATGGCTCAGTAGGTTAAGCGTCCAACTTTGGCTCAGGTCATTATCTCACCATTCATGGGTTTGAGCCCCGTGTCAGGGTCTGTGCCAACAGCTCAGAGCCTGGAGCCTGTTTCAGGTTCTGTGTCTTCCTCTCTCTATGCCTTGCCCCTGCCTGCTCTGCCTTTCTCTGTCTCTCAAAAATGAATAAACATTTTTAAAAAAAGAAAATTTAACATAAGAATGGCCAATGTGTCCTGCACACATTTGCATTTCCTTTTCAACTTTACTTGCTCTCTTTCTCTGTCCTGCTTTCTGCTCCAGGTGGCTGACCTGTATGAGCTGCATCAGTGGCTTCCCTCATTCTGACTTTCAGTTGACTTTTGTTGTCGGGGAGCCTGGTCAAATGATTTGAAAAAGAAAGCAGAGGGAGGTTAAAATATTTTTTCC
Organism: Crocuta crocuta; assembly: GCF_008692635.1. Lineage (NCBI taxonomy): Eukaryota > Metazoa > Chordata > Mammalia > Carnivora > Hyaenidae > Crocuta > Crocuta crocuta. Next base: position 636,179 of record NW_027528213.1, read on the forward strand.
TCTGTCTTCCTTCTGATAGGTCACCTCAGCTGATCTGTGTCCTTCAACGAGAGATCATGGCATCTTTCAAGATGGCTTTCTTCTTTTGACTCTACTTTTAGATTCAGGTACTGGATTCCTCCTTCATTCCTTTTAGCCTAAGGATGTCAGTAGCCCTGCTGCTACTACCCTGGATTATTGTGCTGAATTTTTAGTTTCCTTTACTCACACAAATTTCGAAAGTAGACTATCTCTGGATCATTCTTTTGGCATAGGTCTTCTGTTTTCTGCTTGGACCCGGATATAGAGTAATTCATGCTGCAAATGGCCCTAGGAAATAGAACCTCACAATGGGATTCAAGTATGAGATTGCTCACATATTTGAGGAACAGGGGTTACGCTCCCTACAAGGGAGGAAGAGTGGAACTAAGTGACTTATGGCAGATAGTGCCATCGTGATTATGAACATTTTCACTGATGTTAGCACAGGATGAAGTGGAGCTGGAGGGAAATCAGGTAACTTTGGCATTTTGTTGTTATGATGACAGTAACAACTGGAAATATTGGAGTCATCTGGCTTCTTTCTCCAGCCCCTGAGAACAAACACAGGAGATACGAGAAATTAAAACCTATGAATATGCAATGAAGAATATGCATAGAGAATCAAAAGGCCTCTTTGAAGTTTTGAATGAGTCCCTCCTGTCCAATTTATGGCTTGAGGAAACTTAATAAACAATTAGGTGCTCTACCAATTAAATATAGATACTATATTAAGTGGTAAATATGTAAGTATATATTAAAGTCTCAGTATAAGAGCCTGTATTGTCTCTAATATAATAATGCTGGTAGGCAAAGAGTGGAACTCTGGTACATTGAATAAACACATTTGTACAGACTTGCACGAAGCTAGGAGCCCACAAATTCTGACTTCCTCAGAATTTCTGTGTGAACAGAAGCAGAAGCAAACCTTTCAACTCTGCAAGGGAGCCATCTCCGCATGTGGGTGAAAAAAAATAAAAGCAAACAAAAGTTAATGTCTGTGCATGGAACAGTTGATTCCCAGGATGAAGCCAATTCTTTCTCACTCCAGCATCTTCCGTTGTCTCCAGGCCAATAATAATATATATTCCCCAATAATATTTATCCCACTATATCCTCAAGAGAGGTACAGGCACTGCTGCTCTGGGTGTGAATCCATAGTAGAACATGACACTGATACATTTATTGATGACACAGTATTAATTGGACCTGAAACATAAGAAGTAGTAAGTCACTTAGAGCCTTAGTAAGTCTATATATGGCAGAGTGTGGGAGATAAACCCCTCAGAAATTAGAAGTTTTTCAAGCATCAGTAATCTGGAGCTAGCCATGTTTTTACCAGCCAACACAGAGGAATAAGCAAGGCTTGGTAGATTCATCTGGGTTTTGCAGGCAATGTGCACCACACTTGGGCATGCTGTTCTGACACATTTACTAGTATTAAGTTATAACGTTGCCAGTTGGACTGAAAGAAATAAACTACAATGGCAGTTTCAGACTGCAGTGCAAGTTGACATTTAAGTCTTGAGACCCAGTGGACACGATGGTGTTTGAAGTGTCTGGGGTGGACAAAGATGTTGATACAGAGAATATGGCAAGTTCCAGTAAGGGAATCTTAGCACAGATGCCAGACATTTGAAGTTAGACCTTACTCCCCTCTGCTGGCATTTCTTTTCCATTTTACAAGTAGCTTCTGACTTGCCACTAGGCCCTGATCCTTACTAAGCTTCTGTCCAGAGGATACTGCGCGATTTTACAACCTAATCTCCCCATCCTGGAGAAAAGACATCATCTGACCATTGTACCACAGAATTACATGTGCACAGCAGCACATTATTACAAAACAGAAATGGTACCTTCTGGACTGGAGAGGAAATGTGGTATGTAATGGAGTAGATGAGGAGGTTCACTACTCACTACAGTTCCTCTTAGTATTCTCTTGTCCAGTGATCAGACAAAAGAAAACTGTAGAGCTCCTTCTCCTCAAAAGAAAAGAAAAGAACATCAAAGATTCAGACCCTGCAGGAATGAAAATTTGGGCCACATACAACAAGTAAAGTATTCTGTCTTGCTGAGGTGCTGACTAAAGTAACAGGGATTTGGAAGGAGTGTTTGAGAAAAGTGGCCGAGATTACGTATTTATGTGTCATAGTCAACTGCAGGATTAGAAGTGGTTGTAGCTGTGTTTTATGCTGTTTGTTTTCTTTTTTCTCTCTTTTGTCCCCTCTTACATTATGTGAAAAGCACAAGTGGACGCCTGCTGCATACGTTTGGCTTGCAGCTTGCCCTTCTAATTTCCGCTGTCACCCACTGAGTGAGAGTCAGGTGTGCTTTAGAAAAAGAAAACATTTTATGATAATCAAATTTGATACTGTGACTATGCAATTTGGTTAAGATACTTTGTAAATTCACGACATGTTAGAAGAGAATTGTTGAAAACCATAGGGAATATTCTGTAAAGAAACAGTAACGCAAGTAGGTAAAAAATTTTATTCTAGCTAAGAGTGAACAAGACTATCATAAAATATGAGAAAAATCATAAAAATATGAAAAGGATTTAGTATTCAGATTTCTTCACAAATATTATTAAGTTCTATCTCATTTTGAAGAGAGTAAAATAGGACATGATTTAGGAGAACCATGGTCAAGGTAATGGCCTGGTCTCACTTAAAATGACGGAAAATGATTGGACATTTATCAACATTAAATGAAAGCAGGATTTTATGCATGTGTCTTGTCTTTCTTCAATTTTTTGTTTTAAATGTCTTTTCCAAGAAATAGGAACTATCATATAAAACACCACAGGCTGATAATATTAACTTCTCAAAGTTAAACTTCAGATGAATTCTCTTTCCATGAGTATCAGAATCAGGGTGGCAACTGCTAATGCAGCAGCTCGAGCAGATGTGTCCAACAGACTCTTTAATTCCATATGCCCAAAAGTGAACACATCACTTGCCTACATATCTTCTTTCTACTGTTCTCTATGTTTCACCCTTGGGTGAGACAATGATGTCCTGAACACTTGGCCCAGTATAGGAGTCGGCTTTGTTTCTCCATATCCTCTACTCCGATCACATTCCCATTCACTAACAATTTCTACTAAGTTTCCATCCTAAATATTTCATGAAACTCACTTTTTCTCCCTATCCATACTACTATTCCTTTAATCCAGATTCTCATCATTCCCACCAGGAAGACAGCCTCCTACTTGGTCTCCCTACATTCAATATGTCTCCCCATAAATACATTCTCCATACAGTCTCCAGAATGTTCTATCTAAAAAGAAAACCTTGAGAACTAATCTTTCTACTTAAAACTTTCAAAATGATTTCCTTTTCCTATTATAAACTACCTATTTCTTACCATGATCTAGCTTATTTCTGTACTCCTTGACTTATACTTCTCAGCCTAGAAACACTACATTGCTTGGAATTCCTGGACACCACACATGCCTTTACTGATGTCATTGTTTTTAATTGAAGTATTCTTGAAGTGAACCAAGATGGTGAAAAGGAAGTCTCTGAATTCCCCTCATCCTATGAACATACTGAATGTATAGCTACACATGGAGCAATTATCTTTAAAAGAAGTCCAGAAACTGGGCAACTTCTAAACATCTAGTGAATGAGGAAAATACCCACATCAAAAAGGACAAGAGAGGCTGAGACACACTCTTGCCATAAGTCCCATTCCCCCATTACGGTGCCATATGATGAGGAGGAAACTCTCAACTTTTCACTTGTCTCTGTAAAGTATAGGATTCAGAACTCCTATTTAGTTGCCCTAACTTTTAAGATTAGCACTTGAGGGATGGGGTTCCAAAACATCTAGTTGTGAAAGCAAATGAAGCTTGCATCATGAAGACTCAAAACTATAGTTAGAAAAGAAAAGAAGAAAAGAAAAGAAAAGAAAAGGAAAGGAAAGGAAAAAGCCATTTATAAGGGGTGATAATGGGTCTGTGGACAATTGCTGCGCTATCCCCCTCAGAGTTCAGCATGGAGGGAGCAGGCAAAAATGAAAGCACTCCGTCTGGGTACTTTAAAAGCTGTTTTCCGAAGGTCAAGATTCTAATTTAGCAACACATCTAGGGTCTGGCTAAGATCCTCCCTGGAGACTGGGGAAGCTAGCAGCCCTTCCCTTACCTTCTTGCTCTAGCCCACTCCAAGTCACCAATATCATCCTAGAAAGAGCTTGCATACATTATCTGGTATCCCAAGCTTTTGTTATTGCTGCCTGAGAGGAAGGACTGTGGATCACTTGGCTTTGAGAGCCAACAGGGCTTGCATTTACAAGCCCCACAGAACTGTAGCAAAGAAAGAAGCAGTTCTTAATGGGTGCAGAAGCACCCTCCCTAACTCCTTTGGCTATATGCCAGGGTCTAACACAGAAAGAGTGGGTAAAAATGGCATCTCCCAGTTTCCCCCAGAAAGGGACTTGACTACATACCTTCCCAGCTGTTGTCTGGGGACCAGCTTCCAATCATCTTGCATCTGGGTGCAAAACCTGATCCTCTCATTTGGGACAATGATTGGTTTGAGCATGTTCCAAACTACTGTAACCACTAGGAATGAAGAAGATGGTTTGGATAATCACAAAGATTTGAGAAACAACCAGAAGCTTAGGCCATGATAATTGACAGGGTTCATCTCTTATACAAGACCACTCCCTCAAGACTGAGAAAGGTGGCTATTTGATTTAATATGCAGAAACCAACACTGACAACCGAATAAACTGAAGAAACAGGCACACGCCTACTAACCAAAAGGACAAAAGAAACCTCCAGAAACAGAAGTTAATGAAGGAGGGATAAAAGATTTGCCTGATATAGAGTTCAAAACAGTGGTCATTAAGATTGAATTATGAAGAAATAGAAAATATTAACAGATCTATTACTACTATGGAGATTGAATCAGTAATCAAAAACCTTCCAACAATGAAAAGTTTAAGACCAGATGGACTCCCCTGGTGAATTCTACCAAACATTTAAAGAGTAGTTAATACCAAGCTTCCACACATTTTTCCAAAGAAAAAGAAAAGAGAACACTTTCAAACTCATTTTACAAAGCCATGATTATCTTGATACCAAAGGCAGAAAAAGACACTACAAGAAATAAACAGGCCAATATCCTTATTGAATACAGAGGCAGACATTCTCAGCAAAATATTAGCAAAGCAAATTCAATAGTACATTAAAAGAGTCATATATCATAATCAAGTGTGATTTATTCTAGGGATGCAAGGTTGGTTCAACACCTGCAAATCAATCAGTGTGATACACTGCATTAACAAAATGAACAAGAAAAATTGTATGAACATAAAACATACAAAGTTGACATTAAAAACTGACACACAGAACAGAATAGAGAAGCCAGAAATAAAACCATGTATACATGGTTAATGAACTTTAGACAAAGTAGTAGAGAACATACAATGGGGAAAGAATAGTTTCTGCAGTAAATGGTGTCGGGAAAACCAGATTGCTGCATGCAAAAGAATGAAAGTAGATCCCAATATTACACCATACACAAAAATCAACTCAAAATGGATTAAAGGTGTGAACATAAGATCTGAAAACATAAAACTCCTAGAAGAAAATAGAGGGTAAGGTCCATGACATTGGTCTTGATAATGATTTTTTTTAAATTTTGATTTGACACCAAATGCACGGATAAATAAGTAGGCCTACATCAAACTGAAAGGCTTCTACACAGCAAAGGGAGCCAGCAACAAAATGAAAAGGCAACCTGTGGAATGGGAGAAGATATTTGTAAATCATAGATAAGAGGTTAATATCTAAAGCACATAAGGAACTTACCCATCATAATAGCAAAAACCAAAAATAGGATTAAAAAATGAGCACAGGATCTCATTTTTCTAAAGAAGACATATAAATGGCCAACTGGTATGTGAATATTCAATATTACTGATCATCAGGGAAATGCAAATCAAAACCATGATGAGATTTCACCTCTCACCTTTTGTTACGACTAGTGTTAAAGATAAGAGGCAACAAATGTTGGCAAGGATGTGGAGAAAAAACCATTGTATACTGTTGTTGGCAATGTAAATTGGTACAGCCCACTGTGGAAAACAGTATGAAGGTTCCTCAAGAAACTAAAAATAGAACTACCAAAGGATCTGACAATCCCCTTTGGGTATATATGCAAAAGAAAGGAAGCCATTATCTTGAAGAAATATCAGTACTTCCATGCTCATTGCAGCATTATTCACACTAGCCAAGGTATAGAAACAATCTAAGTGTGTGTCATTGCATGAATGGGGTATATATGAGATATATATAATAATATACTATTATTCAACCTTGATATGGATGAATCTGGAAAGTATTATGCTAATTAAAATAAGCCAGATAGAGAAAGACAAATGCTGGGTGGTAACACTTATATGTGGAATCTTAAAAAAAAAAAAAATGGTGAACTCATAGAAACAGAGTAGAAAAGTGGTTGCCTGGAGCTGGAGGGTAGGGGAAATAGGGAGACGTTTATAAAGGGATACAATTTTCAATTTTTAGATAAATAAGGTCTCAGGATTTAATGTATAAGATGATGATTATGGTTGTTAACACTGTTTTATAACTGAAATGTGCTAGCCGAGTGGAACTTAAATGTTCTCAAAATAAAAAAAAAAATACGTGAGGTGATAAGTACATTAACTTGATGGTGTAATCCTTTAATTTATGTATACATATATCAAGTAACCACATTGTACACTTTAAACATCTTATTATTTTGTCAATAATAACTCAATAAAGCTGAAATTAAAATTTAAAAAATGTTCCCCTCACTACTTCCCCTACCATTCACTTACCTAACCTCTACTTGACTCAATTCAGGTGTCAGCCACTGGGGACTGTCCTCTTCTCTGAGCTCCAAAATAAAATAGATTTTTATCTTTTTTATGCATAATAGATTTTTCTTTGCCTCACCATATTATCTTAACCGTATGCTTACTTGTTTCATTTTTTATTGCCCTTCTCACATGGTCTTAATTATATGATTACTTGAATGAAGTATGGGAACTTCTTTTTTTTTAATTTTTTTTAATGTTTTATTTAGTTCTGAGACAGAGACAGCATGAGCAGGGGAGGGTCAGAGAGAGAGGGAGACACAGAATTTGAAACAGGCTCCAGGCTCTGAGCCAGCCATCAGCACAGGGCCAGATGCGGGGCTTGAACCCACAAACCATGAGATCATGACCTGAGCCGAAGTCAGATGCTTAACCGACTGAGCCACTCAGGGGCTGAAGTATGGGAACTTCTTGAAAAATTTTTCTGTTTTCCACTTTTTATCCACTGTGTCAACCACATTATTTGGTATACTGCAATCCATTATAGTTTGTGGAATTAATGGATGAATTGAAACAGTGTTTTCCAATAAATATTCTTGGTATAGGTTTGTTATCTATTAGAGTAAAACTCATTAAAGTCCATATAATCAAATCTCATTAACAACTTAAAATGAAAACTACTTCTTTTCATTTTTGGACATTCTAAATTCATTACAATTAGAAAGTAAAAATGCCTAACTTGTATACCTTTAGATACACTGTTTCGGTTATGTAATTGATCTTACTGAATCAGTGATTTATAATTTTGCTGCATAAAATAAAATGTTGTCTCAATCTGGTATAACTATTAATATTAATATTCTTTATCTTAATGAAAGAACTGAAACTCCTTTTTTTTTAAAGTTTATTTATTTTGAGAGAGAGAGAGAGACAGTGTGCATGAGTGGAGCAGGGTGGGAGAGTGTGGGAGAGAGAGAATCTCAAGCAGGCTCTGTGCTGACTTTGGGCTCCATCTCATCAACTGTGAGATCATCACCTGAGCAAAAATCGAGTCGGAAGCTTACCAGCTCAGCCACCCAGGCACTCCAAGAACTGAAACTTTCATTTATAGTCCTGAGTGATTAAAATCCTTATGCTTTCTCTTCCATGTCTTTATTTGCTTTGTTGTAGCCAATAATGTTTCATGTCTGGAACCTGGGCTCCATGTGCAGGAAGTAAATGTTGCTACCTTCTGATAAAACTAGCATGGTCCTTCTTTCCTTTCTATTGTTGAGTTGCATCCAAGCCTTTCAGATGACCTAGAATTTGACAGTTCCAGACAACCAATAAGAAGAAAGGTAATGATCTCCACTTTGGTAAGACTTTGTCACTAGGAAGTATGGCACTGACATTTATAATCCACTTTTGATAATGAAATCAGCTAAAATTTGCTCTACCAGTCATTCAAAAATGACTTCCACCACACAGAGTGACTTTCCTTCTTTTATGCAAAGCCTTTTACTATGGAATACACATTAAAATTATGCAGAATGAGGAACACATATAATATCCTTAAGCATTTTAAAGCAGATTTAAAAGGAAAACTTTTGTTTGCCATGTTGAAACAAAGGGTAAGTGAAACAGAAGTTGAAAGTTTACACCTCATTTCTACTCCTAATTCTAAAACTTCTATTTAAACACATGCAAAGGGAACAACAATAACAACCAACCGAGAATTTTATTTCTTCCATGTTTTAACGTAATTTACCCGTGCTTAAGAAACAATGTTTATGTTCTAGTTAATTACAAAAGTTGAACAGCAGAGGGCAGAAAATAGCAAATTCTGTTTCTTTGAGTATGGTATTCTATTCAACTATAGATATCAGTTTTGAAATTTTCAAAATTGATTTTACTACTATAAATTTGAGATATATTTTTGAAGTGAGAAGTTCCTAAGTATTCAAAATAAATTCTAGTATTTTTATGCATTTTCATAACTATTTACTTCAGTCAATTTAAATTTATTACATTTATATTGACAGTATGCTTGAACAATATAAGCTGTATAAATATTATACTGAGTTAGAAAAAGGTCTATGAATGATAATATTAATACAATGACGCTAACATTACAAGAAATGTATCCAGTTATGTTGTGAAATGTTCACAGCTTTGTGAATGACACATTAATAGAATAGCAGTTGAATTATAAGTAATGCCTACTAAAGTTTGTATTCTTATGTTATATATGAATTATAACTGGGCATTAAACTGTAATATTTAACCCAAATTATTACATTATTTACTAGGGAAAATTATCTATGATTCAGCAAATTCTTACTTTATATCATTTGCTTTTATAGAATGTAATTCAGTCATTTTGAGTTCATCTTTGGCTATGAATTTGAAATAGATTAGGAAGAAAATAGTTTTTGAAACATTTTTGAGAGGGAAAAGCCAATTAACATTCAACTAACATTGACCTATATTTTAAACACCACTGTTTCTCCACATTTAAACTCCTTTCCCTTTCTTTCTGTTTTCATTCCAAGTTACTTTGTTTGAAATTGAAGTTCTTCTTGTGGAAAAAACAGAATGGAGGGAAAAAAAAGAAAATAGCTGGAAATGGATTTTTATTTTGATCTGAGATATTTATTCATTTATATATCTTTTATAGATATCATATATTTCAAATAGGGAATAATTTCAAGTCATTTTTTGTGCCTTACCTCACAACTAGTAATTGAATAGTAAGGATTAATTTAATTAGTCTTTATATTGTAAATGGATATATTTTTATTTATATCTCTTTTACTCTTTTTATTCTCATTTGATTTTTAAAAAGCTAAATGCATTTTAATTCACAGGCCTATTTTACATATAGCGAGTTGTTTATTAACAGACTAAAACAAATTCTTGGTGATAAAACCAGGAGGTATTTTTACCTGTAGTAAATAAGCTGAAAATAGATTGTGGCTATTTAGCACCTGGCTTAGGAATAAATATCTAAAATCAAACGCAGTGAAAGATCATAACTTGATATCACAGAATTATAAGATTTGAGAGCCATCGAGGCTACTTGGACCATCTTTCTCATTTCTAAAGTGGGGAAATCAAGGCCTGGAATGATAAAGTATGAGATAACAGTCAACAAAGAGGCTGTAGGAATGATATTAATGCAGTAATTGCATAGGAAGGCAGCATGATAGACCAGCTCTTTTCACATTCTGAAATATTAGCAAGTTATTCCTTTAGTTTTGTGGGCTCCAATCTCCTGCCTTCTGGAAATTGTCCCTTGTTCTCAACCTTCCTTTATTTCTGTTTAAACAAACAAACAAAAAATCGTAAGACTTAGGAATTTCGGAGGCAGCAGAAAGAATTGCCAGAGTAGGTTCCCAGGCATCTGCTTGGCACTTGTGAAGTGCATAAATTCCTCAGGGGGACGTCTAGTCTTCCATCATCTCATCAGCTCTCTTCCCACAAACTTCTAATCCCAAACCTCACCTTTTCTTTCCCAGTGATCTTGAGCTCGTGGGTTTAAAGTGATGAAACTTATTTTATTTTATTTTATTTTTTGAGCAGTGATTTCTTAAAACTCAGAGTCAAAACGCGGTGGAATATTTGGTTTCTCACCAAATCCCTGGGAAAGATTCTGCAGTTCAGTAGCCTTTTAGATTTATTTAATCTTCTAATTTCTTTCTCCTGTGAGCCTTTCCTTCAAACAGAGTCTTTTGCTTTCAATAAAGAAAGGGCTTCTTCTTACGAGCCAAGTCTACATGTCTTTACTATGGGAGGGAATCTGCAGTGAAGTCTGCGAGACCTGCACTCATCTGGCTCTGCAAGTTGGCATGAAGACCCAGTGGAATACACTCTAAAGATGAGATATCCATGCAAAGTATCTCAAAAATTCTATCTTGATCTCCTCGTATCTCCTCGGTGTTAGCCTTTAAAGATAGAATTTTGTTTTTTTCTCCGGGTGCTGGCTACCTCACATTTGGCAAAACTTCACAATTTTGGAACACTTCTTCGATGGGTATTTTGTTTTCTTGTTTGCTTTTGGCTGGGTCAGGTAAGGTGTATGATAGTGTTTCTATATTGCTAGGTGAGTTTTCACAGGTTATAGAAAATGAAACTAAAAATTACTTTCAATGTAAAACAGCAGGGCCTGGTGAGGGAACGCTTCACCGGCAACAATTAGCAATTCGGCTTCTGCACAGCAGCCGGAAATCAGCTTTGCTGCGTTTGGTCCAGGCTGGAGCATCTCAGCGGCGGCTGCAGCGGCTGCACACAGGGTAGCACGAGGCTAGGAGCGGGTCGCTGTCCTCGGTGCTGAAAGGCAGAAGCGCTCGGTGGGCGNGCCTGCCGCGAGTCGCGCACGCGCGCCCGGGACTGCCTGCTCCTCTGTGACTTGCGTGTGTGTGTATGTGTGTGTGTGTGCGCGCGCGCGCGCGCGTGTGTGTGAGACAGAGGGGAGAGGGAGAAGGGAGCGCGAGAGAGGGTGAGTGTGTGTGAGTGCATGGGAGGGTGCTGAATATTCCAAGACACTGGACCCACAGCGGCAGCTCCGCTGAAAACTGCACCCAGCCAGTCCTCCGGACTTCGGAAGCAGGGACAGGGCGCAGGGCATCAGCAGCCACCAGCAGGACCTGGGAAATAGGAATTCTTCTGCCTCCACTTCAGGTTTTTAGCAGCTTGGGTGCTAAATTGCTGTCTCAAAATGCAGAGGATCTAATTTGCTGAGGAAAACCGCCAAAGAAGGAAGAGGAGGAAAAGGAAAAAAAAAAGGGGGGGTATTTTGTGGATGATCTACTTTTCTTGGAAATGCAAAAGATTATGCATATATCTGCCCTCCTTTCTCCTGTTTTATGGGGACTGATTTTTGGTGTCTCTTCTAACAGCATACAGATAGGTAGGTACCCTTTGTGCTCTGCTTTTGAATTGTGCATAATTTGGTGGTAATCTTTGTTCATAGTGGACAAATTAATTCATGTCATGTAGACTTATGTCATACCTTGACTGCATTCCAGATTTAAACTGCCTAGAATATACATGTTTTTCTTAGCATGTATATTGGGTTTGGTATAAAAGAGGAAAAGGTGTTCTCCTTTCTGATCTCCAAATTATATTAATTCTGTCTTAAACAACATTTTCCTGTTTGTTCAGATTTTCTAGACGGTCTGAATGCAAAGCTTGTGATTACCAGGAAAGGCTAACGTTTCTGGCCACCTATCTTGCCCTCAGACTCTCACATCTGTGTCTTGACCCTTTAGCTACCATTTGGACATCAGCTCCCGGCTGCCCGAGTCCCTTGATGTGTTTATTCGGCCTATTAGCGTGGATAAGAGACTCCTGGGCTGTTGGGAGCTGCTGGGCTCCCCTCCTTCCCTTCTCTGGCTCTGACACTGTTCTCCTGCTTGGTGTTTGTTCTTTGCAGGGGGACTATTTCCCAGGGGCGCCGATCAGGAATACAGTGCATTTCGGGTAGGGATGGTTCAGTTTTCCACTTCGGAGTTCAGACTGACTCCCCACATCGACAATTTGGAGGTAGCAAACAGCTTCGCAGTCACCAATGCTTGTAAGTAATGAATATTCATGTTTTTTGGATGCCGCCCGCGGAGCGCCCGCGAGTGTGAGTGTGGGGTGGTGTGTGTGTGTTTCAGTGTGTCAGTGTGTGGGTGTGAGTGACTGCACACGCGCGTGCGTGTGACGGCGTAGGGAGAAAGTGGCTGCAATCTCGGGGACCCCCGCTGGCGAGGGGGGGGTGGTTGCTGAAGAGGGACCGAAAAGCATTGAAGAGTGTGCGCACTAGGGAGGTGGGGTGGTGACTGGAGCTGGAGGGGGCTTCCTTGGGGTCGGGGGTTCTAGTCTTGGATGTTCCAAGAGAGGCCCTCCTGTTCTTCCGCTCACCCCCCCCACCCCCACCCCACGAGCTCGTGGTGGTACCCTGACCACAGAGAACGCGCTGTTTTCCTGGGCGCGCTGTCGAGCTGCCGGATAGGTCCCACGGGGACTGCCCGAGCCCGGCCGCCTGCCCCGGCAGCTACACGCCTCTCCTGGCCCGGGATTGAAATCCACAGGCCCAGCTCGGATTCGTCGTATGGACCCCGGGAGCCCCCTATCCCCCACCTCGACGGGACAAGTTGTTAAGATGGTCCTGGAGTTGGGTTCGGGGCTGTTACGTAACGCCCACCCGAGGGGCGCGGCGAGGAGCGGGACTGACGCAGGCCCAGGGCCCGGCTGGGTCGGGTAGGGGTGGAGGGGGAGCGCTGTCCATTTCTCACAGCTCTGTAGAGCTTCAGCCTAAGTTGAAGGGGGCGATTCCGCCGCGGGCGCCGCGGTCGGTTCGCCGGCCGGGCGCGCTTTGTTCTCCGGGAGCNTTTTAGTCTTTGCAGTTATGCGTATTGGCCCCAGCGCTCGGCGCAGGGTTCCGGGACGCGCGACGAGGCTCTAGCAAGGCTTAGGACAAAGTATTAGAACCCAAGCACTTAAACGGGTTCGGTGCAAGGGCTCGCGGGCTCGAGTCCTGGCGCCCCCCCCATCCCCCCCGCGACCNTGGATGGCCCACCTTCCACTTGAGCTTCGGTGTAAAGGAGCTAGCGGAAAATTACCCCGGGAAAAGCCCAACTGCAGTGTTCCCACATTAGACAAACTGATTGCCATCTCAGTTCCCATACTAATCCTTAATCATAGAGTCGATGGGTTAGCTTGATTACGGTATATCAGGAACATCATCAACTCATTTTGAAACTACCATCCCACGGCTGAAGAAATGAAACGATGTTCCTTTACTGATAGAACAGGGGCATTATTTTGGTTGTATTAGGTGTCTACAAGCCAATTATTTATAAAGAACCTATTTAAGAAGGTTTCAGTGCTATCTATATCTATCTATTAAATATAAATATTATATTTATCTATCTATATCTATCTCTATCATCTATCTATCTGTCTATCTATCTAATCTATCATCTATCTAAATTAAGTGTATATATTAAATGTAGATATATATTTAATGTTAAAAACAAGTGAGAAAAGAAACTGAGGCCCGGGGTGGGGGGGAGGTGCAGGAAGAGAGAGAGAGACAGTCTTAAAGTGGATTTGCAGCTTAAAAAAAAACTCCGTGGAAAAATATTAAGTATAGTTAGAACTTTAGTACATGTACACATACAAAGAAACTACTGTAGTTTAATTGTTGAAGGTTTTTATATTTGACCTATTGACCTACCAGATTTAGGTTATTTATTTGTTTTGATATCAAGTTTCAATTTTTTTTCTCCTGAATTAGGAGTTTAATAACATTATGCCTGTGCTAAGTATATGACTGTATGTGATTGTATACTAGTGTGAAAATGCTGTGAAAGTAATGAAACTGAGGGCTATGATTATTGCAAGTGTGTAGATTTTTAATACAGGGTGAAAGTAATTGACAGGTATACTTGGGAAAATGGTCAGTGTTTGAAAAGTTCACTCATTGATGAAAATAATGAGAGGGCCTGAGTGAGAAAATGACAGATATGTCCACTGAACAAAATGAATATTCCTTGATTCTAAGAGGTATTGAATGACTGTTGAGGCTTTGTAAAGATTAAAGATTATTTTTAGTTTAGATTTTAATTAAGTTAGGTCCTCAGTCTCAATATTTTTGAGTAGATTTATTTTTAATATAAATTTTATCGAAGTAAGATATGCATGCAGAAAATGTATATTAAATACATGTATAACTCCATGAATTTCCACAAAATGAATAGATCCATGGCACATGGTTTTCATTGAAAGCACACACACATACACACACACACACACACACACACACACACGCAATTTAATTTGTTTGACCATGCATCTGAGAAACTGGGAAAATAAAATCAACATTTTGCACAGATTTTTTTGTTTTTCTCAGAAAATGAAGCTGAAATAAAAATGTATGTCTCCATATCCCAAAATTACTCTCCCATCCATTATTCTAAGACACTAAAACAAATTATGGTAAAGAACTGAATGTGTTTTCAAGTTTGGCATGTGCTGCTCCCATGTTGTAAGTAATCTTACTGATTGCTAAAGAGAACTAGTGAGGGACTGTTACACAAAAGAAACACATTGTATAGAATTTTCTGGAGTTGACATTGACTCATTGAGCAAATAACATTTTTTGTGACTCAGTTTCTTCATTCCCTTAGGAATTTCACAACCTAGAGATTGTAAAATGAAATGGAATGTTTGTGTCCTTCTTCATTTCTTTTCATTTTTCCAGGGACAATAGAAAAGGTAAAATTAGTTTAACTCTTTTATGCTCAAGGAAACTGCAATCATGAAGTCAGCAGTCAAGAAATGAATGGAAATCTTGAATATCAAATTTGTGAAGATCAGTCTCGATCATTTAAATCCTGCTCCAGGTTTTTCTCCAATGCTTAGCCTTTGTTGACTTGCCTCTTCTGTCAGGAGAGTCCATGATCCTTTACTATGTGAAGTGGAAACAGCATCAAATATGGTGATAGCTGAAACCAAAATGGCTTTCTCTTATTTCCACCAGAAATCTAAGGAATTCAACTTAACTCCATTATTAAAATATGTATCATCAGTCAATGTTCATAGAGTAGCTTCTTGTTTTGCCTAGTTAAACTGTAAAATTCTCACAGAGTTGCATTTATATGTTAAGAAAGTGGGGTTTTATGACTTTGTAATATAATTTCAAAGTGGGAAAAAAATTAGTCTACTAATTTAATTTTAGTCCTGAGATGAAGGCACTTATTTGGAATGTCTAGGTTGACACTGATTTAAGGATCCAGCAAGATCCACCAAACGGGTTAAGGTTATGCAAATGAAATGAAGTCATTATATTGTGAGCTGGTTAAAGTGATTGTGCACTGAACTCCCACGTCTTCCTCTTTCACAGTCACAGCGGGATGACGAAAGTACCTGTTTGTTCCCATTTGTTTCCATGGGTACCTGAGGACCTAAGGAGGGCTTTCCAATTCTTTCTTTTGCTCTCTTTCTCCCCTCCCCCCTCCCCCTTTTCTTTCCTCATTCTCTTTCTTCTTAACTAGAGATAGTACTAAGACTTTTTTCCCCTGAAAACTGTTAACACATAAGCCTTTAATATGAGAAAATACAAACCATAAAACCAGAAAAAAAAAAAGAAAAAATGAAGACTAGTGTCGGATCTGTTCAACAGTTCAGACTAGTGATGGGCCTCAAGAATTCCTCCCTTTCGCCCCTCCTTTCCTTCCTCCCTCCTTCCCTCCCTCTCTCTTTCCCTTCCTTCTTTTCCTCCTTCTTTCCTCCCTCTCTACTCCCTTCCTTCCCTTTTTGCAATATAGATTGAGTGCCTTCTAGTTGTTAGGGAATAAATGAATACTTTTCTCATAGAAATTCATGTCTTCTTCTAACATTTTTCTTCTATTCTCTTTTGAATAGTTTTGAATAGTTTTCAAAATGTTGTAGGACTTCAGTGTGCAGTGGCCGCTGTGGTCTTCTCTAAGAACCTTAGTATGAGGATATAAAGATATTCTAATAGTTCTTATACAAAAGCAATATATTACAGTAACTAAAATTTTTTGTAAAATAATAAATCTGATTTGGGCATATGTGTACACACCACTTATTTTATATAATTTAACAAGACAGATTTTAGGAAAATACTAAATATTTTCACACTATCAAAAATTTAATACACTGTTGTTGTGCTCATTCCTAAAATTGCTTTCAAATAAAACTGTCAAATACTATAAACATGAGTATTTGATCCCATAGAGCTATAGAATGAAAACATTACAAAAGTTTTTTTTTTATAGTTTGTTTATTTTTGAGACAGAGAGAGACAGAACATGAGTGGGGGAGGGGCAGAGAGGGTGGGAGACACAGAATCTGAAACAGGCTTCAGGCTCTGAGCTGCCAGTACAGAACCCCATGCTGGGCTTGAACCAGCAAACTGAGAGATCACGACCTGAGCCTAAGTCGGCTGCTTAACCGACTGAGCCACCCAGGGGACCCTGGAATGAAAACTTTTAAGGATTAAGTGTCCTCTTCAAAATCTTTCCTTTCTATTTCTTTTCATGATTGACTTTGACAAATTGCTATTAGTCTATTTTAAAATAATTTAATAATTTTATATTTCAATTCCGTAAGATAAATTATAAAAATATTTAAAGAAATAACAGGTACAAATCTACTTTTTCTCTAAGCCAGCAGATGGGGATGTTGGAGAAAATATTCTTCTTTCGTGAAACTGTTGCACACACTAAATATCTTTTGAAACATTATAAACACATTTATTTAGAGAAATGGAAAAAAAATATAGAAGTGGCGTCCACTTAGAAAAACTTCACTTCAAATTCTGTTTGAAAAATAACTCAATGCCTTTTAAAAACAGTGCCTTTGAGTTTACGCAGATTATCTTAAATATCCTTGTAAAATTGATTAATAATAACTACTAAAGGCATCCAGAGACAACATTGACTGTAAATGCTCTTACAAGAAAGAGAATTCTAAATTTGTATTTTTTCAGCTTTTAAACATGATTCTGCAGATATCATTTTTGAGGTATATTTATTATCATTGAATTTTAGTTGTGAATTATTAAAATTGTGTATCAGTGTTCATCAATTAATTAATGTTTGCTAAACCTTTATTACATTTTGCATGAATGTGACTGTGGGTACGTATGTATGTATATGTGTATGTGTGTGTGTGTGTGTGTGTTTATGTAGAGTTATAGATTATAAGTGGTTATAGATGGGCTTGGCTCTCATGTCTTACCCTTTTTATTGAGGTAATCACTAAAACTGGAGTTATCAACATATGCAAAAATTTTGTAGAACCAAAATCAACTTGGATGCTATTAAGCAAAGATAAGAATTCATGGTGTGAAGAAAACTGGGCACATGTACCAGAACACCATACCTTTACAACCTGGTGGTGTAAATATTGTTATGTTCAATTGAAGGTTACAAAGAAAGAAATAGCTCTTTATATGTAAGAATAATCAATTTGCCATTAGTTTTTTTGTAATTAAACTTTCATACTTACCACAAGAGAATTTCAAGAAAATGATACATTATACTACACTATACTACACTATACAATCAAAGAATGGTATTGGTTGACACATTCTATTTTAGGATTAGAGACATTAAATATTTAAGTAAAAATACTATATGAAACGATAGAAACTTAAGTTAAAGAACATTTATTCCTGTGCTATTCCTTTTTGAGGTCTTGCAGGCTTCAACCTGCTGACTCAAGAAGTATGGAGAATTTCCGTTTCACATCAAGCCTTTAAAGTGATAAGGTCATTGCACTGTGACATTATGACAATAGAATGCTGATTCATGCTCAGACCTCGGATCCTTTTGTAATCTCTTCCAATAACACCGTACAGACTTTTCAACTTCCTAGCTGCACCCCCCCCCCAATTTTAAGGAAGGATGGAAACAACAGCTGTTTCCTAATTATTCCAGCATGTTTTATTATATTAATTGAGTTTTCAGAGAGTCTATTTTTTCCTTCTTCCTTTCTTCCTCTTTCTCCTTCTGTCTTTAAAAAAAAAAGTCAATGGAGATACTTAATCTGCAAAGCAAATGCCATTACAGAAAATAAGATTTAAATTTAAATAGAGATTTTTGTTTGAAATGAACAAAGGCTACATTATATAGAGTTAAAATCTTGTATTAGATTTTAATGTTTTATTGGGATTGGTAATGGCCACTGGGCAAATTATACTTCCTTTTCTTTTTCTTTTCCAACTGGATCCCACTGAAGTTTCCCTAGATGTGATTAAAATATTAGCTTTCTTAATTCTAGTCATTTTCAGTCAAAATTTCTGAGATTTTTCTCATTGATTTGAATAAACAACTGCCAAACCTCTTAGATGACTATGTCTCTTCAGTACAGTAGGATAACTAGTAGTTGAATTCAGAGTTAAAATTTCAAAATTTCCCCTGATTTAAAAATTTTTAACATCAAAATGTTTTTCAAAGCAGATTTTGCTAATTTGGGGGAAAAAAGATGAATGTGGTTCTTACAATGGTTGATTAGGAATTTGATACCTATTATTTTTTAGTACTGTTCAGTTTGTCATTTTTGATAATTTTAATTCAGAGAATGAAAGCTTTTAAAAATTAGCATGGGGAATGAGAACGTGGCCTTCTTAAAGGAGGCAGAATCATGCCTTTGTCGTTTTTTCTATCCTTGACAAACCCTGGATCAGTTTCTAGTACATTGAGTGACTTAATGATTGTTTATCTGTTAAACACAGTTAATATTATAGGAGATTTTCTTATTATAGAATAATACTTTTTAAATTCAGAATTTTGCTTTTCCTCTTCATTTTGATTTCAAAAGAAACCATTTACTTGGTGGACTGCCTCATATCCTATTTAGATAGAGGTGTAATGTATTTTTCATCTCCATCTACAAGCTACATATGTTCAGTGTTATCATATTTATTCCTTAAGGTACACTGCTATATGTTAAAATGATTTGCTGAAGGCGCACCCAGGTGGCTCAGTAGGTTGAGCGTCTAACTTCAGCTCACGTCATGATCTCATGGCTCATGAGTTAAGGCCCCACATGAAGCTATGTGCTGACAGTTCAGAGCCTGAAACCTGCTTTGGATTTTGTGTCTCCTTCTCTCTCTCTGCCCCTCTCCCACTTGCTCTCTCTCTCTCTCTCTGTCTCTCTCAAAAAAAAATAAAAATAAAAATCATTAAAATGATTTGCTGAAGATAAGTAGAATACACACTTTAAAGAGGATTTAGGAATGCTTTTAGGATGATGCCAAAGCCATGTTGGCAGTGGTCAGAATGCAAGACTCATTAAAAAAGGTCCTGACACTTATGGGTGTGCCAGCTTCCATTTTAGTTTTGGATTTTCCATAAAGTGTGACTATACATATTCCTTGAATGGCCACAAAATTGTCTTAGTCTCCCCCTGCCCCCACAATATTTTATACCACAATTTTCTATGTTAATCTTTTAGTGCAAATTTTTTAAAAAGAGTATGAGGAGTTGGTGGGCACAGTTTCTTGTTGTGGACTAATTGTGTTATATTTGCACTAATGTGTATAATTTTTTATATGCATGCCTTTTGTTTGTTTTTTGTATCAGTGGTTTACCTTTAGGAGTTATTTTCCAGTGATTTAGCTTTTTCCTGTTTTCATTCTATTGGTAATTTGCTTCAGCAAAAATCCCTCAACTTGTCATTCTAGACTTTTAGTTTTTGTACATTAATTAACATATTGAAAAAAATCATTTAAAATGCTACTGATTTTTAGCTTAAGGTCAAAGACAGTTTTAAAATTGAGAGCTTTGACATTTATAAGTGTCTTCACCTGAATAGAACAAATAGGTTTGGAAGATAATCGGGTTAATTATAGGAAGGGAAATTATGAGGAGATAGTTTCTTAGATTGTTTTAGTTTTCGTATTTTTTCATGTTTCTCAAATAAATGACATATACACCCCTCATAGTTTTACTATTTATTTTTTTTAATTTACTGTATAGTTTTATGTAGCTCATTAGGGTTTGTTAATTCCTCTCCTTTTTCCTATTTCGGTATTTAAAATATAAGCACAAACTGGGTTGAATTGAGTGCCTAAATTTTAGTATGTCCAAAATATTTTGAATATGTCATCATATTTCTATGGCATTTATTACCCTTTCATGTGAAATTAATTTTAATTGAGAAATACTGTGGTATTCACTTGTTTTATGGTCCTCCAATTGAATTTCAGTTAACCCCAGAAGATAATCCTTCAAGGCAAATATTTTTTGTCTTATCTTTACAAATACCCAATTATACTGATGTAAATGATAGAAATACGTTAAATAAGCTGAATATGCCATCTGCTTATTATTAAAATATAATGAAGTGTTACTGATTCCTTATCCTTATGAGAATATGTCCTTAGTCAATCATTTCTTTTTTATTTTTTTTAAATGTTTTATTTATTTGTAGGAGAGAGAGACAGCGTGAGCAGGGGAGGGTCAGAGAGAGAGGGAGTCACAGACCGAAAGAGGCTTCAGGCTCTGAGCTGGCAGTCAGCACAGAGCCCGATGCGGGGCTCGAACCCACGAACCGTGAGATCATGACCCAAGCGAAAGTCGGACGCTCAACCGACTAAGCCACCCAGGCGCCCCTTAGTCAATCATTTCTAACTTCAGCATAAATTAATTGAAACTCAAGTTACATAACTTGATTAAAAGAAAAAGTATTTTCAGGGTGCCTCCGTGGCTCAGTCGGTTAAGCATCTGACACTCGGTTTTGGCTCAGGTCATGATCTCACAGTTCTTGAGATCGAGCCTGGTGTCAGGCTGGATTCTGGCAGTGTGGACCCTGCTTGGGATTCTCTCTCTCTCTTTCTCTCTCTCTCTCTCTCTCTCTCCTTCTCTGCCCCTCTCACACTAGCATGCTTTCCAGAGTCTGTGCACTCTCTCTCTCAAAATAAATAAACATTAAAAACAAGAAAGATTTCCTCAGCCGATAAGCCTTTGCAGCTGATATTAAGGTTTCACGTTACAATCTTATTCTCTTTTAGTTTTAGTTTTCATTGTACAATTTCCTAGCATCTGTATTCAGTCCATTGCAGTTAAGGATGTCAACAATTTGATTATATATCTTTTTTATTCCTTAGGCAAGACTAAAAGGATAGAGTGAAATAAATATTTTGAAATAAGTATCTTCAGCCAAAGGGGGAAAGTATTTATTTTTCTTTATTGCAAATTGAAATTGCCAGATTTCTTAAAGTGTGGGAAGAGGGCCATGGAAAAGTAGGAGCCTCCAAATGTCACTGTAACTTGATGCACTAGGCACGGCAGTAGGAATTTGGAACTGGAGATTCTATTTTTTAAGCTTCTCTTTGTTATGGAGTCCCCCGAATTGCACATCTATTGTCAATCTTTATCGACAATGGCATTGGGCAGCTATAAAACAGTGAATTCTTACACAATATTGCTTTTGACATATAGAAACTATTAACTACTTCTCGAGGGAGACAAGAAGGAAAAGAGGCATTTTGCATCCTTTTATGCAAATCACCAATTTCAGGCACATTATCCTTCTGAGCTGGTAGAAAGATATGCCCTTGGTAATTGTGAAATAAAATACTGACTGAAAAGTTTTGGAAAACACTGTAGATAAAAATATGTAATGTGGAACATATTACTAGATTTCAGTTTAGGAAGGGCATGCACTGAGTCATGATAAACTTTACCTCCTGCTTGGGGTGCCTGAGACATTGTAGCAACGAAACAACTGCTTGGTAAATGGTGGTTGCACTTATCAGTAGAACACAGGAAAATTTGTCTTTTAGTTTATGTTATCTGGTAATGATACATTCTAGTTCCTTAACATCTATATAACATTTTAACAATCCCAGATATATTTAAAAATATATTAGCATGCCTTAGAAGAATATTCAACGAAATTAATGATAATTCTCAAACAATATATAATTTCTGTCATTAAAGTTAATTATTTAAAAATTCTTAAAGGGCAGTTTGTCACAGAAATGCAGAACACAATGAGTAGTTTCCATCTGAAGAGTAAGGGTTACAAGGTATAGGATGATCAGTTTGGTCAGTATATTTGAAAATCTTGTCATATGTATTTTAATGATGGTAAATTGGAACATTTTTAACTTATTCCTCAAGGGCTTCATGTAAGGTATTTTTGGTGGATTTCAGATATTTAATGAGACTATCTGTTTTCGATGATCCAGCTTCCATAGAAATAGCTCCTAAAACTCTAGAGTGGGAAGAGGGGCTTCCTTAAAAAAAAAAAAATCTCTCATAACAAGCCTTTGGCGAAGAAAGTTCTGGAAGTGATGATCTCTAGGGGCAGTAGGAAAGATTTGTGCTTTGCTAGCCTTTCTTAAAGATACATTTCAACTTATGTCATGCTTTTTATTTGTGTCTTGTGTTTGCAAGGAATTGAAAAATTTCAATCTTGTTCTTAGTTTCTGTATGAAAGGGAGACATCAAGCTTGTAATTCCCAAGCACTTTCACAATTGATAGCTTTATTTATTTTAACAGCTTTCTAGTCTTTACAAATTTATGGTCTCATTACTAATTGACATATGGATAGGAAATTTTAGGAGGAAAGGCAACGATGCACAGGGAATATCAAGGAACTATATAGTTTTAGTTCTTTGATGGGAAAGACTATAAATCTTCATGTTTACACTCAGAACACAGAGAGTCAGTGATTGTCATCTTAATGCTTTGGCTGTGAAAATAAAAAAAAAAAAAAAGCTTTGATTCTTTGCAGCCTTGATATCATGAGAGACAGAGTAGCATTGGTTAGGAGTCTGAACTTGGAACCAAATTCTAGTCCTATTGTTAGGTGTGTGGCCTTAGGTAAGTGTAATCTAGGTAGGTCTTAGTTTCTATCTTTGAGAAAGGGAATCATCTATTAGAGGACTGTTTTGAAGATACACAATAGACATAAAACGCAGCATACTATTTGACACGAAGTACATGAAAATTAGCGAACTTTTATTATTACTTTCTGCGTTAGGATCTTTAGGTAGTTTTGATACACGTTGCTTTAAGAGGAGGAGGGGTGCCTGGATAGGCTCAGGTCGTGATCTCCTGGTCCCTGAGTTCAAACCTGCATCTGGCTCTGTGCTGACAGCTCAGAGCCTGGAGGCTGCTTCGGAATCTGTCTCCCTCGCTCTCTGCTCCTCCCCCACTCACGCTCTGTCTCTGTCTCTCTCAAAAATAAATAAACATTAAAAAATTTAAAATAGAGAGAGGGAGTGGGATAAAGAAAAATGCATTTCTAGTTTCTTGTTGGAATATTTTTCTATCGTTTGTATACCAGGGCAGGCATATGGTGTCTGGTGGCAAAGAAGAGACGAGCAACATAAGCTATAAAGCCTCTTAAAGTTTTGCTTGGTGCCCTAAATTATGAAACTGATTTTTAAAGACTGAGGTGCTGAGAATCCAGTGGTATTCATCTTTCCCTTCGTCACATGTCACTAACATTTAGGATGTCCACAATTTAGAATTCTCTTATCCCTGGTAGATCTTTCAAGCACGTTATTAAGATATTGTCTGATATCTTTTTGAACTGTACACATTATAGATTCCTAATGTTTTATTTTATGTCATTAATTAAATTATATTTATTTAAGTGAAAAGCAGTCAAGAAAACAAGAGGCTTTGCATTCAGCAAAAATGAGTTTGTATATGCTCAATAAGCTTTCTGATGCAAAGTATGTTTTTTTTCTCTTTGTAAGATGAGGCTGTTTCCTCGTCACGCCTGATAATACTGTTAGTTTCAATGAGAAAATAAATGCCTTGATTAGTTTGTCATACATGATGTAAATATCCCCTTCCTTTCTGCATCCTAGCCCTTTATTGTGAACTAAACAGCATTCTTAGAGCAATGGAGGAGAATAAAATTATCACCTTCAGAGAGCTTATGTATTCGATAGTCTTACCTTTATATATAACTTTCATCTTTTCAAAACACTTTCACATCCTTTTTGCCTTTACTGGAGGTAGCTCTGTAAAGTTTATAGGCTAAATGGAATTATTATACTGATTTCCAGATGAGAAAACAGAAATTTAAGTGAATTAAGCTACTGCAGATTTGCCGAGACGCTCTCGCCTGGAGAAGCCTGCTGCTCCCCAGGCCACAGAGCTTCTCCCCAGGCCTAGGTGGCAAGGCAGCTAGTCGGTTAAAATGAGCAGACGTGGTTTGACATTATGGTTCTGATGTTTATCAGTTACATGACTCTGTATGTTATCAGTTACACGTTCTAAGCCTGTGTTTTCCTCTGTAAAATGACAGTCATTGTAATACCTGCCTCATAATATAATTGTCAGATTTCAGTGATAAGAGTTGCCCAATATAATATAGTGATTAATGTTGTTAACTTTAGTGATTTCAATCCCTGTTAGTGTACATTAGTCACCTATACTTAACTCCATACTTTTAGATGCGTGGAGAGGAAAGTAGGTAAGGAGAGCTAATGTAGCTCTCTAGGTAATTTTCAAATTAATAAGATTCTTTAAATATAACCACTCCAACCAATATTAGAGGCTAGGGTTTTATTCTATTATCATTTTTAGGAAACTGGTGAACATGCACGTCTTACAAGAATTTAAGGTGCTCTTGGTTCACACACCCTCTGTGTGTGTGTGATTTTGACTGATAAACAGAAACAACTGAAAATTATGAATAAGTTAACAAAATGTAGATTCTGGTTAGCATTAGTTGTGAATATTCAATTCTATCCAGTTACTACTTTTATCAATATATTTGAGCAAGTAAAAACGATGGTGGATATTTCCTATGTGTAACATTAAACACAGGACATGTTCATTGTCACTTCCCTGTGGACCAGTTGTCTGCATCTTGCTGCTGGTTGGTTGGTCGCGACGTCATTTTCCTTAAAGTTCCTTCCTCAGCATGAATAAGGGAGGCTCTCTTTGCCTGTTCCTGTTCTGTTGAAAAGGTATCAAAGATTTGAGAAACTCAAATAATTCCTTCTCTAGAGACCACTTACTTTGGGCAATGGAGAGATGTTTTCTAAGGGGGTATATCCACTGACAATAAGTAAAAGTAAGGAAATCTGTAATGAGCTAAAATTTTCTTAGGTCCTAAACTCTTCACTACCTCATATTGTGTTGATTTTTATTAATCTAATGCTGCCTCATGTTGCAGTTAGCAGCATGTGAACTCTTTCATGTAGTCTTGCAAGAACGTGGGTCCAAAGTATTCTTTTAACAAATCCATGTATTTACAAGATACAGTTATATTGATGATTTTTGATTTGGGACTTTTGATTTGGACCTGAGGTAGAATGCATTGGGTAAAAGTCAAGTGTTTGTCTTCAAAATACTTATGTCACCTTTGTTAGAAAGCATCAGAACTTATATCAGGATTTTCTTCTTTATTTATCTCTTTCCTCAAACTTTTAATAGATACCCGTTCTATGCCAATTTCTTGACAATAGCTGAGGTGACAAAGAAAGATAAGGTTTCTATATTGGAAATTACTCATGAGTCCAAAATTCTTTTTTATGGCAGAGGTAGTAGTTAATCTAGGTCAGCTAGGTGATTTTCTTATTATGTTAGCATGTGTAGTGTAGTAGTGGTTTCTGGGTCATTTATAAATATTATTCTGTACCTTGGAACTAGATTTGAATCAAAGTATGTTAAAAGTAGAAATGGTAATTCTAAGAATTGTGAAGAAAACATAAAATTCTCTTGATGGAAGCTGAAAAATAATTATCTTATATCGGATTTAGAATATTGTTGAAAACTGGGTGGTCAAATGAGGAACCAGTGATAGTAACTGTAATGTGAGTTAAAGATCTGTCAAAAGTAATGTTTTTAATCAGATTTAGAAATGATAATTTATATTTTATTTTGCATGATTTTTCTTTTTTTTCCCCCTCTCTGCCAAAAGCTTTTAAGTTCAGTTGGAACTGATATAGACTATGGAATTGCTGGGTGTCCTTTTTATAAATTAATTAGATATGGGCTATATTATATAATTATTATAAATACTATTTAAGCTTATTACTGATGACATAAGTTACAATTTTTGCAATAGTAAGTTTTATGAAATAGTTAAGAATGTTATTGTGAATAATTTGAACAAACACATTGGTAGTTCTCTTATAACGTTAAGACAGATTTTATATAATCTAAACTCTGATTGTTACAGTTGTTTGAGAATTTCACGTGGAAAATTGTAATTGTGTAAAAAAAATTGACGTAGGATTGGGGTGCCTGGGTGGCTCAGTCGATTGAGTGTCCAGCTCTTGATTTCAGCTAAGGTCATGATCCCAGGGTCTTGGGATCAAGCCCGATGTTGAGCTCCACACTGGGCGTGGAAATTGCTTGGGACTGTGTCTCTCTTTTCCTGTGCCCCTCGTCTCTGCTCACCATCTTTCTCTCTCTCTCAAATAAAAAAAATATGTAGTTTTAATGAATAGAAAAAATAGAAAATAATTAAAATATGTGTGAATAATAACACTTTAGTATTGTGAATGATTTAAAACTTAAAATGTGGAAAAATTAGAATATAAATTCTTAAGGTCTTTATATTTGCGGTTTAAAAATTCTGATGAAGTTAACTCTTGTATATGGTAATTTTTTTAAGCAATGTTTATTTATTTTTGAGAGGGAGAGCTTGAGCAGGGGCGGGGCAGAGAGAGAGGGAATCAGATGATACGAGGTGGGCTCTGTGCTGACAGCAGTGAGCCTGATGTGAGGCTCGTACTCATGAACCCTGAGATCATGACCTGAGCCTAAGTCTGATGTTCAGCCTACTGAGCCATCCATCTGGTAATTTTTAAACACTACAAAAGGGGATATAATAAATATGGAGTCCTTTTTCCTCCCCCAATTCCACTTCTTTCAGATTATTGCCTTTACAGTTTCCAGAAATTCCAGTATAACATATGCACTGTGCTGTCTGTATCTTGATTGTTTCCAATTTAACAAAAATTGAAGTGCTTCGTTTATCTGCACATTTTCCGTTTTCTTTGTAGTCACTGTATAATATTCCCTTGTTATTTAGCTTTGTCTTTTGTTGATGATATTTTTTCTATTTTTTCTTGTCTATTTTGCTCTCACGTGCAAATACATTTGCGAATAGATTTCTGTGAATGGATTAACGGAGTCAAAAGGTGTTTGCATTTAAAATTATGCTAAATGTCCAAAAAAGGTATAAGAATATACAGTCCTACTTAGAGTGTATGGTGTGCCCGTTTTTGCCCAATTTTTTTGGTAGTGTACAATATTACATTTTTTTAATTAATTCATTTTCAAGTTAATTAACATACAGTGTAGCATTGGCTGTAGGAATAGAACCCAGTGATTTATCTCTTACATATGACACCCAGTGCTCATCCTGAAAAGTGCCCTCCTTAATGTTTAACCCACCCCTTCCTCCACAACCCTCAGTTTGTTCTCTGTATTTAAGAGTCTCTTATGGTTTGCCTCCCTCTCTGTTTTTACCCTACCTCTATGTTTTTAAATGTTTAAATCTTTGCCACTGGCATTTAGTTGCTTAAATTTACAATAATAACTTTTTGCTAATGCTGAAAAGTTTTTTAACATTATTGTTTGCATTTCTGCATGTGTGTATGTATGTGTGTGTGCGCTCATGAACCTCTTCATAACCTGGTGCCCGATTTTCTATTAGTGGTTCTCTATTACTTATGGAGATATGTATATATATACATATATATATTAAAGTATCCATATACTTTGTTGGTTTTGTGGCTATTTTTATTTTCCTTTTAACCTGTTTATGATTTTTCAGAGTCAAGATTTCAGTTCATGTTTTTAAGAACACACATACTCTTATATTTTAGTCAAATTTAGAAATTGTTTATTTTATTTCTTCAGGATTTTTATGCCTTGCTCAGCAAGACTTTTCCCACTTAAAGTTATTTCAAGAAGAACAACTGCTCATTTTTAAAATTAGTATCCCTCTTATTTTGGTTTCATGATTCAGAATAAATCTTTGATTCATCTGGATTTATTTGATAGAAATACTAAAGTAATGATCTTGCTTTAGCTATTCCTTTATAAAGTTAGCTAATTATCACAACATAGACCAAAAAAATACATTTTTTTCTCTTTCAAATGCCATCAGATTTTCTTCTTGAGTTAATAGTTCTTTAGGGAGTTAAAAACAAACAGGGAGTTTACCCAGAAAATGAAATAAACAAGATTAAAACTCTATTACAGACAAAGGAATGTAAAGTAGTGCAAGGCACTTATTTCCTGAGCAGTGCTATTCTTATAAATTGTGCTTTTGTGTCACTGGGTCTCAGATCAATAAAAGAGGATGTCAGATTTTGAACATTAACTGAGCCCATAGGGATAAATAAAGGATTTTGTTATGTTTTTTGGCTTGTGTCACAGCACAAATATCCCTTAAATGAACTGCTCATTTTGCATATTTCTTTACCTGCATCAAGGTTTAAGTAATGGGTTATGACTATGACTTGGCTTTTGAATATCACTTTGAAATTAATTCAGTGTAACCATCCATATGTGTTCACAAATAGAGTATTAAAGCCAAGGACTGCAATCCATATGCAATGAAGAAAGGTAAAGGAACTCATATACTCATGGTTTTATTAGCTAATATACAGTTTCATCCTCAATTTGTCCTAAGAACTAGTTATATGGACTCTAAAGCCAAATATCAAGCTGTTTATGATATAAATATTGTTTAAACTGGAAAGCTAAATAAAACACTAAACTGTTACTTGCATCAATAAATACTTTCAGTATGTCTTATGGTATATGACATGCATGTATATTTTTTGCTAAACATCAAGGAAATTTATAAATCTTTAACCATTGAATTTTGTAGAACTCTGAATTTATTGTGGCCCTATAATGCATTTTCTAATACTTTCTCTTGCCATGGTCATTAAAATGGGAAGATTTTCACTTTCAAGTTAATGAGTTTTAAAAAAATTTTTTCAATGTTTTATTTATTTTTTGAGAGAGTGACAGACAGCGTGAGCAGGGGAGGGTCAGAGAGAGAGGGAGACACAGAATCTGAAACAGGCTCCAGGCTCTGAGCTCTGAGCTAGCTGTCAGCACAGAGCCTGACGTGGGGCTGGAACCCACGAACCGCGTGATCATGACCTGAGCTGAAGTCGGACGCTCAACCGACTGAGCCACCCAGGGCACCCCAAGTTTAATGATTTTATAAAATGTACTGCATTAAATTTCTGAAGGACACTAGTCCTTTGTTTATGTTTTAATATATCTTTTGGTGAATAGAAAAATTATACCTGGAAAAAAATTATACCTGGGTGAAAATAAAAAATAAAAATCAACAACAACAACCCTTACATCAGTAAAGCCACAGTGTTAATAATTATTTATATTTAAAACATGTAAAATTAAAATAAGATTTAAATTAAATATTTTGTAAATATTGGCTTAGTCTCATGCCTTCCCTTCTCTCCTAAAGGCAGAGGAAGGTGATAAGAAAAATCCAGTTGATGCCACTCTACTAAAAATGGATGAAGTACACTAAAGGGTGTACATAATATAGTTCTGGTGTCATAATGGAGCAGAATGAAAGTAGACTAAGGAAGGAAATTTTTCAAGAAGGCTCCATGGAACACAGACCCTGTTGTGTTTCAAGGAATTACTTCTGCTTTTCTTTTGCTGTACTTTCCCTTGTGTCTACATGGCTATTACCATATGTCATAATAGTTTTTGTTTTGATTTAAAACTTCAAAGATTATATTAGCTATTCATTTACTTTTAGTTTTCTTTGAAAATTTGTGTTTCAAAGCACTCAATCATATTTACCTCTGTTTATCTTCATTTTTATTTATTTCTAAGTTCATTCAAGGCTCTTGTATGTCTTAATTTTTGTGAAATGAATCTAATTCAGGAAATATTTATTTAAAGATTTCTCTAACTCTAAACAAAACGAAACAAATGAATAACCAAAAATAGAATAAGACCTGTAAATACGGAGAACAAAGTGGTGGTTGCCAAGTGAAGGGAAGGGAAGTGGCTAGGGGGATGGACACAATGGGTGAACGGGAGTAGGAGATACAGGTCTCCAGTTAATGGAATGGATAAGTCATGGGAATAAAAGCACAGCATAGAGAATACAGTCAGTGACATTGTGATAGTGGTGTATGGGGACAGAGGGTAACTACACTTGTGGTGAACATAGCATAATGTATAGAAAACTGACTGACTATGTTGAGCACCTGACACTAATGTAACATTGGGTCAACTATGTTCATATTAAAAAAACTCCAAAATTAATGTAAAAACTTTTCCTAATTATGAAAGTCACAGGTTAAGAAATCAAAAAGAAAAATATCATCACTGTTTTTAGCCAAGAAATAATCACTTGTTAATAGGTATGTGTGTTTTTCCCACTGCTTTTGTACTTGAATTGGGTGACAGTGGAGACATTTGTAAACTTAAATTCATAGCTTCAAGTATTCATCCCAATAATATAGTTAATCATTTTCTAATTTTGCTTGAATCCATGTCTTATCCATTATAAAATATTGCTGCAATTGAAAATCCTTCTGCATATGTATTTTTCCTCATTTCTGATGACTGAAGTATAATTACAGGATCAAAGACCCTGAAGAATTTAATTATTTCTGATATACTCTAAGGAAAGTTCATACCAAATTATAATCCTATCAACAACCTATGAACATCTCACAGACCCTCAATATCATTGTTATCATTTTTTAAATATCCTTATGTATTAGAGAGCCAGAAAAATCCTCTTTATTAATAAAAGTATTTCATGTTCATTACACACTTATGTTTCTTTTTTCACAAATTATTTATTAAGATCTTTTGCCCAGTCTTCTTTGCCATCTTGGTATTTTTTCCCATTGACTTGTATGAGTTATTTATCCAAGATAATTGTGGCTGGAGAAGATGGGGCCAGGGAGTTGAAGATCTAGTAACTAAATGCTTTGGTCCACATGAGGGCTGTGGTATTTCAGCTTCCTGTCATTGGTTAAAATTATTCAGCTGGCTACACACAACTTAAGGGAGGGCAGACTAATCATCCCTGTGTCCAGAATCTGAAAACTATATACTGGTGAATATTATTAAAGTCAGCTATGGAAACCTATTTCATTATTTGCCCTTTCACATTTGTATACAATTCATTTTTTAAAGTATCATTTCAAAGAAGTTTTTCAAATCTTCCCCCCCCATCTCCACATGTTTTAAGCTTGTAAAACCATAGAAAGACAGAATGGAAAACAATATTTCTATCCTTCTGTACCCATCTCTAGTTTCACTCCTTAGACATGACCACTTTTAATGTTTTATCATTTTTCTAGTGGTTAACTCTAATTACTAATGTAATTATATTTTTAATTTTGTATTTCTCTATTGTTTTTCATTCTAATTTATAATAATATGTTTGAATCCCTAGTTGTTATTTCAACACTTACGGGGGCTGCCTTTCAACTGCCTACCTTATGGGTTGATAATGTTTTTTGAGTCAAGATTGAGAAAATCTACATTCTACTCTGTATTTGTAATTAGGTGACTCTATATCCATGTACTTTATAAGCAGGGTTATCCTTAAAGCTAAAAATTAATATGCATTATTTAATAATTATATATAGATGTGTGACCATTCTTTCCTGCAGAGCCAAGTACCGTGCTCTTTTTGTGCTTTCCCTTTTACAGCTTTGTTTCTTTCCCGGGTATTTGAAATTCTTAATGTTTCTTTTGTGTTATATGGGTTTAGTATATTTGTAGGCTCTTGCTGTCAAATGTCTAGTTCATGGATTCTGGTCTTTCCAAAGACTTCCTTGCATCCTCCTCATGCAATCTGTGTTGGTTGCTCTTAATCCTTCTTACATCCTGAGATGGCGCTGTCTTTTTTTGTGGTTGATCACATATCTTTCTGTTTCTTGACTTGTTTCTTCATATGCATTAAGTCTGTTTTTATTGATCACTTATAATTCCCTTTAAAATAATTTTGTGAAAATAATAATAATAAATAGTAAATGAATATATTATAAACATAATAAATAATAATAAATAAAATAAAACTATTTATCATACATATGTATATATATATATCTTTGGTAGATATTGATTTCTAGGATGAAAATCGCATTTCCTTGGAACTTGAAAGGAATTATACACTTATCTTCTATTGTCAGATGCTGTTGAGAAGTCTAATTCTTATTTTTGCGTGTATTTATTATTTTCTTTCTGGAAACTTTCAGGCTCTTCTTTATCTTTAGTCTCTTAAAATTCACAGTGATATACCTGTATGGAAATTTTTTTCCATCCTACTCAGCACTCTATTTTTTTTAAGTTTATTTATTTATTTTGAAAAAGAGACAGAGTGAGAACAGGGGAGAGGCAGAAGGAGAAAGAGAAAGACAGAATCCCAAGCAGGCCCCATGCTGTCAGTACAGAGACTAACTCATGGCTCAATCCCACAAACCATGAGATTATGACCTGAACCAAAAATTAAGAGTTGGATGCGTAAACAACTGAGCCACCCAGGCACCCCAGCACTCTCTTTGAAAACAGATTCTTCCTAAAGATTTGAGAAATTCTTAGCTATAATACTCAGAGAATTTGCCCTCCTCCACTTAATTATTTCTCTCTAGATGGCTATTTAAGTTTACTTTTTTCCTTCTCATTTAGAATTTATTTAATGTAAAATAAGCATTTGAAAGTAAGCCATCTGTCAAATTTCTTCATATTATACTTTTAAAGATTAATTTTACTAGCATAATGCAATTAAAATAAAATATAGCATTTATTTTGCTATATAGAATGTCGAACCAAGTCTGAGGTTGTCTTGAATGATTATAGGTACTTAAAGTATCCTAAGCCAGGTCTTCGCTTTTTCCCTTTCTACTCATTGCATGATTATTTAAAATAGAGCTTTTGTGGCATTTTGGAAACCATAGAAAATCACTGGGTAAGAGACACATAATTGTGAGTGATGATGGAAACAATACAAAGATTACACATTAAAATGAGGGAAGCAAATAAGCAGGACACTGAGCAATCCAATAAATAATAGATATTTGGCTTGCCCATTTCACATTACTGATTCTTGTGTCATCTTGGTCATTCCCTTCCTTGTATTTAATTATAACTTGTTTTACTTTCCTCTTTGCAACAGTTCCATAAAACCTGTGTATTCAGAGTTTATCCTTGCCATTTCATTCTTTTGAAAGACTATGTGGGCAACATAGTTGAATGTTGTTCATCTTTTTGATATTTCATTTTAGGTATGTGGCTTTTCAATTTTGAATGTGATGATCATGATAAGCTTCATTTCTGGGTTCTTAATTCTAAAAATCAGTCATGTTAAAACTTTACCTGTGGAGGCACCTGGGTGGCTCAGTCAGTTAAGCATCCAACTTCAGCTCAGGTCATGATCTCACAGTTTGTGAGTTTGAGCCCCATGTCGGGCACTGTGCTGACATCTAGGAGCCTGGAGTCTGCCTAGGATTATGTCTCCCTCTCTCTCTCTGCCCCTAACCCACTCGTATTCTGTCTCTGTCTCCCTCAAAAATCAATAAACATTAAAAAAAATTTTAAACTTCACCTGTGTTTTAACAGATACATCACTAATGATCAGACATGAGTACTCAGTAGAGAAAATATTAAATATATCTGAGAGAAGAAAAAAGCTTGGAAGTTTTAGGAATGTTATTTTTTACTGTCAACTTTTCCTTGTTGATAACTTTTCTTAGCTTCAGAAAGTGAGAGTACACTGAACAAGTTATACATTACTGGCTGGGAGAAAGTGCAGTTTACTAAATAACTTTTTTATTTTCTTGATGAAAATCAAGAAGATTGATTTGTATACTTACTGATGATAGAGGTACTAGTGAGATTGCTAGTCTCATGTGACTCATCAGAAGACTTTACTACCTCTTCCTTAAAAAGTATCTGTAGTTGATTCTCATTATTCACAGTAGTTAGTTCTATGAAATCCCTGTGAATACCAAATCAGGGAATACTGAACCATCTCTTCTAGGGAAATACAGAGTTAGTTTCTTTGCTTACAATGTTTTCATCAACCTGATTGATACGTAACTTTTTTATGTGTATTTCTGTTTCAGACACCTTATTTAATACATATTGTTGATCCACTGACATTGAACACATGTCTGAACAGTTTAGTTTATATAACACATCCATTTTCTCAGTAAGGCACATTACAGCCTTCTTTTTTTTTTTTATAGTTTATTTATTTTTGAAACAGAGAGAGACAGAACATGAGTGGGGGAAGGACAGAGAGAGAGGGAGACACAGAATCTGAAACAGGCTCCAGGCTCTGAGCTGTCAGCACAGAGCGAGACCCAGGGCTCGAACCCACGAACCGTGAGATCATGACCTGAGTGGAAGTCGGACGCTTAACTGACTGAGCCACCCAGGCGCCCCACATTACAGCCTTCTTATACCTAAGAACATTTGACAGTTGGGGCCTGTCCTGGTACCATGCCCAGCATTATTATGCTGGACATTAAAAAAATTTTTTTTTAATGTTTACTCATTTTTGAGAGAGAGACAGAGTACAAGCAGGGGAGGGGCAGAGAGAGACACACACACAGAACCTGAAGCAGGCTCCAGGCTCTGAGCTGTCAGCACAGAGCCCGACCCGGGACTCGAGCTCAGACCACAAGATCATGACCTGCACTGAACACAGAGGCTTACCCGACTGAGTCACCCAGGGGCCCCTATGCTTGGCATTGTAGACAGCAAAATCACCAACAGAACACATAAAACTGGAGAAAACTTGGTACTAAATAAGCTGTACGCAGGCACTTTTTATAGCCTGAGAGCTAACGAGAAGGCAGAATGTTGCTCTGTTTGGCCTCGGCAGGGCAGTGTGTGTATTAAGCAGATGCTCTGCGCATTGGTGCCTGACTGCAACTCTGCTGCCAGGATTGATTTGGGGGTTACAGATGAATTTTAACGAGTGGGTGAATTTGCAAATGCAAAATCCACGAATCCTGAAAATCGACTGTATTTGTTTTATTTGAGCCCGTTTTGCAATTCATGGAGCTTTTCTATTACTTTTCTTTTAGTAGTAGTCTGATAAAATTTAAAGAATTTCACCTTGCTTTGAAATGTTTATAATTACCTATGTTGATAAATCATCTTGATTTGAAAGGATAAGAAACTGACACTGGTTTAAACTCTGTGGAGGAAATTGAAGGGAAAAGAAAATGCTTATTTCCACAAATTCAAGTTCATGACGGCACAGCTGAAGGACAAAGCATTTTATTTTATTTTTTCTTTAATGAATGTCCTTTAAATGAGAAAGGTCTAAAACACCAAAGGGCATTAAGCTCCTTTGAGGTGTTTAAGCAATAATTTTTCTATTGTGTTGTCCTAGCTTTTTTCCACTTGTGTTTTGCCAGTCTTTGCACTGGTAAAGTCCAAGTGTTAAAGAAGACAGAGAAACAAGAAGTGCAGATGGCCACTGTGTGTATCTGCATCAGGATGAATATAGACTTCGCAGGGGTTTAACGGAATCTACATACCATTCTGCTTCCTTTAAAGGATTTTTCTAGGCACTGAGAAGATTGTGGTGAGGAAGACAGGAAAGGTGTACACACTCATGGAACTGACATTAGAACGGGTTGAGTGAAAATAAACCGATCAACAAACAGAAAAGAGGCAATTACGAGTTGTGCTACATGCTTTAAAAGAACTCGGTAGCCACATGTGGTGGAGGGGCTAGATGAAGTCATGTGTTGGGTGCACTCTTGGGGGAGGTGAGATCTGAGCAGAAGCCACGCAGACCAGAACCGGCCTGACAGATGAAGGAGGGTGGGCAACCATCCTTGGTAGAAGGAACAAGAAGTCCAAAGGGCTGGGAAGAGAAAAGTCTTGGTGCGATTACTCTTCAGAAAGCCACAGTGGTTGCAGCTTGGGAAGAGAACAAGAGAGTGAGCAAAAGAAGCTGAGAGATCGGTGCCAGAGGCACAGCACACAGTTCTTTGGATCCTGTGGTAAGCAGCATATTTGTTAATCTTTGCATATTCAAGATTCACATACATTTCAAACTGGAAGTAAAACAATAAAACAATAAAAAGATCTTACTCCTTTTTAAAAAAAAATTTAATGTTTTTAAAATTTATTTCTGAGAGAGACAGAGAGAGAGAAAGCGCGTGAGCAGGGAAGGGTCAGAGAGAGGGAGACACAGAATCTGCAACAGGCTCCAGGCTCTGAGCTGTCAGCACAGATCCCAATGCGGAGCTCGAACCCACAAACCATGAGATCATAACCTGAGCCGAAGTCGGATGTTTAACCGACTGAGCCACCGAGGCACTCCTAAAAAGATCTTACTCCTTAACAATTTACCTTTATCAGAGTGAATGTCAGCAAAAGTATTCAATTGTAATAAGACAATACTGTTTCCATACTCACAGCATCATTGTAGGAGACAAAATTATTTTTTTTTATTGGATTTGGATTTGCCTTTGTTTTGGAGGAGGACATCTGTTCAGTATGGACAGTTCCTAGAAATGTCTTAGGCAACAAAGAATTTCTATGGTTACAGGGAATTACTGTCTGTTGTATTGTGAATTGCCCTATATAAATGAGGCTATTGATATTACGGTTAAGTTGTAATTCAGGATCTTCAAAGTTTGTCCCTTACTTGGTGCTGAAACTATTTTCTGAACTCTTTTGACTTCCAAAATTCTTGATATTGAGAAATAGGAGAACACGAATGGGGAAAGCCTGGCCTTGGGGGCAAGGGAGGGGTCACCATTTCCCTCTTTAGCTCCACAGTCTGAGTCAAAGTTAGTTTCTAGCTGTGAGGATGAAAGAGGTCCGCCCTGAAGCCATGTTGTTGGCTCCATGAATACTCTCTCCTCTGAAAGCATGTGTGGAGAGAAATGTGGAACTTAATTTGCCCATCTGCTAATCTGTCCTCATTGCCTTCGCCAAAACATGAATCTCCTTGGTTGAAGAAAAGAGCTGCTTAAAAAACACATAATACCAGAAGGGTTGCCATTTTCTAAAAATTTGGTTTTGCCCCATTCTTTTGTCTAATGGATAAAAACGGTCATCTACATAAGTATGAAGTGAGTATTTTCATATTTTTAAAAATGGTGGCAGGCAAACAGTGAAGTTATTGTTTTGGGTCCACTAGGCCTTCTATGGAAGCGATGATCCTCACTGTAATCCCCAAGGTGCACTGCTGACTTTATTTCCAGGTAATTAAGGTGGTATCATATACTTCAGTGTTAGTTTATGATGCTAGGTCCAATATACATCTATGGAGTGAACTCTGCTTTCTTTGTGAAAAAACAAACAAACGAAAAAAACAAAACAAACCCATGACAAACACTCTGCTTTCCTTTCTTTTCTCTTCATCTGGGTGATAACAGACTTGGAGTTACATACCATTCAAAAGAATAGAATTCAACCTAAGAACAGTCCCCTTGAATCTTCTTCTATATGCCTCATTAGGACATTTATGTTGTGTTTATTTATATTTATATTTTATTTATATTTATGTTTTTTGAATGGCTTGAGAACAGGGTTTCCTTGGGGGGAAGCTGTTAAAACTCAGTAACTTGGTAAAACTGAAAGAGAAGAGACTTTGCTGTGTTACTAGAAACTTGATAAGTGAAATGAAATCTAACAATAAAATATCAGGACCTCAGAATCCTGGGATGGATGCCATGCTGAATAGTAAAGGTAATAAATTAGCAGTCCTTGGGGAATGCCTTCTAAGGAGAAAGATTTCAAGATCTCTCCAGATAGTCTATTTATTCACAAAATAACTCTTCTTGACAAGAAGTTTTGTGCTATGTCTAACTTAATTTGTCCTACTGTAATTTAAATATCCTTTCTTTCATTCAAGCCTCCAGAAAGAAACAAAAAATTCTCTGCTTCCTCAGCATGATAGGACTCCATAAACTTAAAGGCAATATATAAACCATTCATTTATTTTCTAAGTAGGGGACTCAACTCAGGCTTCTCACAGCACATGAGTTTGATCTCTGGTTTATTTTTCTCATCACATATGACTTTATTTCTATTTTATTTTATATAAAAAAAAGAATTGATGCCTATGAAGGTATAATAGTATTAGTTTCTAGGTAATTTTGCTGATGGTTTAGGCATATATCAAGATAATATATTATTTAATATTGAACACATTCTAATATTACATTTAGGTTTTGAAATACCTACGTCATATTGATGATACTCATTCAATACGTAGGTTAGGATCTTCCTGATCTTTTTTATTTTTTTTTAATTTTTTAATGTATTATTCTTGTATTGGTTAGGAATCCTAACTCTGCTACTTGTTAGCTACGTAGTCTTGGACAAACTAGGTAGCCTCTCTTGGCTTTAATTACATTATTTGTGAAATATGATACAATAATATTGTCTCTGTAAAAATATTTCATGACATACTAGGGATGTAGAAAATGCTCAGCAAATGCAAGTTTTCTTCCTGAGTACATTTAAGTTTTACATGTATTATTTAAAGCTAATATACTTATTCATAGTCAAATACGATGTTTGTTCAATTTTGTTTTTAATGAACATGTTCTATGATGTGACCACGCTACTTCTAGTTCAGTTTCATACTTTAGTAGTGATATTACTTCCTTCAAACGTAAATTATATAATGGGAATCAGATTTATGGAGTTTGGTTTTCCTTTTACAAATTCACTTTGGCTTCTATTCAGGATTTACTCTTCTAAAGGACTTTGAGCTGCATATCTTATGATGTCCTCCATAATATCAAATATTGAAATTAAGATGATGTTATCTATAGTTGCTATGCTCTCTGTAGTTTGGTAGGGATTTTCACTTTTGAGATAGGGCTGATTTTTCTCCAAAATATCGAGTAGTCATTATTTTTAAATTCGCTATTTCTTAAGTATTTAAAAACATGTTCTCAACCTCCCATAAAAATACATTGTTTCATTTTTAATTTTTCATTTCTGTTTATATTCATCTTGAATTTCTATATT
Organism: Crocuta crocuta; assembly: GCF_008692635.1. Classification (NCBI taxonomy): domain Eukaryota; kingdom Metazoa; phylum Chordata; class Mammalia; order Carnivora; family Hyaenidae; genus Crocuta; species Crocuta crocuta. The sequence continues at coordinate 675,476 of NW_027528213.1, forward strand.
TATATTATACAACTAGTGATAAAAATTGAAAGCTGTTTCTTTTTATAATTATAATTTACAACTGTATTAATTATGCTTTAATTCATTTCCCTTCACTAGTCGATGGGAAGATGTTTCTTGCCTATTCCTTTTATATTGTCTCATCCAGATAAAAGTGAAAGTCTGTAACGCTTGGGACTCATCAGCAAGTTTCTGTTACATGGCTGAAAATTTTGCCTTTTCATAATTAGTAAGTACTTTTCAGGTGTATTTCCTGGGACTCTGTGCCAAACCCTCTGAGGAAACAAACCCAGAGTCACCTTCTCCTGGCATGTTATAGAGTAGGAGAAAAAAGACAAATACACTAAAGATTTGAAGATGGAATACTTATGTCCCTAAATATATGTAGTACGTAGATATAGAAAATGCAAAGATCAGTGTGATTGGTGAAACTGAAAAATACCCTGTATTTGGTGTTAGTGTGGAAATAGAAGAAAGGAGGTCATGGTCATAAGCTGTGACTCAAATTATTAAGATGCTCAGAAACATAACCTTGCATGTAGAAGGAAATGAGTGAAGAATGTGAGATGAGGTCCAAAGAATGGCTGTTTTCGACTGTGCAGGCACATACATAATCACTCAGTAGGACTGGACTTGAGCCAGGCAGGCAAAGCAGGTCAACTGAAGCTGAGTGCCGGCTTGACTCTCAGCTGCGTGATTATTCGGGGGAGGTAGGCCACTCGCAGTTCTGTGAGTCTGGGGAGAAAGCTGAGATCAGTGCTGTCTAACCAGAATGGAGATACAAGTACCATTCTGATTAAAAGGAAATTTCACAGGAATTTACGTGCAGGAGGTGGATTTCAGAGAGGGAGTTAGCGAAGCAGGCACCAGCAGAAGCAGATCACCCTGCAGACAGCATCTACTCTTACTGGGAAGAAGCTGTTAGGTTTTGACTCTGGATTACAGGGTGGAGGTGCCTGATCTTTGCTTTTATCACCCGCACTGGGAAATCACCTGTTACTGGTTTATCAGGTTTACACTTTGCCTGGTTTAAAAAGTTCTCCACTAACATTATGTACTCCTTAGATAATAAACTTTCCCTGCCCTGGTCAATAGTCCCTTTCTTCCACAAATATTTTTAGTATCTACTTTGTGCCAGACACTGTGCCAGTGGGTAAGAAACTGCCCTCAAGGGGTCTACAGTCTATGGAGGCACCTTATGAACCTTCAAGGACATTTTAAAGTTTTTGCACACTTCCTAATGGAGTGCCTTCAAACTCTCTTCCAACTATTCAAGAGCTTGGCACCACTTACGTATATATAATTCTTGCCAGTCATACCTCTCTTAAATGTATTATTTTATTATTCTATCATTTATTCTTTTATTATTAACATTTTATATTATTTATTATATTCATTATTTTGTATTCTATGTGGTATATATAAAAATTCTTAGATCCATCCTTCAACACAAACTCAAAATTCTCATGCATTGTGAAGCTTCTCTGGAACATTTTAGTCTTCCCTCTCCTAGTGTCCCCAGAACTTAAATCTATTTTACTTATTTCATGAAATTATAGACTCATAGCTGAAAGAGATTTAGTATTACTTATTTAATTATTTCAAAATATGGAGAAATGAAGCCCCCCGATACAAGGTGATTTAGCTTAGGTTAACACAGATGTTTATAGAACGAGCCGAGGTTTGTACCTAGATCTTCTGACTCTTAAATCAGTCAGGTGTCTGACAAAGTGCTGGGGTATAGAAGATACTCAATGGATGATGGCTGTTATTCACTGGGTGTGAGTCTTGTTCCTCACTATAGTTTCTTTAAGAATAGTATGTGCTTTACACTTGCATTGTGTATCCTGGATTAACAGCACAGAACTGAGCCAGTTGTACATGCTAAGCATATGTTTACTGATTAATTATTATTAGAAACCTCTTTCATATTGCCTTCCTATGGAGGAAGTAGAAATCGTGAAAGAGAACCACCATATTAATGTCTTTATTGTGAAGAATATTTATGGTTCTTTAGCCTTGCAGTTGAGCGATGGGCATGTGCTGGATCCATTACTGTAGTAAGAATGAATAATGATTGTTTATGTTGCAAAGAACTGACCTTTGTGATCTGCAAATACCTTTCAAGCTACCATGAAGCAGCCACTCGTTAAATTGGAACTAGTGATCATGGGAATGCCAAAAATCATTGCATCCCACAAATCAAAGGAAAACGGCTCCCTTTTTGTTAATAGATATTTAAAGCTCCAAGCTTTAAGGCACAAGTTTAACTGCTTCACAGATAAGGAAATATTGTTCCAATGGAAAGTAGAATTAGAAGCTTGAAGCCTCATGTTATTAATGTTTTCCTTGCTGAAGAATCGTCTTTAGTTGATATACATCTGAATTTAAAGCAAATACTGTACTTTATACTAAGGACTTAGGAAAAAATACTGAGCTTTGCTGTATTCTATCATTGGGACAAATGGAGGTTAATTATTGCATCCTGGGGTGATACCTGGAGCAAGGTCAGTTTTCACAGTGAAAGAAATGTTATAATGGTGGGTCTTTCCTTCTCACCTGGGCAATGCATATATTAAATTAATATCTAGAGATCCTTCCTTCTTACACATTCTAAAAAGGATCATATTTAGTTTTGAAGGTTTCAGTGGGCCCAGTCCCTTTTAATGTTTGCAAGTACAGATCTATATAGAAGGCAGAGGTACAAAAATATAAAAATTACATAAACACCTCCACTCCCAAGGCACCTGGGTGGCTCAGTCAGTTGAGTGTCTGACTTGGGCTCAGGTCACGATTTCACGATTCAGGAGTTCCAGCCCCATTTTGGGCTTTGTGCTGATAGCAAGGAACCTGCTCTGGATTCTCTGTCCCTGTCTCTCATGGTCCCTCCCCTACCCTCTCAAAACTAAATAAACACTAAACAAATTTTTTAAATAACCCACCATTAAATTAAGAAGGCCTTCTTGAAAAGAAAATAAATAAGGAAAACGTTCTAATAACTGATACACAATAAAAATGTTTTCTCCATATCGTTTTACAAAAAAAACTCAATCTTTATAACTTATCCCCAAAACAAAATCATCCCCAACATACTTCATGATCCCAGGGGACATGTTAAGACATCAGCACGTTTACCAGAAAGTAACTAAGGAGAGGGCTTCACACTATCCAGCTATATTTACTTTTCTTCCTCTTGATCTCTGTTTCTGTCCCATCCCTTAAATTTTCTTCATTTCGCCTTTTTTTTAGAAGATGAGTAGTGTGAAGGAGGATAACCTTAGAAAGATCAACAAAAACTTAATTCCTAAATTACCTGGATTTGATGCATTATGGCACCTATCAAAAAGCCCTATATATCTTCCAGTTTTATACTTAGAAATGTCATCTTAAATATAGGAATGCAGTATAACAACTAGGAGAAAAAGTTAAACTCATGTCATTGCACTGAGAGATATGGAGAATCATAGAAAAGATAGATGCTATGGAAATGTCTTAAAAATATTTAAAGCCTTTGAAAACCACTTTCTGGCAGGGTGACTTATCATAAGAGAAGTAATGTCATCCTAGGATTCTGGGAAGGGCAGAACCAAAACAATATGAATTCCTAGCTAGCATTTTTGTTCTGTTTTGTGTTTTTAGAAAATTTCTTTCAGTCCATTCATTCACTTAATTTTTTCATTGGATTCTGTTTAATTAAAATCTCTACCTTATGAGTTATTTTATTCCTGTATGACTTTTTTATTTTATTTTATTTTTCTTGGCCCTGACAGCCTGCTGATGTCCACTATTAACGCTGATATTATGAATGGCTTGTGAAGCCAGTGTAGATGCATATCTTTTTTTTTTTTTAATATTTTTATTTATTTCTAGGAGAGAGAGAGAAAGACAGCATGAGCAGGGGAGGGTCAGAGAGAGAGGGAGACACAGACTCTGAAATAGGCTCCAGGCTCTGAGCTGGCAGTCAGCACAGAGCCCGATGCGGGGCTTGAAAGCATGAACCACGAGATCATGACCTAAGCGAAAGTCGGACGCTTAACCGACTAAGCCACCCAGGTGCCCCACATATCTTTTAATAAAGAAGAATAAGTAGAGCTGAATGCTCTTCCAGCAATACTGCTAACAGTGGAAACCAGCACAATAAAATGCCCATTTTCGAAGACTATTTTTTTTGTTTCATGTAATTGTAGATCTGAAAATGCAGTGGAAAATTGATCTTCATTCATTCATTCATCTTAAGAGCAACACAATCAGTTGTATAATTAGGGCAAAAGTCTTATATACTAGTCCAGTGATTCTCAAAGTGTTGTCTGAGGAACTTGGATTCTTGATACCCTATAAGAGGGTCCATGAAGTCTAAATTACTTTTATAATAATGTCATGATATTGTCTTCCCGCATTGTTTACTTTGTACTGATGGGGCAAAACATCCATTAGAATGAACGAAGGCAGTGTTACCACACTGTACAAAGTAGCCACTACATTCATCACTATCACACACTCACACACACACACATAAAAGATTTGCTCAAGAATGTCTATCATAAAGCAACAAGAAATGTTAATTCTACTGAAAGTAAGTTCATAAGTAGACATCTTTTTGTATTCTGTGAAATTAAGTGAAGGGAATGTGTGAAGCACCTGGTTTTGTGTTTTTTTCTTAGGCCACCTCTTTAGTTGAAAGAGCAAATGACAAACTAGGGTTACTCAGATTTGGGAATTTCACCAGTGGTTTCTAGAAAAGAACAAAGTAAGTCTGTCATTTTAAGGGAAAACAAATGACGGTTTGGGGTGCCAATTACAAGATATAAGCTTTTATGTAAAAACTCAAATTTTGGAAAATTCATATCTGTCACTATGAGTTTGTCATCTTCTCAATAATTAAAGGCTTCTCAGGTAAGATTAATGGTAATATTAAAGATTGCAATATTTTGATACTACATAATGAGATTTATCAATATTTGGAAGATTTGCTTAATTTATTGATTCATATTTTCCAAATGATCAATGTTTAATATTACAGAACTGTGCATGGGTAAAAGATCCAAAGCACAGTATAGACCAGTGGATTTTAGTGGAACAGAGTTCCAAAAGTTCATTTATATGGTTTTAGATTCCACATTACAACTAACCTTTCAGAAACTATCAGTTACCAGGGCGCCTGCGTGGCCCAGTCAGTTAAACGTCTGACTGGCTCAGGTCATGATCTCACAGTTTGTGAGTTCAAGCCCCACACTGGGCTCTGTGCTGACAGTTCAGAGCCTGGAGCCTGCTTCAGATTCTGTGTCTCCCTCTCTCTTCGCCTCTCCCCCACTCACACTCTGCCTTTGTCTCTCAAAAATGAATAAATGGTAAAAAAAAATTTTTAAAGAAAGTTTTGTTATTGAGGAAAAGAGTTACAACAGTCTATCCATAATTTTGGGACAATTAGATAGTTATTTGGAAAAGATAACATAAGCTCCCTACTTTCTATTTGTAGCTTACGCACACATAGAAATCTTTTTACAGTCTAGAAATGGAGGTAGTCTTTTGTAGCATATATATAAAGAGGATGAGGCATCAAGAAAAAGATTAGTCGATTTGATGACATAAAACTTAAAAAAAATTCATATTACTCATTTGAAAAATTAAAAGAAAAACAGACTGAGACAATGTCTCTAATACATGCAGTTGACAAATAGTTCATATCCATAGCACATAATGTCTATAAAGAGCTCCTACAAGTCAGTAAGTAAAAGACAAACAACTCAACATAAGAAATGATAAAGACCAGGAAATACAATAATAAGAGATCCATATTTTCAGTCAACATATGGAAAATTTGTCACAATGACAACATTATAACATGGTGCCGTTCAGAGTTGAAGGTGTTTCAAAGACTGTCATGCCTAGTTGGAATGATTTTAACTTGGTCATATGTGCGTGCCTAACCTAGAAATTCCACATCTAGTGATTTATCTTTGGGATATTCATATCTGTGCTCAAAGATATAAGTAAAGGATGTTCATTTTCTTCAATGGTGAAAATTTGGAAACAAGTTAAATGGTTATAAGTCATGAATTAGTTAACGAAATGGTAAGTCAATTTGACAAATTTTTGTACAGTCATGATAATATATGTAGTTTTGTATACAGTGAGAAGAAATGTCATTATATGTTAAATATAGAATACTGTGGTTATTTTTGTAAAAACTGTATGTGTGTGTGCACATATAATATTTGTCTATATGCATTTATAAAAAGTCCTTGGAAGATACACACCAAACTAGGGGCGCCTGGGTGGCTCAGTCAGTTAAGTGTCTGACTTCGGCTCAGATCATGATCTCATGGTTCATGGGTTCGAGCCCCGCATTGGGTTCTGTGCTGAAAGCTCAGAGCCTGGAGCCTGTTTCAGATTCTGTTTCCCTCTTTCTCTGCCCCTCCCCAACTCGTGCTCTGTGTCTCTCTGTCTCAAAAAAAAAAAAAAAAAGATACACAGCAAACTATTGAGAATTGCTTTACATCAGTGATGTGGTTATGAGATTTTCACTTTCTTTTCTGTTTGATTTATGTCAAGTTCAGTGTTAATTAAATTGAATTTTCCGAGTGTGATTTCCCCTAGTTTCAGTTATAAAATCTTTCATTATCATCATACAGGAGAGTGAGGAAGTGTCAACCAGCTTACAGGGGCAGCTCTTCAATTATAAGACATTGATTACTTAAAAGGAGGGAAGAGCTCACAGACCTTTTACTCCCTAACACTCAAAAGGCCCGGTGTGACCATAATTTAAGAATTAATTTCTGGGGAACCTGAGTGAGTCAGTCAGTTAAGCATCCAACTCTTGATTTCGGGTCATGATCTCAAGGTTCGTGGAGTTCAGCCCCACGTCAGGCTCTGTACTGACAGTGGGGAGTCTGCTTGGGATCCTCTCTCATTCTCTCTGCCTCTCTCTCTCTCTTTCTCTCTCTCTCTCACTCAAAATAAATAAATAAACTTTAAAAAGAAGAATTAACACTTGGTGTCATATGTAAGAGATGAATCATTGGGTTCTACTCCTGAAGCCAAGACTACACTGTATGCTAACTAACTAGAATCTAAATTTTAAAAAATAATAAAAATAATTAATTTCTATCTCAAGTCAGTAATTTGGGTTGTATCCGTCTTGTGAGCTGTCTGTATTCTTTGAATTTCACTAGGAGAACCATTTTCGATGTGTTTAATTATATTTACCACTAATACTTTCTTATTGTAAAATTTAAGAAAAAATGGGAAGGAAAGAAAGAAAGAGTATGAGCATTGTACAGGCAGTATGTGAGTTACCAAATAATTATAAGCCGGCAGGAGCTACAGCTCCAGAGATGCATGAATTAGTTAAACAAATGATAGCAAATCAATCTGACAGATTTTTGTACAGCCATGGAAATATATATAGTTTTATATACAGTGAAATTTCATGATATATGGAGTGTAAAATATTGTGGTTATTTTTTATAAAAATACCGTGTGTGTATAATACATTGTCTGTATACAATAATCTGGAATATGGACACTGAGGGGGAAGAAATTAAGCTGGGTCTGGGACAACAATTAGGATTCAGTTCAGAGACAGATCTTGGACATCCTGAAATAGATTCTGGAAATAACAGAGAAATTATCAGCAACTCTCCTATTCACTTGTGAAATATTTTCCATTATTTTTGATGAATTAAAAGGGTTTGCTATAATGTTCCTGATAATGTTGTTACCTTCTGAGTTTTTAAATATCTTGCCTTATGAATAAATAAATAAAAGCTAAACCATTATCCAGGCAGGTAATTAGCATTTAAAGACATATTTTCCCCTTCATTTTATGCATTTTTATTATCATATCAGCAATTCTTTAAAAGGTTGTGTGAGGGAACTAAAAGAAATTTTTATGCATCTACTATCAGCTGTTAGCTTCCTTTTTCCTTACGGAAACACTGCTGTGGGTCTAGTTACCTTTGACCTTTGTTTTATGAATGAGGAGACTGAGGCACAGGAAGGTTAATGTCACATGCTGTAGAAGAACTGAGATTGGATCCATCATTCCTTCACCCCAGGCCCTACGGTCTTTTTACTGTGCTATACTGCTATCGAATATATCTTGTGTTTCCTTCTTTCCAATGTTTAATCGCTCTCTGAGGTTGTTATTTGTTCACAGAATTTATTTTGCTCTTTCACATCACTGAAGGCAGATTTTTATCTTTAGTGCTTTGGAGCCTGAAAGCGTGAATGTGTCTTAAAAATGTAAGTCTATCTGCTTACCAAGATCAATGAACCCTTGACTGCATTCTCTAAATATTATTTATGGTAGATGTTTGGATTGTCTCCTTGACAGAAACGCAAGAAATAACAATGTGAAAAGCAATGAATTTGTAAAAATCTACAGGATTCATTTCAAAAACTATCATTTGTCTTAATGCCTCAGCTTTACTTGTGAGACCAGAATATGATGTTTTGTTTTGTTTTGTTTTAGTATTCGTCTTTTAATCTGAAAAATTATGATGATAATGCTTTTGAATAAAATGATATCTATAGAAGCAAACTAAATTTTCTACTATCCATAATTTTATCCAGTGCAATTGAAGAGTATGAAAAGCAAATTGTTATGGCCTCTTGCTGACTGAACCTCAGTATCACTGATTCTTGAAAAGTTATCAAGTTTCCAGTGGTTCTGAAGCAGAAAGAAACAAAGAAACTTTAGAAGATAAAGAACTACAGGGAAGGGGGAAAGAAACCCTTTAGATTACTTTCACTAGAGTTTACAAATTATTGGGCATCAAATTATGGCCCAGCACACTGGGAAAGGAGAAATCTGTCATTCTAGTGAAGCTTTCTTGAATAAGTCACTCTATCCCTTTACATGTCACTTTCCTTAACCTTGACAAATTGGGTTGGTCCAGATGACCAATGAGTCCATCATTCTGTAGGTAGATTATTTCACAGGCCATTTGGTGCTTCAAGGTGATATGAACCGTACGTTCCATTCATCCCATATGCTAGAGGAAGAAGAAAGCATTAAAGTAATTTACGAGAAGAATGTCATGATATGCTTCTGTTTCCTGTTCTCTTTATTTTAACACTATATGATCTTCCTTGTCTGTTTTGCTTACTACCAGTTCTTCCACTGCTATCTCTATTTGTGAATGTACCTGATACAGACACATGTCTCTAACTCCTTGTGTTACTCCACACTTGTATTTCCAGTTGTCACGTAAATTTGATTAGAACTTAACACATTTAAAAATGATTACATCCCACTGCCAGATAATACCCTTAAGCCTGCATTTTCTTTCATATAACTTCACTTAAGATTGTCTTTGTTTATAGTTATACTTTTTTATGTCTCCTTCTTGCTCACAAACACCCCTCTCTTACTAATATTTTTGAATACTTGCACAATTCCGTCATTTCTATCTCAAAATTGAAGATTACTCCTCATTCTTATTCTAACTATTGTGGCCACAACTGTGTCATATTTTTGTTACAAACGACTGTTCACTGTCTTTGTGTTCAGTCTTTCTTCCTTATAATGTGTTCTGCACACTTTATTTTCCTAATGTACATATTTGATTATGTCCTGCTCCTTTCCGAAGCGATCTGTGGCCTTTCATTATTTCATATAGAAAACAATACAATATTCTCAGTCTAGACTTTTCAGGCTCTTCACTTTTTGGCCTCATTCTTCTATTCTAACTCTCTCCTAGACATATTGTTGTTCAGTCATATCAGACAGGCTACCATTTTTAAATTCATATGACTAATTACATATAGATTTGGCTTTGTGTAAAAAAGACCCCATATAACTGTGACTTAAGCAGTATAAATGTTTAATTCTCTGTCACATAAAAACTCAGATACAGATGGAAGAGCTGATCTGATCTGATCAATCCATTCCATGTGGTCATTTAGGAACCCAGACTCTATACCACCTGAAGCATTTTGCTCCTTTCAGCATGATCAATGGTAACTCAGTACTACGGCTCCATTTGCAGTAGCATGAAAGAAGAAGTGAGGAAGAACATGTCCTCTGCATTTGAAACATATTCTGGAATTTGCACAGATCATTTCTTCTTACATGCCATTGGCCAGAACTTAGTAGCACTTATTAACCTGATCGTACTAGTTGCATAGAAGGCTACAAAATGTGATCTTGGTACTAGCTAAATACATGCATAGTTAAAATTGCTAATACAATGGAAGAAAGGGAAAACCAGATAAGTGGTGGCCGGGAGTCTTTCTCACACTCCATGAGTTGTTGATGGTGGTCTTCTGCTCCTCTTCATCCTCTTCCTTCCTTCCCCCTTCTTCCCTTCTCTTTCTCCACTTCTCTCTTCTTCCTCCTCCTCTCTCACCTCCTGGCCCTTCTCTCCTGAGCTCCATGGCTTTTCTGTTCTTTTTGTTTTTAAGTTTATTTATTTATTTTGAGAGAGAGAGAACATGAGCAGGAGAGGGGAAGAGAGAGAGGGAAAGAGAGGGAATCCCAAGCAGACTCTGTGTTGTCAGCACAGAACCCCACGTGGAGGTTGAACCCACGTACTGTGAATACATGACCTGAGGCTGAAATCAAGAGTTGGGTACTTAACCAGGTGTCTGTCTGTGACTGTTTTCTTTTTTTTTAAATTTTTTTAATGTTTTATTTATTTCTAGGAGAGAGAGAGAGACAGCGTGAGCANTTTTAAATAATTTTCTTTGTTGAGATAGCCTTTCCTTTAGTTCTACCTCTATTGTTGAAATTCTTATTCATTGTTCAAATCCGCATCAATACCATGCTGTTCAAGATTCTGTAATTTGTAAATCAATACATTTTCCTCTTGATTTCCTTTTGTATATAATGCACTTTAATACCTAATATACTGGTTTTCATCTTTAAGTTTTCAGAATGTGGGCATGTGCTAAATCTTATTCATAGCTTAGTCCTATAATATTTATCTACATTGCTTGCTCTATAGATATTAATATTTGAGAAGTAAATATTTTGGCATCTAATATGCTCTAGGTGCTATAGGACTCAGAAGTTAAGTAACTTGATTAAAATTCTTTAGCTGGTAAATTGTGGGGAAATATTCTAATTCACCAAATGATAAGCTTACCATAGCCAGTTTGCTGAAAGACAACCTATGGAAATGAGATTGGTTGAGTTATTGAGGTTCTTCCTTTTAAAAAGTTTATATTTCCTAGAGCTTCATAGCATTTCATTTGCTTCATGTTTTTCCAGTCCAGCTTGATTGAAAAAAAATTTTTTATGTCTTTACATTGTTCTTGTATTTACTATTTTTATGAAGGTATGTGTATTTTCTATAAAAGCAGTGTATTGTCTTGTACCTTTTGCCCACCTGTCTCACTCATGTTCCTGATTTGGCCTTTGAATCAGTTTTTGCATCAGACTCTGGAAGACCTGGGTTTTGATAAGACTCCAAAAAGTTATTTTCTTCTTTCCGTTGTACCATTCTGCCTCATTGATTATGTGTTCAAAAGTCTTGCTGAAGTAATTGGAAACCTCTTGTTAGGAAATGCAGCATAATTTATCCATGTTAAAGAATAATCTTTTAATAACTTGTTAATTTTTTGTGACCAAAGATAATGTCAATAATTTGGTTCTAACTTAGAGACCAATATAAATATCAAACTTGTCTGAGTCAAAATGTTCCATTGCAGAGGGGGGCTCATTTGTGATCTTCACAAATAAGGAGATCTTGTGAACATATTATCTAAATCTTCATATGGAAGTTTAAAGAAAACAACCATGAGTTTTAATCAGTAGAGCCAGAGGCTATTATTTCTCGTCCCTTAATAGCTTTTTGTGCCCATATGTTTCTCAAATAGTAGTAACTTTGGCTATTGGATGGGCTCTGACTTTAAATCCAGGCCTGTACCAGTTTCTAGGCCAATCATAACAGAGCTATCAGCAAGATCCTTACTTTTGCTAAGCCAGTTGGTGGACTTCCAACAAAGTTATCTTGCTTATCATATCTGATACTTTAAGGGTGTCAAGAATGAACCCCAAGTGCCCATGTGGTTTCTGAGCTATAGTCTAGCCTTTTTCTAAACTTTGCCCCTAATTTTGACCTAATTCACTAGACTAGAATCTATTTTAATTACCATTCAATTGACTCCCTTTTGTCTCAACTCCAAACAAACATTTTGGTATATATTGGTGTTTCACTGACTATCAGAGACACAATATACCCTCGTTTAGGTCCGTCTTTAGGTCAGTCTTCCTCGTTAGCCTTCTCTCCTTTAACCTCTCAAAAAAAGCTCAGTACAAAGATACAGAAACGACCATAAAAACTTCTTAGGAAAATCTTTCCATTTTAATTTCCCATTTATGTTATACTTCATATAAATGATTCATCACGGATCAAAGTTATTTATGTTGGATGAGAAAAAAGACATACAAAGCCAAATTTCCAACAGCAGCCAAGTTACACTAATGTATACAAGACAGAAAATGTAAACTCTTATTTATTCAGCCCACAGTAGTTACCACATACTTATTTAAAATGTGACTTTTCTGGTTGTCATTTAAATTTGTCAAGGTCAACTAAGAATAGCAAGGTTCTCATAAACTAGGTCACAATCTTACACAGTTATTTCCTTGGCATGGAGAAGCAGAAAATATACCATGTTAAGTGCTTCAGTTCAAAATAGTTGATGTTACACTCTTGTATCTTCCAAGGCATCTTCTTTTCTGCGTTTCATTCCCTGGTGAATACCCAAAGCAATAAGCAGACATTAACATTTTACAGTGACAGTGACTGTTTCATATTGCTTTACAGAAATGATAAATATTTAGACTGTTCCAAATGAGATAATTTCTACTTTTTGGATATCTCCATTTGGAGAGTTGTCTCTGTAGTGGTTCAAGTATTTTATATAAGTGATTTAAGAGCTTAATACACCAAATAATCCATTCGCATTCATGTTCCTATTTAAAGAATGCAGACCTCATGTATTATAATTTTATTCCATTTTATTGGAGTTAATTCAGAAAATATGGCCAACCAGGTGGCATCCAAGAATTTTGCTACTTCTGAAGAGATTAGCATATAAACACATCATAACATATGGTTAAAGGTTCATTTACAGGTGTGACAGCTTCTGTATCTCGTTGCCCTAAATCAATTGAATAGTCAGTGTGTTGGGCTAGCTTCCTTAGAAGAGGTATTTAGCTGTTTAAAAAACTATGCCTACATGGTACAGATTGTGTATCTATTACAATTACAATAAATTCAATAGATCTGTTGTTTCACTAGGGATTAATGAGGTGAAATTACCTTCTCCAGGAAAGTCAAGGTCATAGATGCTGATCTTTCTGGTGGGAATTGCCACACAAAATGCCTTGAATCATTAAGTTTAACTTTATTATTTGTTCTAATATTTTCTTTTCTTTGCACTTTTGATATTTACTATTAGTTACAAGAAAAGGAAATATTATCATCTCTTTCAGTGGCAAAATGTATTAACAAAGGAATATAGAATTTTAATGATTGTTAATAGAAATATCTGAGTTTAATACCATAAATCCAAGGACCACTTCAGAAAATATAATATGTATTGTTTTATTATTATTATTATTATTTTATTTGAGAGAGAGAGACAGCACACAGCAGGGTAGAGGGGGGTGGAGAGAGAGAGAGAGAGAGAGAGGAAATTAAGCAGGCCCCACACTCAGTGCAGAGTGCAGAGTCTGATGCAGGTCTTGATTCCATGACCTGGGGATCATGACCTGAGCTGAAATCAAGACTCAGTTCAGTTGAAATCAGTTCCACCAACTGAGCCACTCAGGCACCCCTCATATGTTGGTTTTTGGAACTGTAGGTATGTTTATGAGCAAAAAAAAAAAAAAAAGAAAAGAAAAGATTATGAGATGTATTTGTTTTCTGTTGCTACTGTGCTACTGTAACAAGTTAGCCAGACTTCACGGTTTAGACATTCCCAATTTCTTATGGTTCTGTAGGTCAGAATCTGAATTCAGTCTCAGTGAAGTAAAATCAAGGGCATTAGCGGGGTTGCATTCATTTTTGGAGGTGCTTGGGGAAAATTTATTTCCTCACCTTGTGCATCTGCTGGAGTCCACCTGTATTCCTCTGCAGATGTCCTTCCATCTCAACTCGAGCAGTGGCAGGTCAAGTCCTTCTTGAATTCTTTTTGTATTTTTCAGATTGTGTCCTGCTGGTGCCTTCCTTCCTTTGCATTTCTCATCCACGTATAAGCCCTTTGTAATTAAACTGGAATATCTGATTAATTCAGGAAAATCTCCCCATCTCAAAATCAGATGATTAGCAAGCAACCTTAAATCCATCTGCAATCTTAATTCCTCTTACCATATTCATAGACTCCAGGAATTAGGAAATGGGAATCTCTGAGGGCCCATTATTCTGCCTACCACAGGTGATGGAGATATTTTAAAAAAGAACAAAAAAGTAAGAAGGTGTGAAGGGGCAAAAGACAGTTAGTCAAGAAAGCAGGTCTCTAGTACCAGCTTTGCAGCCAAATAGTAAAGAAACTCAGAAAAGCTATTCAGTTTTCCTCTTTCACAGTTTATCATTTCAATAAATTAGTAATAAATACAGTCTACTAAGAACCTCTGATATACTATTCACATTTTTACATGTATTATCTCATTTAACTCTCAAACCAACACTACCCCACTTGGTAGATAATCACACTGAGGCACACAGAGCTCATGCAACATTTTCGTGATCACTCAGCAGTAAGTGGAGAGGCATGATTGCATTCATAAAGTCAGACATAACTTGGAATTTTTACCATTAGGCATATTGCCCTCACTGAAATGGGATGGTGATAATTTATCTTTTCATTTATTTATTAGTTAAACCAGTCAATAAATGTCAATTGGGCACCCACTGGCAGATCAGAAAATCTGGTAGGCATTGGAAATATCCTGGTAAATAACCAAAACATAGGTTTTGTCTCTGTGAATTAGAATATAGGTAAGATGAAATATAGACATCGTTACTGTTCTATCATAAACCAGCCCAAAACTTGGTGACTTCAAACAACAATTATGTCATTATCTCTTAGGAGTTTATAAGTTTACTGGTATCAGCTGGGCAATTCCTCTGTCCCCGTATAAATTCAGTTGGGTTTCATGCTGCTAGAAAATCCAGGTGGCTCACTTTTATGACTTGGAGTTGATGCTGGCTGTTGGTTGGGAGCACCATGTGACTTGGGCTTTTGACTGCATGATGGCTACATTCCAAGGAGTGTCCCACGAATGAACATTTCAAGAGGCAGTGAACAGAATGTGCAGCCTTCTTTAAGACTAGGTCAGGGACTCATACAACATCACTTCTGCTGTGTTCTTTTGGTTAAGCAGCCACAGAGCATGTTCATATTCAAGAGAAGGATATACTTAGATTTTTTATGGGAACAGTTACCAAGAACTTGTGGCCAACTGTGGTCCATCACTGACTAGAACATAGAAAGTAAGCGAGAGAGTTTTATGAGGAAATCAATGACTAAGTCACAAGAGGAGTCATAAGGATTTGGGAATCTAAAATTCCTGTAACAGGAAGACTTTGAACAATTTTAAGCAAGGCAATTTAACCATAATTCAGAATTAAATCATGAATAAGATCACTGTGGCTATAATATGGAGAATGGAGTAAAATTCTAGCATAATAATGATGATGACTTGGACCAGGAAGGTAAATAGGCATGAAGGGAAGTCAGATTTGGATGATATTTAGAAGGCATATTTGACAAGGCATGGTGATTGATCCTAGGTTGAAGATGAGGTAGAAGGAAGTAAGGATATGCATTCTATCCTTAAGAATGGTAGCTCTTGAATTAGCTCACGATGGAAGAAAAGAAGGTTCTGAAGGAGGAATGATGAGCTCAGTTTTAGAATCATTTATTGAACTTAAAGTCCTTTGAAATGTGAAACCGAAGTTGTCTAGAAGCCAATTGGATATATGGTGTGGGATTCAGGAGTAAGAGTTAGGTTGGAGAGAGAGATTTTGCAGTGTTCTCTATGGGCATAATTGAAGGTGTGATTATGAATGAAGGTACCTAAAGAGAATGTGGTTCGAAAGAAAAAGTATGCTTAGGACAGAATTCTAAGGAACAGCAACATTAAATGGTCAGAGAGAAAGTCAGAAGAGACAGAAGAAGCATGTAGAGAGGTGGGAAAATGCTTAGAGGGAGGTGGGGAAAATGCTTATGACAATAAAAGCAATTTCAAACAGATTGTAAGGATCTGTCTGGTGTGTTGTTGAGAGATTAAGGAAGAGGGAATGTGATCAACAGGTTTGTGAGATGGAAAAACAGGACAGTTGGAGACCTTAGAAATGTGTTCAGTAAGGTTTCCTAGACTCCTTCTGATATGCTAATGAAGGATTGGAAGTGGGCAACTGGAGTGTAGCCTATGAATTCATTTGAAGATATTTGGCTGTAAGTGAAGAGTGTGGGTGATGGGAGTCTGAGATGTTGAGTAAGATTGGTTTTGTTTTTGTTTTTATCTTTTTAAAAAAATAATGTTTATTTTTGAGAGAGAGAGAGAGAGAGAGAGAACGTGACTGGGGGAGGGACAGAGAGAGAGGGACGCACAGAATCCAAGGCGGGCTCCAGTCTCTGAGCTGTCAGGACAGAGTGCAACAGTGGGCTCGAACCCAGGATCCATGAAATCATTACCTACGCTGAAGTCAGACACTTCACCCACTGAGCCACCCAGGTGCCCTTGTCTTTGTTTTTTTAAGTTGAGAGACATGAATGGAAGGAACCAGAATAAAAAAAAAGGGCGGGGGGAATCTAGGTGAAAGAGGATGCTAGTTTTGTGCTAAAAGTATTGTTTTTAATCTTTTAAATCTTAAGTGTGGAAATGCCGTGAAAAACAGCATTGCTAATATTCTAAGAGGTTATTCCAAGCATTTTGTCATCAAAGACCTATCATTTGCTTCTGATATTCATATCATTCTAATTAACATGAATAGCATTTTATGTATTTATTTATTTAAAGATTTGATTTATTTCTGAGAGAGAGAAAGAGAAAGTGGGGAAAGGGGAGACAGGGGCGGGGGGGGTGGGTACAGAAGATGGGAAGTCGCCCCGCGGTGATAGCAGTGAGCCCCATGCTGGGCTCAAACCCACGAATCCCTTGGGATCATGACCTGAGCCAAAGTCTGACACTCAACTGACTGAGCCACCCAGGTGGCCCCATAAATAGCATTTAAAATTTTGTATACTAAAATTTCAAGATATGAAGATGCCACTGACTTAGAAAATATATGAGTGGTCAGGGCTTTTTCTTTTTCTTTTTCCTTTCTTTCTTTAGAGCTTTTGAGTTAAGAAATGGACATAGTGCATTTTGCATTGGGATTTTTTTTCAGTGCCATTTGTGAGAGTAGAGAACTATCTCCAAATCAGAACTTTTTAACTTTAGAAACACTTTTTTTAAAATTCTTCTTGACATGGCTGCATAACAAGTTTCTGGATTCCTTTGAAATTTTAGGACTTTGAAATTGAAACTGTCTCAACTCTTGAATTTTTTATCTAACGCATTTAAAAGAACTCTTTGTCTGGAAAGTCAAAGTGTTGAAAAGAGAAATGATCAAAGTTTCTAAAACTTGGAAGAGAATAAACAGGAACTCATTCACCAAATTTCATAATATTACAATTAGAAGACACCCTTGAAACACAAAGGAAGAGGTTAGGGAAAATCAAAAGAAATACTACTTTAAACAGTCTGTTTTAAATTAATGAAATATTAACCTAAGAGGCAAGACAGTGTGAAAATACAAATAGATTAAAGGGGATTTATGAACAAGATAGGTCTTTAGTAGTTTTTGAATTGTTCAAGGTTATAGTGAACATTTGGCATATGGCTTCACATGATTTCACAAAATTGTTCCTCCACATGACTCTCAGATAACAAATTACATATGGCCTAAGGAGAAGTGTGGTCTTTCTAGTATGGGACTGGTATTTCATATGTTTTCATGTCTTAGAATTTAATAGTATATTACTGAAATAAGTAGGCCCACTGCCTATATTATAACCTCATTTCTGTGGCTTATTAAATGTGTGTTGTTGGGCAGATTACTTCACCTAGCTATGTCTCAATGCCCTCATAGTGAAAATAAAAGGTCTCCCTTATAATACTTTTATGAAATATTAAAATAGGTGTATTAACATAAGTAAAGAACTTGATGTCGTTGTTGTTGTTATGCCAAGCTACTGTAGTACTGGTTTTGTTGAAATGGCGTTTTAAGTAAAATCCGAAGCAATTTTAAACTGAACTCAATACTTCTACTTATATTACTAGGGGACAGTGCTAATACTCCGGGAAAACATTTCTTTTCTAAAAAAATACAGTTTGTTTTGTGAGTCATCAAATTTGTTACCCCACCAGATCATATTTAGCATTTAGTTAGTAATTAAATTTGGTTCTATTTGGATTATGATTCAGTTTTAAATTCAGGGTATGATTTTTTCTGGAGTACAAGTTTTCATTCTTTAATAATGATTTGTGGAAAAAATTAGAAATGAAGAACTTAGAACCAAGATAGAAAAGGTCATATAACAGACATATAAGTAGGTCCTTTCTCTTTCTCTATTAAGAAAATGTAAGTATGAGAGAATTAGAAGAATAGGAGGATTCCATGTAATCCCCTTTCTACTATAGATGTAGCATGCATCTATGTATGTAAATGTACACACATATACACTCATGTAATGTAGGCTAGGGTTTCGTGATAGTAGTGGGGGGTATGGATGGTTCAATTCTCTCCTCACTTCTTATTCAGTCAGTACTTTCATCCCATCTGATGTCACAGGGGAAAGTGGATGAGAAATAAATAGCATGGGAGGCAGAAACGTTAGAATTAAGGGAAACAGCCCAAAATTAGGTTTCCCACTTGGAAGAAAGAAAAAGACAAAGCACAAGGGTATCTCTAGGTCCTAACTATGGTCTAAGGTAAGTTTCAATAGCTATTCATTCAAGTTTTGTTATGCTTGCTTCCAAAGACAGTTCTAAAACACAATAATATAATCTGACAGAATAGGAAGAACTATGAAAATGTCTGTAACAACTTCTTTTTATAAATTAGTAAACTTATGACTTAAATGTTTAAGTAACCTGGCCAAGATCTCGTAATCAATTCAAGAGCTGATAGTAGAATCCTGGACTTAGGACTGGTCTGAGCTACTCAGTGTCATCACTGTTACATTTGCTTCAGAGGCATGGCATCAAGTTTCAAATGTGTTTTTTTTTTTCTTTTCTTGGCAGTAGACTTATGCAAGCCCAGGTGTTTCTGTATTTAATGACTGTATTATGCTTTAGATATCAAGTCAAGAATTGACATTCTATTTTTTTGAAATACATTTATGGATTTCTTAAACATTTTGAAATACAAATTTAAATATGTTTATCAATTCCAGTTATTTAAAAATTTACTTTTGGCATCTACAACTTTTTTCCATATAGGTGCCTTTTCTATTGAGGTGGATAACAAATGATATATTTATGAGCTTTACTTATGTTCAGGATCTTGAAAAGTAAATTCTTTACGATTTGATCCATATTTTTCTGTCTTTTATAATTGAGAATTTCTTTCTGTTAAGATATGACTTCTCCCAGTAAAAGCAGCTTCTTAAGAAGCTCTATTTAAAATGATTTTAATAAAATTCTTCTTATAAGTATAAACTTTTTCCATAATTAATTCAAATAACGCTCTTTTAATGTGTACAACTTTAATTTTTTATTTTATAAATGTTTTAATGTTTATTTTTGAGAGAAATAGAGAGAGAGAGCATGAATAGGGAAGGGTCCTAGAGAGACTCAGGAGACACAGAATCCGAAGCAGGTTCCGGGCTCTGAGCTGTCAGCACAGAACCTGAGACAGGGCTCAAACTCACAAACCATGAGATCATGACCTGAGCCTAAGTCGGATATTTAATCAACTGAGCCAGCCAGGCTCCCTAATGTATGTAACTTTTCAATTAATGTATAATATTGGGTTTCCTGAATGAGGGTCAGGGCTTTATCTGGCTGAGGACTTTCTAGGTGAGCCGATTATATGTGAGACTTACGTTTAATTCCTTTCGATGATGATGATGATGATGATGATGATGATGATGATGGTGATGGTGATGGTGGTGGTGGTGGTGGTGGTGGTGCTTTTAATCACACAAGCTTCTCTCTTTTTGTCCTTGTGAAGAAATATTCTTACTTGAGTATAAACCATTTCAAGTGTTTCTAGCCTTGTTCTGCCTTGTGCATTTTCAGGAACTTGGCACGTGTTCCATGTAATGACTCTCTTAGCGACACCTGGAAGTTTTGGTGCTCCAAAAGGCAATGTGCCATTAGCTTCAAGGTACTGGCTCATGCTGAGAACACACCACCCGGCAGCCTCCACAGCTGTGCTTTCAGGTTTCTCTTTGGCATGGAACTCAAGGGGCTCACTGTGTGTTAAAATTTTTTTTTGAAGATATAAAATGTGTCAGGGATTGGGTCATATTTTTCCTTGATTTTAAGATAATTTAAATAGCATTTATTTTCTCATTATTCCCTTCTATAATTCCAGATTCTTAAACCTTTTCAGACCACCTGTTCTAAGCCATTTCTTGTGTTAGGAATTGGAGATGAAAAAAGTAAATTATATCCTCCTCAACTCCAACTCATAATAATCTGGCCAGAAAAACATGCAAGCAAATTGATTATTAGACTGTGACACCTTCACAGTCACGGGTAACATGAAGTACTGCGACAGTGCTGGGGGCATTGGGACTCAGATCAGATGTCAAGAGAGTTCAGATGGGAAGTGAAACCCTAAGATTCATGTTGAAGCATGAAGAGAATTTAGTCTGTAGTGAAAACAGCGAATGGGATGCATGAGGAATGGGAAGAACTGGTCATTCTTTCAGTGGGTTAAAAGAACAGTGTACATTACAATGCAATTTATTTTTATTTTGGATTATACACTTTAAAAATGAGCTGTTAATTTCCATGGTGTATTTTTTTCAAACATTAATAAACTCTATTGCTTCAGAAAACAAGATATTTGATTCATTTTTTAAAAATTTTTAATGTTTTATTTATTTCTAAGAGGGAGAGAGAGACAGCGTGAACAAGGGAGGGTCAGAGAGACAGGGAGATACAGCATCTGAAACAGGCTCCAGGCTCAGATCTGGCTGTCAGCACAGAGCCCAATGCAGGGCTCGAACCCACAAACCATGAGATCACAACCTGAGCCGAAGTTGGATGCTCAACCGACTGAGCCACCCAGATGCCCCAATTTGATTCATTTTAATGACGCCTGAACGTATTAGAATATAGGAACATAGACTATTTAATAACTGGTTAACACTAGTAGGCTCCTGTGTTCTGTTATTATAAAAATCACATTTTAGTACAAGTAAAAATGCTTTTTGGAGGCATTAAGTTTGTTATCTGCAAATTAAACCAACATACATTGGGGAAAACTGAAATTTTCTTAACATAGTAGGTCAATCATCTGTGAGGTTTTATATTTAATAGCTTTTTGTTGTTTTTTTGTACTTAGATTTCACAGCAACACTGTGGTGTGGCTAATGTTATTTACAAATAAGAAATCATTGGGATGACTGGGTAGCTCAGTCAGGTGAGCACCCAACTCTTGATTTCAGTTCAGGTCATGATCCCAAGGTTGTGAGATTGAACCCCAGGTTGGGCTCTGTGCTAAATGTGGAAGGTGCTTACCACTCTCTCTCTCCCCTCTTCCCTTCTCTCCCACTTGCATGCTCTCTCTCTCTCTCTTTATCTAAAAAAAAAAAAAAAAAAATCAGAGGTACAGGGAGGGTAAATGACTGATCAAAATCAAATAGTGATAAACAATAAATTCAGACATCAAGTAGAGGTTTTTAAGCATCAAACTAAATACTGCTCTCATCAAGTCAGAGTTTTACATTTGAACTCAAACTATACTCTTATATGACTGTCCTTATGTTTTTATATAAACTTATTTGCAAGGAGAAAGGGCAAATTTATTAATTTGCTTTTTTATTCAGGCACATTTCTTTTTTTATTCAATACATTCTAAGATAAGATTAGATGATTTAAAGTAATCATATGAACTCATAGTGATAATAGTATTAGCCTCTTGTTATTGAATGGTTATAGTTTTCACTATTTATACTTGAGATGATTAAAACTTACATTGTTAATAAATGCCAAAGTGGCTTTTTAAAGCTTAATTACACTTAAATTTATTTAGAAATTATTAGACTGAAAGCTTCTGGAAATTCTATATCTTAAAAAAAATCACATTTTTTTGTGCCTAAATTTTTAATGGTATCATTTTTTTAATTGAGGTGTAATTGACATATAATACTATGTTAATTTCAGATGTACAACATAATGATTCAATATGATTCAATATGTTGTATATACTGCAAAATGATTGCCCCAGTAAGTCTGGTTAATATCCATCACCATACATAGTTACAAATGTTTTTTTTCTTTTCAAACCCGGATTTTAAATCTAAGTGTGTTTTCCCTAAAATATTCTCTTATGTTACATCATAATTACAAATGTACCTATGATTAGAACAATGAGATTTCCAGAAGTCATTTGATGGCTTGTATCACTGACAGGTTGTTTATTGTTGAAGTGATCTCCATGATCTCTTTTAATCCCTTTTTTTAAAAAAAGAGAGAGAGTGAGAAAGTGGGGAAGAGGGCAGAGTGAGAGAGAGAATCTTAAGCAGGCTCCACACTCAGCACAGAGCTGGACATGGGGCTCACTCCTACAATCCTGGGATCATGACCTGAGTGGAAATCAATGGTCAAATGCTCAAGTGACTGAGCCACCCAGGCACCTCTGGTTTCCTTTCATCTTAAGAATTTTTGTATGCATAAATAGAATATATGGATTGTTGTTTAGCTAAGGATATGGCCATGTTTACACAATACAAAATATTTGAAAGATGAAAGTTTTTATTAATAAGATATCAAGGAACTATAAAGCTTATGAGTTGAAGAGTCAGAGAAAAAGAGAGCTTACTGACATCCCTCAGAATGAGAATAGGAAAAAAGTAAATAGGAAGTCGTGCCCAAAGCAACAAGTTTCAGGAAATTTTTTGAGTGTCTTGGAAAATCTTCAACTATAAATAGTAGTGATAAGGAAGAAGTGTTTGTATCAATTATATATTGCTACATATACTATGCCCCTAAAAAAATCAAGTGCGCAATTTCCCATGAAAAAAATCAAGCTAATAATATCCAACTTTAGTGACTGCATAGGCTGTTTTGTTTTCATGACTGTGTAGGTGGACTGGGAGAATCTTCAACTTGTCTTGCCCAAGTTTACTTAGGAGTATGCATTCTGTTAGTGAGCTCAGCTGGGGTGCCTGGGGTAGTTGGATCTCTGTCCTGCGTGTGCCTATGTGTGTGTTTCTTTAAAACATTTTATTTAAATTCTTTACAAAGAGGACAAAAATTTTTTGCCATCAACCAAACAAAGAGCATTGACAGAGTTTTCTGGCTTTGAAACATTTTATTTAAATTCTTTACACAAAGAGCAAGAATATATGCCAAGAATCAAACAAGAGTATTGACAGAGTTTTCTGGGCTGAAGACCTCTGCTCCTCTCCACTCCTGCCCCACCTCTTAGTGGGACCTGATCAGGTTTGGAGAGGTGACAGTGGGGCTGAGGTCAGGTCCTGGGGTGGGAGGAGCCCCCTGCACTAATGAGGAAATCACAGAGCAGACCCAGCAGCCACTGCAAGTGGCTGGGGATCATTGGGATTTCTTCCTGGTAGTTATCAAAGGGAAACTGACAAACCAACCACAGGAACTCTGAAAAACAGCAAGACAACCTGGGGATTTGGCCACCTTCCTCCTGTGCAAACAAGCAAAATCGTTCCCTCTGGCTCCAGTGTTTATGCCTTCTCTCCATTCCTCTTCAGCATCGACCCTATAACAGTTTATTTTGTGTTCTTTTTAAAAATAACGTCGAATTTTGTGAATACCCTATAACATACTATTTCAGTGAGGCCACAGCTCTTCACACACAGTCTTGGAGCAGTGTTCTACAAGAGCAAGCCTCTCAGTGTACTAGTGCATGCATTACCATCGCTCCTGGCCTGTTGATCAAATCAAGCCCTATGCCATGCCCAAGTCAAGCACAAGTAATAGGAGGCTTGATGTATTTGGATCCATTGGTGTAACAGTCTATTCCTGTCTGCTCTCTGGCTCCAGAGATTCATGTACAAAACACACTCACCCCTTCCAAAACCCTCAGTCTTACCCAATCATGGCATCAATCTCCAAGGCCATGATCTCATCATCTACATCAGATTCATTTGTAAATGAAGCTCTTTAGGTGGAGATTTTTTTTTTTTATCCAGAGAACTGGGAACTAAATAGATGACTTATATTTTCTCCCTCTTCCTCCTCTACATGCACACCTGACATCAATTTTGAGAGGGACATGATAATCTCAAAAACTCAGTAATTGCTTGAACAAAAGGCACAAAGAAGTTGCTGATCCATAGATTTGTTGAAATCAAGCTGGCAAATGAGCCAAGGACATGAAATGTTCTCTACTGGGTCAACCTGCTTCCTAGGAGCTTCCTTAATTCACTGCTCTCTGTTGTGCTTGGCTCTGTCTTTTAGCTATGTGGGTTTGTCATTTATTTTTGATAAGACCCAGTACGTATTTGCAGATGAGTAGCTTTCTCAGCCTGTTTATTTTCAGAGAGAGTTCCTTTTGAACTGCCTGGGTACATTTCAGCCCAAGCTAATTACAAGAAGACAAATTAAAAAGACAAAATTAGGTAGCAGAGGTTTGTCCTTTGGCTCAGGGGGTGGGGATGGGGATGTGCCTTTATTCTATACCCTTTCAGTAGGCAGTACTTTTGTTTCTGGAGTAGGCGCTGCTTCCTCCACAAAATATGTCATTGGAAATTTACAAAAACCCCAAATAAGATAGCACAATTAACATCCCATCATATCCCTGTGTAGAAAACACTCAGGTTCAATCTCTACCTTGGCCCAGGCCCAGAAATATGTATGAACTGACACTCAAAAAGAAAATGGACCAATTTCACAAAAAGGTAGTGGAATAAAACTGGGTCAACTACTTTACTCACAGTTCGCTTTATACATTGAACGTGTCCTCTTACAACTTTAAATATATGTTGTGGACATACCTTAGAAAAACCAGTGTTTATTTAAAAGATATTTACCTTTTTTTTTCATTGTGAAGAGTAGGGATTTAAACTATTGAAATAAATACAATCTAGACTTCCTACTTTCCATATAAAACACTCTTCTAAGGTCCCAGAATCTCATCCACATTGTTACAACAAATGAGAGCCACTCAAAGGGAATGCTGTTTTGATTTAATTTTGCTTCTGCACAATAAACTAACAAAAGCAAAATAAAGTTTGGCCTTTGCAGACCTGTATAAAGTCATGGCTGAGGGAAAAACGGTCTTTCCAGAGGTAGAGGCAAATCTTCTCCCTGAGATCTGAAATGTTAGGCTCTTAGTGAATGTGATAAATACCCAAAGGATATTATAATTAATATGCTATTGTCTAAGTATTAAGTTATTTATAATATGGGAATGATAATCTATTAATGCCAATTAAATTCATATAAATTAACTCTTAATGAGCAAAAACATTTTTGGTGATATAAAAATCCATCTGAATCACAGGCGCTATTTCTATTACATCAAACTTTGCCAGTTTGATTGTATGTGGAAATAATACTTCTTAATATCTTTAATGCTATTTACTGCTTTCTAATATTTCCTAATTTTGTGACTTTCTTTTCACAGATTTAGCTAATTTAGATTTAGCTAGTTTAGTCTCATAGAATTCACTTTCAACCTACTATTTTAAAAGTTATTAGAAATTATTGAGCTTTTTGAAGTAAATTAAGACATTTGTATCAGTATTTTTATACAAAATCAGCTAAATCGTTACCTGTAAAATAGAAATAATGAGATTGTATTACCCTGAGATTCTAAACTTTTTAATGTTTATTTTTCAGAGAGAGAGAGAGCAGAGCAAGCGAGCATGAGTGGGGGAGGGGCAGAGAGTGAGGGAGACCCAGAATTCAAAGCAGGCTTCAGGCTGTGAGCTGTCAGCACAGAGCCTCTGAGCTGTCAGCACAAAGCCCAATGTCAGGCTCGAACTCCCAAACGGTGAGATCATGACCTGAGCTGAAGTCAGACGCTTAACAGACTGAGCCACCCAGGTGCCCCTGTATTACCCTGAGATTCTATTACAAGGTCAAAGAGATACTGAAAGGAGATATGAATTCAAGGACATATGAAATCCTTTTCTGAAGGTGAAGGTTTAGAGTTGTCATTAATTAATTATTAATAACCTAGTTTCTTATAATAAATACTCATTCTTGCATGATGCTGGAGAGTTTTAATATTGAGGCATCTATGTAACAAATTTATAATTAGTAGAAAACATGGAGATTTCTGCAGAAAAGTGGATCTCGGATTTCTCTAACACAAAAGCACCTTGATATTTATCAGTTGAACTGTTTTCAAGTGGAGTGACCTAAAAGTCACTTGACAATGTAATTTATGATTGTTCTGAAGCACAATCTGAGAGAGTCTGATGTTGCATGAGAGGGAGAACTGGGCCAGCCACCGCACTTAATTAACCAGTCAGCATTTATTTCTTGACACAGCCTGGTTGTTACTTTGTTGAGAACAACAACAACAACAAACCCTAATTAGGACTCTGCAAGTGACATTAAACTCTCCCTGCTTAGACTTTAGTAGTGAGTTTACATGTGAGATGCTGTGTTTTCTGTTCCTCATTTGATCCTTGGTGACTGTAACCAAATTTTTTATATGTTCTGATCTCTAAAGCATCCGTTATTTATTTAAGTCATTTTACTAAATATATCAGCTGAATAAAAAGTTATACAGCATATCCTTATACTCTGCACCCTGCTAAAGAAATAAAGCATTACTAATAAGGTTGAAATGCTTGAGCCTCCTCCACGGTTGTATGCCCTCACAAATTGATGTTTCTCATTTCTAGAAATTTCATTATGTTTTTACCACTTGTACATTTATTTTTTAAATAGAGCATGGTTTGCTTCAACTTTATATAAGCATATTATCCATCTTCTGTAACTTGGATTTCTCTTACTCAACAGTATGTTTTGAGATTTATACTTATTGCTCCAGATGAAAATAATGAAATTTAAAAAATTAAAATACCCACTGACTGCTATGGACTATTTCATTGGATATACTCTATTATGTGGTGGTGTTTGGAAGGAAGTTTTCATTGTTTTGGTAATAAAGACAAAGTGGTCATAAATATTTACATGTTCCCTGGTGTGGTGTGCATGTTCCAGAGCAAATGCTGAGACAGAGATTTTTATAGTGTATACTTCTTTAACCTACCGGATCTCGCTCAATTATTGTTTAAAATGGCTGTATCATTTCACATACCTACTCCCATTACGTGAGTTCTGATTTTTATCTTTTATCAATTCTTGGTATTGTTAGACGTCACTTTTGCCAACTTACAAGTTGTCAAGTTAACTCAGTTGGTCTTGGTGAGTATTATCTGCTTTTCAGTGTGGTTGAGAATTTTAAAATTTTGGTGTAAGCCTTCTTTGTCCCTTTTTTAATACAGTATCTGTTTGTGCATGTCATTCTTAATTTTATATTGGGTTCCTCTTCTTTTTCTTAATGATTTACAGTTCTTTTTTTAAAAGTTTTTAATGTTTTCTTTATTTCTGAGATAGAGAGACAGCGTGAGCAGGGGAGGGTCAGAGAGAGAGGGAGATACAGAATCCAAAACAGGCTCCAGGCTCTGAGCTAGTTGTCAGCACAGAGCCCAACATGGGGCTCGAACCCACAAACCATGAGATCATGACCTGAGCCGAAGTTGGCCGCTTAACCGACTGAGACACCCAGGCGCCCCTACAGTTCTTTATATAAACAGGATTTTATTTTATTTTTATGGTTTAATTTTTTTAATGTTTTATTTATTTTTGAGAGCAAGAGAGACAGTACAAGTGAGGGAGGGGCAGAGAGAGAGAGAGAGAGAGAGAGAGGGAGACACAGAATCCGAAGCAGGCTCCAGGCTCTGAGCTCTCAGCACAGAGCCTGACATGAGGCTAGAACTTTTGAACCACAAGATCATGACCTGAGCCAAGGTCAGATGCTTAACCAACTGAGCCACCTAGGTGCCCCTGTGTAAACAGGATTATAATTAACTTTCACTTATATTGGTGGCAAATACTTTGGCCAATATTATGGTTTGCCTTTTTATTTTCTTTGTAGTATTTTTCATATACTTTTTTTATAAAAACTCTTAAAGTAGTTGAATTTATTATTTTTCTTTTTCATCTTGACTCTTGTATCTTAAGAAATTTTTTTCGTACATTAAGTTTATAAAGATATGGCTCTATAGTTTCATCAGTTCTTTTCTTTAAAATTTTTTAAATATTCCTTTATATTTGAGAGAGAGACAGAGACAGAGACAGAGTGTGAGCAGGGGAGAGGAAGAGAGAGAGAGAGAGAGAGACAGAATCCAAAGCAGGCTCCAGGCTCTGAGCTGTCAGCACAGAGCCTGACGCGGGGCTCGAACCTGTGAACCGTGAGATCATGACCTGAGCTGAAGTCAGATGCCCAACAGATTAAGGCACCCAGGCACCCCTCATCAGTTCTTGAAAAGCTTTAATTTTTATATTTCTTTCTTTAGCTCACATAAAGTTTTTTTTCTCTGCATTTGCAACAGAGTTTCAACTTCATGTTTTCCCCATGGTTGACCAACTGTCTCAGAAGCTTCTGACTGAAGAACCTAGTCTTTCTCCATTTAGCTGCTATGACAATTTTATTCCGGTAACTTCCCACATATAAGAGTGGGGCTATTTTTAAGCTCTGTGTACTGACCCTATTGGTCTTATAAAAAATGTCTGCTCTTCCTTACCTATTTCTCTTCAATATAAGATTTCTAGTTAGTTGTCAAGTTTCATGGAAATAGCTAGCAACATTTTTATTGGATATCTTTCTTCTTCAATTTTGGGTCAGTTTATTTAACCATCCTGATTTCCTCAGCATTAGTTATCAAAATGGTGAAAAATTGTGGACCTTACTTTTTTGGGGGAAGAGGGTGGAGAGCTACATAAGTTAGAACAGTATCATGTACAAAGTGTGTACTTAGTAACAGTTAGCTTTTATTATAGATTGATTTGAAGAAGATTTGAGATCTTTATGATACTGAGTCCTTTTTATACGTGAACATTCTAAATCTTTATATAAGCCTTTTTTATTATCTTTCAATCAAGTCCATTATTTTTATACACATCTTTTATTAGATTTTACTCTTAGGTACAATTATTTTTAGTCTTTTAAGGTTTACATTTGATAGCTTAACAGGATTTTTATGTTAGCAAAAATCCCAATAGGATTCTAGGTTGAAATTTATTTTCTGTCCTTATTTTGAAGGTATTATTCTACTGTCTTACATCTGCTTCTGTTATAATTTATGTCCCTTTATTGCAGATCTTTCTTTTCTGCTTGCTTCCTCTCATTTGTCTCTTTTCTTTGATATACTGCAGTATCAGTAATTTTTGTGGAAGTCAAGTTATCAAATGGGTTTAAATAATGTATTTTCATAAATTCTAAAAGAAATTTCCCCACCTCTTTATATTGTCTTTGTCCAGTCCTCTCTATTCTCTCCTGAAGCAACTCCAGTCAGTTGTTTAATGTTACATATCTCTTTGCTTGTTTTGATGATTTTGCATGACTTTTGATAGAACTTCTTATTTAGTAATTCACTTTCAGGTTAATCTGATATGATGCTTAATTCTTATACTAGATTTAAAATTTTATTAGTCATATTTATTATGAAGGAAATATAACTGTTTTATGATGTCTTCTTGCTTGTATTTAAAAGGTCCTCTTTTATTTGCTTGTTATATAGTTAATTTTTTTATTTTTAAAAATACTTATTTTTGAGAGACAGAGACAGTGTGAGCAGGGGAAGGGCAGAGAGAGAAAGGAAGACACAGAATCTGAAGCAGGCTCCAGGCTCTGAGCTGTCAGCATAGAGCCTGATGCAGGGCTGTAACTCCAGAAACGGAGATCTTGAGCTGAGCCAAGGTTGCATGCTTAACTGACTGAGCCACCCAGGTGCCCCTATATAGTTAATTATTTTATATTGCACATTTAAAATGTAATTTTGCTGTTTTTATGTCGGTTCTTGTTTCTGATTGTTTTTATTCTTGCACCTCCCTTCCTTTCTTCCTTCCTTCCTTCTTTTCTTTCTTTCTTCCTCCCTTCCATCCATCATTCCTTCCTTCCTTCCTTCCTTCCTTCCTTTCTTTCTTTCTTTCTTTCTTTCTTTCTTTCTTTCTTTCTTTCTTTCTTTCTTTCTTTCTTTCTTTTCTCTTTCCTTCTTTCCTTTCTTCCTTCTTTCTTTTATTCCTTCCTTCCTTTCTTTCTCTCTCTCTCCCCCCTCCCTCTCTCCCTTTCTCCCTTCCTTCGCTTTGTTTTGAGCTCATATTTGAGTGTCATAAATCTGTTGGAACTCCAAGGGTCCTGGGTTGAGGCTACATTTTTTTAGAGAGAATATGTATTTATTTGCTTCTGCTTTGATTGCAACTCAATCTGGAATCACTTTAAATTAATTTCCAGGTATGTGTTTTCCCAAATGTAAATTGAAATGGCAAAACTGTTGGGTTGTGTAGCCTGTGATCGTAAATTCTCAGGGCGACTTTGTTTTTCTCCTGAGAGTAAAGCCAGGTAAAAGAAGTTTTCCCTGTTTCATCCCTTTGCCAACCAACAATCCTTTCACTAGTTTACCCCATGTTCTTACCTTGAGGAGTTTCCAGAGTCTTTTTTTAAAATTTTATTTATTTATTTTGAGAGAGAGAGAGAGAGGAGGGCAAGGGACAGAGAGAAAGAGACAGAGAATCCCAAGCACCCAAGCAGATTCTGTGCTGTCAGTGTGGAGCCCAACACCCCGGCTGGACCTCAGGAACCATGAGATCATGACCTGAGCTGAAATTAAGAGTCTGACTCTTAACGGATTGACCCAACTAGGCACCTCTCCAAAGTCTTCCACTAATGAGCCATTAAATGGAAAGTTTTAAGTAACCCTGACAAACAGTCAGGGCTCAATGTCCAGCCTGCTTCTCCCTATTATTTTTGGGAGTTTTCTTTCTTGTGAACTCAGCTCTGCATATATAACATTACATTAGGGAGAGAAAGAAGAGGTTTCTGTGACTCTTGAGCTACTCCATTGCTGAAAATGAAAACCAACACAGTATGCTATAAGAATACTGAAAAGGGGATGCCTGGGTGGCTCAGACGGCTCAGAATCCGACTTCAGCTCAGATCATGATCTCGCGGTTCGTGGATTCAAGCCCCATGTCGAGTTCTATGCTGGCAGCACAGAGCCTGGAGCCTATTTCGGATTCTGTGTCTCCCTCTCTCTCTGCCTCTCCCCCGCTCATGCTCTGTCTCTGTCTCAAAAATAAATAAACTATTAAAAAAAGGAATACTGAAAAAAAGTTTTAATATAGTAAAAGACAGTTTTAGAATCCTAGTTTGGGAATATTAAGAAACAAAACATTTGCAGCTGCCCCCAATTTTCAGTTATTTCTTATTCTAATGTAAGCAGTCATTAAGTCCTACACTCATAGACTAGTATGTTCTCGAATGTTGAATGGAATCTCCCATAATTGAATCTAAATTGAAAAGAATGGTCAAAGTCAACTGGGTCTTGGCAACAAAACAACAGTGACAAAACAACAGCCGAATTAAAACTACTTTACAATTTTTAGGTACTTGCCATTTATCAGACACTGTATTAAGTGCTTAATTTTTCTTTTGAACCTTATGTTTGCTTTAATTTACCCTTTTAAGGTCTCAGGCAAGTACTTGTCTGATTTCCACGGGGACATCTCTGTGTCAGCGTGCCCCAGCATTTTTATAGCCAGGGCCACCAAGTTCTTAAAAATGTTAAGTGGATTATCTAAAGCTATAATGGATGTTATGTGGTGTGGCTCCAATTCAATAGTATTTTTACTATAATACATGTTTCCTTAATGGAAAAACTATCTTTTTGTATCTTACATGTTTTGTAAAATCTCTTTAAAAATTCAGGGAATTGGGGCTAATTTTTTCTCATTTAATAGATCATTTAACTTACTATTAGAAATAAGACAGATATTTTCCATTTAGTCTGTATTCAAACACATGCTTATTTCTACCGGTAATGGCACAGAGGAGATCGGGAACATTTTGATGTATCAAAAAGGTCTTTACATTTGGTATTTTCTCATGAGGCCTTACACTTCTTTACCCCATATGACTTTTTGGAAGTTTTGAGTAAATATTCCTTTTAATTTTGATTAGATATTGGGGGTATGTTGCCATGAAAACTAGAATACAAGGCAGAAGCACAAGCAAAATTGAGCCTTGCTAGTTCGGGGGTGAAGTATTGCAAAGCCATCTACTCCCATTTAAATATTCTTTACCTTTTTCTATAGCTTCATGGATAACCCAGGTGTGAGGTGGCAAAAAGTAAATTGGAACCTTGCTTTGACTAATGCTATGAAGGCAGCAGAGATTTTATTCAGATTCAAATCAGTCGGGTTATGACTCTTCTAACTGAAGAAAAATGCTCTCTCTGAATGTGGGCTTTTTTAAAGATACAATTTATTTATTTGTTTATATATGTATGTATTTTTCATTTATTTATTTCAAGTTTTTGTTCCAGTTAGTTAACATACAGTGTAATATTAGTTTCAGGTGTACAGTATAGTGATTCAGCACATTCATTCATCACCCCATGCTCATCGCAAGTGCCCTCCTTAATTCCCATTACCTACTTCCTCCACTCCCCCCCACCTCCTCTCTGGTAACCAGGAGTTTGTTCCCGATACTTAACAGTCTGTTTGGGGCACCTGGGTGGCTCAGTCAGATAAGCGTCTGACTTCAGCTCAGGTCACGATCTCACGGTTCATGGGTTTGAGCCCCACATTGGACTCTGTGCTGACAGCTCAGAGCCTGGAGCCTGCTTTGGATTCTGTGTCTCCCTCTCTCTCTGCTCCTTCCATGCTTGTGTTCTCTCTGCCTCTCAAAAATGAATAAATGTTAATAATAAAGAGTCTGTTTCTTAGGACACCTAGGTGGCTCAGTCAGTTAAACGTCTGACTCTTGTCTCAGTTCATGTCTTGACCCCCAGATCATGAATTCAAGCCCCATGTTGGGTTCCACTGGGTGTGGAGCCTACTCTGGAAAACAAAGTCTGTTTCTTGATTTGCTTCTCCTGTTTTCGGTTCCTCAGTTGTTTTGTTTCCTAAGTTCCACATGTGAGTGAAATAATATGGTACTTGTCTTTCTCTGACTTACTTCACTTAGCATTAAACTCTCTATCTCCATTCATGTCATTGCAAATGAAAAGATTTCTTTCTTTTTTTATGGCTGAATAAATTCCATTGTGTGGTATATACCACATCTTCTTATCCATTCACCAATCAATGAACACTCAGATTGCTTCCATATTAAGAGATATAATTTAAATATGTTTCTTAAAAACTTTTCCAGAATAATGTGGACATAAGCAAACAAGGACTTATATAATAATAAGAAATAAATGCCTTAGGTTTTAGTACCTGAGCATTGCAGAAAGAAGGTGTATATAAGTGTGTCAGTGCCCCCAGGGGATATGTTATATTTATGAAAATTAAACCACCTGTGACAGTTGTTTAGCGAGATCGAATTCATAAGGTTTTGCTTAACTATTTGATGTGGTTATGGTGATTATATCAGGTGATTCCTGCCATGCTCCATTTCATTTTGTTCAGAACGTAGAAATACAGAAAAGAAAATAATATACCCTGCTTATGTAACTAAATTCATATATGAATACTTATCTTCATTTAGTTTGTTATCCTAGAATTATTTTCTTGTGACTTGTTAGTAGAAAAAAATCAGAGTAAAGATAAAATCTTTAAATTATAAATATCTATAAATAAAATTTCTAGCTGCATTATTTAACCTATTTTGGATACATGCCATAGGGTAGCATGAAGATACACACACACACACACGCACGCACACACATGCACACACACACTAGAGGTCCATGCATTAAGAATATATATTAGGAAATAACTTTAAAAAAACTGCTGGAGAGATTATTTTCCTTCATACCTGTTTGACTTAAGATGTCACTACTCTGGGATTCATTTTCTCATCTATTATACTGTTTTTCCCCCCTTGTGAGACATTTCTAGTTCATTCCAGACTATCTGAGTTTAAATTCTAGCTCTGCTCCCACTAGCTGTGTGAACCTGGGAAACTTAGTCTCTCTATATGCCAGTTTGTTGGGATGATTAAATGATTTGATATATGTGAACTCTAAGAAGAGTTTCTGGCACATAATGTTTTACCTAAGTGTTAGTTCTTACTTCAAAGAACAATGGTCATGTAGAGATCAGACTTACTTTACTTATTTCCAGGTTTGGTCTTTTCTTTTTTTAAAAAATTATATTCCATTAAAGCATGAATTCTGCTTATACAATGATACAACAGTGATATACAACATAATATACCAACTTACTCCAAGGGAAATTTTATCTTAGGAAAAAATCCTGTATAACTTCACAAATAACTTGGCAAAGTCTTATCAAATTAGATTATGATTGCATTTGGTCAATGCCACTTAGAATTCTTTGAGAACATGAAATATATTGCATAAAAGAAAGTTTTGCTCACACACATATATATAGGTTTCTCCTTTTGTTAATATTTTTGGACACTGAAAGATTAGCGTTCATAAAACTACATCCTTGGCTGGTTACATCACTGCTATTATTTTACCCCAGAAGGAACCGTTTCATAGGAGGAGGCCAACCATTTTGTGTATATATTTGTCCATAAGGTATGCTGTAGTTTTCTTGACTTTGGTGCTAAGACTTACTTTGCATTACTTACTAACTTACACTGTTCCCATTGACAAAAGAATCATTGTTATCCTTCCTGAAGTATGACATATAACATTGTTCTTAACAGTAAAAAAAAAAAAAAAATCAGATATTCTTTGATTCATTAAGAATTTATTTTAGAAATTCTGGTCCTCCTCTGTTGTTTGTTTTCACGAACAATCAGGTCGGGACCTGGCAACAATCTAGTGACTCTGAAAAAGGCAGGCAACTAACCGGAGCATTTCCGACTCTAGGATAGATTTTTATTTCTGCTTTATGTTTTCGCCATTTGCATTTCATTTAACCACCTTAAAATTGCCAAATCTTCAATTTACTCTGTGATTTATGTACAAAATTACATGTGTTCTCCAGAACAAGGCATCTATTCATTTAGATATCTTTGAAATGATAGCTTTAACTGAATTCATATGTGCCTATTTTCAGTAATCATGTGCAGCTGAAACAACGTATGGTGTAAGTGTAAGATATATGTAATATTAATATTTTTCCTTGTGATTAGCTGTCATATACTCATTTCTATCTTTCCCAGCTTTGTTTTTCGTAGACATTAGTTATTGCAATACTGATTTACACTGAGCTTTTGTGCTGTCTTTCCTGAATGCCTCTTTTTCAGCAATCATTTGCTGTCCACTTGCTTTCATGACTCTGAATAGTTTTTCTTTATTTTCTGGCTCTTACTAATGGAGAATTAGTGCTTGACTAATTAATCTTTATTTTGCCTATTTATTTATGGTATGCTGGGAGTAGGGTATGAATAATTTTAGAACCATACTGACGACTAAAAATAGTGATGCTATATAACTTATATTATGTTTTCTCCTTTTTCATTTTCTGTGGACCACACAGTGAAATGGAAAGTTGAAACATTGTTCATACAATATATGGGCTTTTTAAAAGCCAGTCTATTATGGGAAAGAAAGAATTATGAACTATATAAAAGGGTTTAACTTTATACATTGATCAAAAGTATCAGATGATTATTCAGATTCTCACTCAATTTTCATTGCATGGAAACCTGATAATGGTGTATGCTTTTTAATTTATTATTAATTTAAAAAATGTAACAAATACAAAAATAAGGAGAAACTAGATTGGTCCAAAGGTGAACTGAGTAAAATTCTTACAAAAATAATGGCTTTTCTACATAGAAAAATTTCAGAGAATCAACCCAAAAGCTCATTGAGCTGATAAACGTGCTCAATAATATCACTAGATATGAAAGTATCATTTTAAAGCTAATAGCTTTCCTATCTACTAGCAGTACCAAATATAATTATAAACAAAAATGTTTTCCAAAAACAATGGTAATGAAGCCACAAAGTGTCTAGGAATAAACCTATTAAGCAGTGTGCAAGGTATGAATAAAAGTGTAAAGCTTTACTGAAAATCATAAAACAGTTCTGAGTCAATAGATATTGGCTATACAGCTAATGGGATTGTAAATGTTAATCTCTGCTAATTAATGTGTCTTTCAATCCAATTCCAACCAACATTTGGAAGAAAAAATATAAATCAATAGGTAGGAAAGCTTTGCAAAAATACACTGAAAACTATTGAAAATAGTTATTAAAAATTTTTTTTAATGTTTTTATTTATTTCTGAGAGAGAGAGAGAGAGAGAGACAGCGTGAGCAGGGGAGGGTCAATGAGAGAGGGAGATACAGAATCTGAAATAGGCTCCAGGCTCTGAGCTAGCTGTTAGCACAGAGCCCGATGCGGCTCGAACCCACAAACCGTGAGATCGCGACCTGAGCCAAAGTCGGGCACTTAACCTACTGAGCCACCCAGGCACCCCGAAAATTGTTATTTTTAAAAACACTTGTTTCCCTTTTGAGAAATAGACCTAAGCGCAAAAGGGAACTTGGGTATGATAAAGGTACCATTTTAGGGGCGCCTGAGTGGCTCGGTGGTTAAGCGTCTGACTTCGGCTCAGGTCATGATCTCACATTACAGTCTGTGGGTTCAAGCCCCGCATCGAGCTCCGTGCTGACAGCTCAGAGCCTGGAGCCTGCTTCAGATTTTGTGCCTCCCTCTCTCTCTGCTCCCCCCACCCCCCGTCCCTGTCTCTCAAAATAAAATAAAGACACACAAAAAAAGGTACCATTTTAAAGTTGAGAAGATCAGTAAAATTAAGTGAAATGAGTTGGAAAATTGAACATCCATGTGAAAACAAAGTTAGATTACTGCCTTACATAAAATCCAAATATTAATATTAGAAGAATTAGTTATGACTGAGATAATTATGAAATCACACATTAAAAAGGTTGAAAAACTTAGGATGGCAAATCCTTATTATACAAAAGGAATCCTTATTCCTAGACACAAAATCTAGGAATCATCGAGGAAAAGACTGAGAATTTGGTTACAAATATCATTATATACTAAGTAAAAGAGAAAAGTGAAAGGAAGGGAAAAAATAAGACCTTTAGACAGATAGGCAATTAAAGAAATCAAACTTAGGTGGTAACCTGATAGTAAAAAATGTGTAAAATATAGGAATAGGTCATTAAAAGAGGAATATATATAAATAAATGCACTTTCTCACTAATGATGGAAATCCACATTTTCCTGGTTACCACAAGGTATGTGGTACAGTAGTTAAAAGGCAAGATCGGGGTCCAGCTGCTTGGGTTTGACCCCCAAGGTATCATTTTCTAGAGGTGTTAATCTTAGAACATTACTTACCTTGTTTTCAAGTTTTTTCATCTGTAAAATGTGTATAATATTAGGTCCCACGTAGATATTATGAGTTTTAAAAGAGCTGATATTTGAAAAACCCTGAGTAACAGCTTCTATCACAAGGGTACAAAATTTAAGTTGTCATTTTTAAGACAACAGTAAAATGCTATTATCACATGTTAGATTAGAAAAACATTACAGGGATAAAAAATTTGGGCTACTGGTGAAGAACACCAAAAAAAAATTAGAATTTATCTCATTTTGTTGACAGAAATGCAAATCAGTACACTGTATTTGGGTGATGATTTGATGGCATTGATAACATTTTATCCAGCATAACATTCAATAAAACAACCCCACTTTCTTTTTCTATTTCTTTTTTATTGAAGAATAGTTGAGCCATAATATTCCATTAGTTTCAGGAGTACAACATAGTCATTTGATGAGTCTATATGTTATGCTATGCTCATCACAATCATCATTGTGCCACCAAGTGACACAATACAATGCTAATACAATACAATTGATTATAGTCCCCGTGCTATGCCTTACATCCTCATGTCTTATTCTTTCTGTAGGTGGAAGCCAGTATTTCTCACCTGTGACCTTTGGCCTATCCCTTAACCCCTTCCACTTTGGTTTGTTCTCTGTATTTGTAAGACTGATTCTGCTTTATGTTGTTTATTTGTTTATTCATGTTTTGTTTTTATATTGTGTATATAAGTGAAATCACAGGGTATTTGTTTCTCTCTGTCTAACTTATTTCATTTAGTAAAATGACCTCTAGGTCCATGCATGTTGTCACAAATGGCAGGATCCCATAATTTTTTGAAAAAAGCTTATTTATTTATTTTTGAGAGAGAGAGAGAGAGGGAGGGAGGGGCAAAGAGGGAGAGAGAATCCCAATCTCTCATGACCTGAGCCAAAATCAGGAGTCAGACGCTTAACCAACTGAGCCACCCAGCCTCCCCCCATCATTTTTTTTTTATGAGGGAGTAATACCCCATTGTGTAATATAAATGACTATGTATATGTGTGTGTGTGTGTGTGTGTGTGTGTGTGTGTGTGTGTGTATCACATCTTTTTTATCCACTCATCTATCAATGGACACTTGGATTGTTGTCATATCTCGGCTATAAATAATGGAAATAAATAAAGGTTGTAAATAATGTATATAGATTACATAAATAATGTTATAATAAACTTAGGGGTTCATATACCTTTTTGAATTAGTGATTTCATTTTCTTTGGGTAAATGCCCAGTAGTGAATTAACTGGATCATTTGGTATTTCTATTTTTAGTTTTTTGAGGAACCTCCATACTGTTTTCCCCAGTGGGTGCACCAATGTACAGTCCCACCAAGAGTGCCGAAGGGTTCTATTTTCTCCACATCCTCTCCAACACTTATTTCTTGTCTTTTTGTTTCTAGCCATTCTGACAGGTGTAAGGGGGAATCTTATTGTGGCTTTGATTTGCATTTCTGTAAGTCTTCTTTGGAAAAATGTCTACTCAGTTCCTCTGTACATTTTTAATTGGATTATTTTTTTTGTGTGTATGGAGCCATATAAATTCTTTTTCTATTTTGGATATTAACCCCTCCTTGGATATATCATATGCAAATACCTTCTCCATTTCAGTAGGTTGCCATTATTGTTCTGTTGATGGTTTTCTTCACTGTGCAAAAACTCTTTATTCTGGTGTAGTCCTGAAAGTTTATTTTTGTCTTTGTTCTGCTTGCCTGAGGAGGCATATCCAGAAGAATGTTGCTAAGTCTGATGTCAGAGAAATTACTGCCTGTTTTCTTTTAGGAGATTTATGGTTTCTTGTCTCACATTTAGGTCTTTAATCCATTTTGAGTTTATTTTCGTGTATCTTGTAAGAAAGTGGTCCATTTCCATTCTCTTGCATGTAGCTGACCAATTTTCCCAGCACCACTTTTTGACGAGACTGCCTTTGTGTCTTTGTTTATTCTTCCCTCTTTTGTCATGGATTAATTGACCATACAAGTGTTGGTTTATTTCTGGGCCCTTTATTCTATTCCATTGATCTATGTGTCTATTTTTTGTGCCAGTACCATATCTTGTATATCTTGAAATCTGGCATTGTGATACCTCAGCTTTGTTATTCTTTCTCAAGATTGCTTTGGCTATTCAGTCTTTTATAGTTCCATACATATTTTAGTATTATTTGTTCTAGCTAAGGGAAAAATACCATTAGTAATTCTACTTTTAATAATCTATGCTGCAGAAATATTAGCATAGGTGCACAAGAGCGAATCTATAGACATGTTTGCTGCAAAATAGTATATTTGTTTGTTTATAGTAACAAAAATACTGTATTTAGATTGTAAATGACAGTCTATATATTTTAGTTAAGGAATATTGATGAAATGGTGAGATGTCCAAACCACGGAATACTAGGGAGTAGTTTAAAAAAATGAACTAAGTCTCTATCAACATGGTAATTTATTTGTTAAATGTCAAAGCAAGTTACAGGACAATTGTTCTGTGCTCTCGTTAATTAAAAATATGACAAAATCAGAAACAAACAAACAAAATCAACTCTAACCAGAACTAAAGGTGTGTAAGTATCCATGCCAAATGGTTGTTAATAGGGGTTGCTTCTGAGAAAAGTAGGGAGTGAAAGGGAATGATAGCCTTTTAATGAATACACTCATTTAAGTTTGTGTAAGAGTCTGTTCCTATTATTTTTGAGTAATAAGCACTTTATTTATGTTATTAAGACAAATGTAAGGGCCCAAATGTAA
This sequence comes from Crocuta crocuta, assembly GCF_008692635.1. Taxonomy (NCBI): domain Eukaryota; kingdom Metazoa; phylum Chordata; class Mammalia; order Carnivora; family Hyaenidae; genus Crocuta; species Crocuta crocuta. The sequence continues at coordinate 715,876 of NW_027528213.1, forward strand.
GTAACTTACTAACCTTTTCCTGAGGAAACTCTTCACACCATTAGTTCTCTCCTTGCTCCTCTTGTTGACGTGATTATAACAATAAAGCAAAACCTTTGGACAATGTTAGAACAGAGCACCATGTTCCTAACAAACATTAGGTCATCATTTTATCAGGACCATGCATCAAGTGTGAGTGAGTCCACTGTGCTGAAGTTAAGTCCTCCGATTACTTAGCAATTTAGGAATGTAGGCTAACGGCCCAGTGCATTTCTTAGTACATTTACATAATTGCTTGTTATATGATATTCAAACACTTTTTTTTCGTTTAATAAACCTTTATGAGTTAACATATAAACTCTAAGGCATATAAGCGAAACGCTCTCACTTGCCAACAAAGGGGTGAGCAAGAAAGTCCTGTGAAAGCTTTAGAAACACTTTGAACCATCCAAAAGCAAGAAAGTTATCAGATCTAATTTGAGAGTATCCAGACAAGAAAGACAATAAAGTTCTGTCCTTTCCTTTTTTCACATGTCACCTAATGGAAGGTTCTTTTAAATAGAAACCTAGTTATTTGAAAATTATTTTTTAATTTTTTAAAAAAGATTTTTATCACAAAAGCTAAGATGTTTATTTATACTGAAATATCATCAAATCTGTATTTGGCAAAACATAGTCCTTCCATTTTGTACTTTTCTAATTACAATAAGATACTAAGAGACCTGACATTTCTTTAGGCATCAAGATCAAGAGTGGCTGTCTACTCAAGGGCATCTCTGGCAGGCAAAAGGCAGAGATAGACATGAAATAGAAAAGCAAAAAATTGAAAGAAGAAACAGGATAAATGGTAAGGAGAAGAAATATAAAAAGAAGAAAGAGTAAAAGGGAGAAAGATTAATAAACTTGCAGCAAATGGTAGGATTTAATCTGCAAAAAGCTATCGTATCTCACACTCAATTTTACAGGAGTTAAGTTTGCGATGAATAATAAGTAGGCACTACTTGACATTTTGTATCATTTCTCTCGGTGATGTTTGGCCGTACAGGCCCAAGTTTGAGCTCGATGGGACCTCCGAGGACACTGGGACATTTGAAAGCTGCAATTTGCCAGAAGCACACAGCTGGCTGGTGTCACAGCTGGGATTAGATGCCAGGCCCCCAGACATTCCGCCTGGCGCTCTTCATCCACAACATTCAAATCCTATCAGGGCGTGCAGTGCCCAGAATTTACATAGAGCAGAGAGTAGAGCTCTGTGTATTTATGAGGAGGAAATATATGTCCAAGGAAGAAGAATGGGACTATCTTTTGTGAAATAGCATCTTATATAAACAGAGGTAATTCTCTTTCATTTATGTGTCCGGAACCCATCATTAAAATTCACATAAGAGTTATCGCCTATTACTGGCAGTTCTACTATTGCTTGCTATCCCCGATGATGAATGAAGCCAGAATAACTGTTATAGATTTTTTAAAACTGCATATAATATGGGCTACAGCAATAAACCTAGGACATTTCACCTCACTCAGCAAGCATCACACGAAGGTCAGGAAAAATAAATATTTGTGAGAGGGAAGGAAAAAATGTATTATTACAACTTCATAGTCTTCTACTCCTGGGTGATGCTGCTGCATCACATTTAATATTTATATGAAAAATGGGCTCAAAATATATGCAGAGGAGAAGCAATTTGTCATAGTAAAGATTTGTGGCAGGGCTAAAGGAAAAATCATCAGCGAGGCGATTTATAGAACATGTCATTGCGGTGTCTGTGTATTATTCTTCACATTTTCTTTGAATCATTGAGTGTTTCATTCAATAGCTATATACTGAGTGTCTTTGCTAGGAACTGTGCTGGCCTCTAAGGGACAGGAGTGGACAGAGAGAGGGGGAGGCTTTTGAAGAGATGAGAGTTTGGTAAGAGGCGCCAACTTCCAGCTCCCAAATGGGAGATCCCTTCTGTCAACTGACAGTAAAAGAAGGTGCCCCCGTAGATAATGTGAACTTTGAAATAATCCCATGAATGCAAAGTAGATAGTTTTACTCCATCTCATGAAAACAGCCTATTGTATGTACCTAAATTTTCCCAAAAGAGAGGAAAGAAGAAGGAAAGTAGTTTTATTTTTAATATCCCCCTGCATTTTTATATGGAAAGCAAATGTTACGTGTGCCGTTTTGGTACAAGAATTATGTTTTTTTGAAGGAATATTTGTTGTTTATGATAAGTTCCCAGGCTTGAACAAGCCCATTCAATTATATAAGGGAGGCATTTGAGATTGTGAGGACACCTGAGGCTATTTTCAAGTGCACAATGTATTACTGGACATACGTCCGAGACAAAGAAGTTCACTTCTTTCATTTAGCCTTCCAAGAGCATCCTGCGCTACTTATTTTTTTAAGATAAGTGACTTTATCTCTCTGATGCAACGTCTGCATATATCAAATATATCATGAAAGCTTAGAATAATAAAATTGCACAGATACTCCAAGGATTGTCTTCGTATAGTAATGATCATGGAGTTTGTTTACCTATGATGAGAACTGAGAGTCTAAATTTCACAGGTAATTTTAAATGAATACTACTTATTTTGCAATATGATGGTAAAGTATGAAATTATTCTTCTGACACTGCTACCCCAGGACCAACAGAAATGAGATTTCATCAGAAGAAGCTCTTTTATATCTTTGTGATTAACCAGTTGGTGCAGATCACATGTTTGTTTGACAAATATTTGATGATATTCTTGTGAAAATTCCTGAATTGAGTTTTTCAGGGAATACAAAAATCCCTATGGTTAGATTTTTTGTCACTAGTACATTTATTTAGTGACTTCTGTTTACCCTGGCACTTCTCTCTGTACTATCTAATTTAAACTTTAAACCATCCCTCTATGTTAGGCAGATAAATTAGTATCTTCACTGAATAGACTAGTAAACTGGCTCAGGCTCAGTGATTCCTCTACCAGATGACCAAGGAAAGTTGAAACTTGTCTTCCAATCTCGGTATTCTTATTTTGCTCTCACACTGAACCCTGTTCTTAAGGAGGTCACGTCACAAATCCGCACTCCCCACCCCCACACAAATAACATGCATGCACACACACTCAAGCATACTGTACCTCATACTATAACTCCCATGAAGGAGGTAAAGGCAGAGTGTTGATGAGGTTCATAATCAGGGAAAATCATATTCAGTTGATGGTAAGCAGGATACCTTTCATGGAAGGACTGGTATTTTATTACATGACATTTTTCAAGTCCCTGCTGTGTGCCAAGTATGAGAGATAAACAGCACTCTGTTCTCTGCCTTCACTTAGCTCAGAGTTCATGGGAAAAGACAGACAATTATAACCCAGGCTAACAGGCAGAAATGCAGATTGCTTTAGAATCACATGTAGGAGAGGCATGTACCACCCAGAACAGGTAACACCTGACCAATGTCATGTCTGTTATTCTCTAAGCAATGGGGAGACACTGATGAATTGTATGCAGAAGGGTTATGTCTGCCATGGTAAGAAAGGGATTTATTATGGGGTGCCTGTGTGGCTCAGGCTCAGTTGGTTAAGTGTCTGACTTCGGCTCAGGTCTTGATCTCATGGTTTGTGAGTTCCAGCCCCGCATCTGGCTCTGTGCTCACAGCTCAGAGCTTGGAGCCTGCTTCGGATTCTGCGTTTCCTTTTCTCTCTGCCCCTTCCCTGCTCGCGTGCTCTCTCTCTCTCTCTCTCTCTCTCAAAAATAAACATTAAAAAAGAAAGATATTATAAAGAGAGCTATTTGGGAAGTTATTGCAGCAATCTAGTCAATATATGTTTGAAGACCATATTAAGTCATTGCCAGGGGAAATTGAAGAGTACAGCTTTGAGAAGTCAAAGGGGCAGTTTTGGTGACAATTTGTATGCTGGGGACTAAGGAAAAGAATTTCAGAGTGATCCTCACATTATGAAAATAAAGTGACCCTCACTTTATTTTAATACATGAACACTTGCCTTATGGAATTGGTGAATTTTCTGCTAAAGAAAAAAGGCAAGTAAAATTCTGGTACATGATTAATAAATCGTTAAATATCAATATTGATTAGAGAATGGAATATAATAAGCAAGTAGGTCAAGAGACACTTTTTTTTAAAATGTTTTTTAAGGTTTATTTTTGAGAAAGAGAGAGCAAGACAGCAAGAGCATGAGCAGGAGAGGGGCAGAGAGAGAAGGAGACACAAAATCCAAAGCAGGCTCCAGGCTCCACGCTGTCAGCACAGAGTCCAATGCAGATCTTGAACTCACAAACCACAAGATCAAGATCTGAGCTGAAGTGACACACTTAACCAGCTGAGCCACCCAGATTCCCCCAAGAATTAAACATTTTAATTAAAAATTATAATGACAAGGAAATACATATGAAATAATCTTGAAAATATGTGCTTTAAAAATGAATCATATACAATATATTTATAGTGTGTGTATAAATATATTACTGATATTACAATCAGTAATCAGTATATTTGCTGCTTAGTAAGATACAATATATTTACAGTACATATTTTCTCAGTAAATAAGCAGAAAAAGGGAGACAACTCTGGTGATGGTTCAGATTTGGGAAACATACAAGAAGTTGAATTTGACCTTATTAAAAGGGGCGAGATCACTAAGACATAGACTGTAAAGGAAGAAGAAAAACAACTGAAGACAGATCCTTGGAGAATGTCTTTCTGTGATATGCTTTAAGAAGACTAACATGACAAGAGTATGAATGGAATGAGGGAGAGAGGAGGTGGGGACAGTTTAGCTTGGCTGGGCCAGGGAGAAGGAAAATGAAGGCGAAGATGCAAGAAACACATAGGAAGTATCCAATATAAGCTTCCTCTAAGTAGGGACCTGACCTGTCACACTCCATGTCCTTTCTCCAATTCCTAGAACAGAGCCTAGTCAGTTCTCAAAAATACGTGGTGAATGTGGAATGGATGGTGCAGAACAAAATGGAGATGGTTAGAAATGCCATGAACAGGACAAACGATGAGTAACAAATTAATTATTTTGAAATAATAACCAATGGTTAGAAGACTCACGGTGCCATGATCAGAAAGGAAAAAAAATCAACACAAACACATGACTTGTAGGGTACAATTTTCAGGTTTCCCCCCAACCCTGTTTATATGGATATAGTAGAATGATAAGGAATTAGACATTTTCCAATGAATGATATGGGAGGGTGAGGGATTGGAGCTAAACTGGCAATTCTAGCTGAGGTAGACTGTATCTATCTTGTTTGCTGTGGCATTTTCTAAACCTAATCCCATGTTCAGCCCATCAAATGTTTACAGTATGTATTTGTTCAGTAAATAAATAGATAAAAGGAGACAACGGATGTGCCAGTGAAGTTTTGGGAAGCATACATAACAAGCTGAATTTGACCTTGCTAAAAGGAATAAGACCACTAAGAGATAAGATGTAAAAAGAGAAGGACAAATAATTGGAAGACTGGTCCTTGGAGAATGCCTTTTTAATTTGGGATGTAAAAAAAAAAAAAAAAGATAAGACAGTGAAAGGTAATTAGAGGTAGAGGAAAAGTACCAAGATGGTATGATTTTACATTGGTAGCAGTGTGGAGAAGGAACTGGAGGAGAATAAGCCTAACTGGAGCAGGAAAGAGAGAGAGGGAGAGAGAGAGAGAGGGAGAGAGAGAGAGAGAGAGAGAGAATTTCAAGATGCAAGGTTTTTATTAATAAATGTAGAGAAGCTAGGAAAGCTTGATCTGAGGAAAAGGTTATTGGATTTAGTGACTAGGAGATCATTACTGACAAATGATAAGGAAATCTTAATAGTAAAATGAGGGTCAAAGCTTGTAAGGGGTAAATGTCAGAAGTCTAGTGATAAAAGGAGAAGTGATATTTTCAATGGGCTCCATATTTTGAAGTCAGGATTGCTTGGTGATGTAGATTTTACCAGACTTTGCCCAGGCTGCAAAGGGGCTGTTACCATGCCTGCTTATAAAGCAGCCTATGCCATTTCATTGAAGTGAATGGCAATTTAGTATAAAAAATGTAAAACCAAAATAAAACATGGCTTGTTCTTTTTCTCCATTTCCACTAAATAACTATGCGAGGTTCTCCAGACTGTATCGAGTATGCTACATTAACAGCACCAATGAGCAGAATGACCCAAGAGGAAAAGATGAGAGGTGGATGCACCATCAGCATTGTTATTGGCTTATATCATCTGGGCTTGTAATAAAAAGTGGAATAATCAGCAAGTTACTTGCACCCAGGAGATGATCATTTCTGCTGTTTGACCTAACGTGTCTTTAAAAGGACTTCCCTTTGCTGAGTTTCTCAAAGTTGATAATAAATATTTCATTAAAGTAGAGCTCAGGAAGAGCATCTTTACCCACTACTCTGCAATCAGTTTTGAGTCTTAAGACATGAATGCAATTCTAATATTAATCATCATATCATTCAGAAATTTTTAATAGTGTCTCATATGGTAATTGTATGGGCCATGGAGCTAGAGGTGAAACCGAGCTTTTCTGTTCCTTCCTCTGCTTCCAGAGATGATGTAGGGAAAAAAGGCATATATGTAGTGTGCTGTTATTGTCTAACTAATTTTAGAAAGCTATCTTTGGAATTATTTCTACCGCTTGTGACATATTGTTTGGATATTCTCAGCAACAAGTAAATCTGTCTTTGAAAATGGATAGAAGTTAGGGAAATAGCTTTAAAGTTTGAATGGACTGCTGAGAAATAAAGTTGATATCACAATGAGTAATTTTATTTCTAATCAAGTGAGGAGTAATTTCGAGGCAGTGCACCTTATGTTCTTATGTATCATGTCAATAGGGTCTTGTATCTGTGTTATATTGGGAAAAGCATCAGCAGAATGCAAAGATACTTGAGTACTTCGGGCATGGAATGTTAGAAGTGTGGCGTGAAGTTTTGTTTCTTGTTTCTTTTTTTTATTCGCTTGTTTGCTTTTTAATCTTGAGATGATACACAAAATACCTCACCTCAAGTCAGCATTCTGATTGATTCCTGGTTATAAATCTCAATGATTGGGAACAGCGGCAGTGACTGAGAGGGAAATGAGCATGGTGACCAAGTGACCGTTAATTGTATGTGTAGCAAAGGGACATTAAAAGAGAAATATCTAGAAAAAAAGAAGATATCAACAAATAGACCATTGAATATGTACCATGAAGAAGTAAAGGATAAAGGAAAAGATTTGGAAGGAAGAAAGGATAGTCAGGAAAGAAAGGGCATTGTTAAAAACTATGCTTATTGGAGAATTAGCTGAATTGCCTGAAAAAAAAAAGTGCCTTTTGAAGCAGGTGAATTGTAATTTCTTGTGAAGTCTTGTACAGCCTGAGCCTGTTGTTGGGCCAAAGCCAAGTGTTTCCAGATGGCCACTATAACGAGGAGGCCCCTTGACAACTCACTTCAGAGTCTATAACAAATGGAAAATGAAAGGTATGCCTCCTTATTAAGATTGTCTATGCATTCAAACAGGGGCATCCTTTATCAAGCATTCTGCCGATGCTGTGGCTGCTGTTCCCACCCCAAACGCTATTTCACTTACGATGAGAAGAAGAGATCTCATTAATAAACCAGAGCACCCGATATTCCTGTAGTATTTAGATTACATCCCAACACTTCACAGGAAATGAAGTACAACAGACCCAGAGAGAATTTTATAGCAGTTTCCACTTTTTATATGTCATATGGAATCATCAACTTCTGAACAAACTTAAGATTTAAGATGTACATGTCAGTACACATATATCTATGTACAAATAAATCACCACAGGATTTGCTTAGAAGGGTTTTAACGATGAAAGGGGTTTTTTCACTTACGTGAAGAATGAGCCTAGTGAAGCACATTAAAGGTTGTTTTCAACTTCTGTACTCAGACGAGGACAAAATATGAACATAAATAAAGGGCAGAAATCTCATCTCTATTTTATGTTAAAGTTTGAAATTTAAAGAAATATATTCCTGAGTTGTTTTCTGAGACATATTAGACTTACTCTACAGAAGATTGGTAACAAAGGAGATGTCAGATATAATCTATAAATCCTAGAAACCTTATGTTGGAAAGACAGAAGTGAGTTGAAGGTTAGTAAATATGTAAAGGAAAAGGAGAATATTTGATAAATAAAAGCCATTCAAGGAAATAGCCTATCTTACTTTCCTTTCCTTTTATATCATATAATAGTTGCTAAAAATTATTGCCTATTATGTATTGATTGTCTGGAATTGGTTTTTAGAATCTGTATGTATTTTAGCTATGCTTTTATTCACAAAACACATCTATTTTTCTACAGATATTCTATTTCTGTAAAGGAATAAAATTAAATAAGATTGTATTGCTCTTATCCTTTAAATGGGATTAATTTGAGAGGATGGTTGGCATTATGCTCTAAATTGTTAGATTATATTACTGGATAGTTTATTTCCATTCCTTGGATTGAGTCGACCCTTGAGATTAAAAAAAATACCAGCTATGCAATCATTTAAAGCCATGTGGTTGGCCTGAGTTCTTGGTTTTAAGCATTGTGGCATGAGGAATTTCAGAGGTTTCTATACGGAATTTCAGAGGAATCAGTCTCAGACAAAGTTACCCTTGCTTCTCTTAGAGATATTTTCAAATTTGTGTTTCAAAAAATTATTCTGGCCATATTGTGGAGAATTGAATGGAAAGGAAATACTGGAAGAAGAAAGGAAGTTGGGTGGGTTTTCCAGCAATCCATTTGAGAAAAGCAGTATTATCCACTGTTTAAAAGCATGGACTTTGACTCCAGACTGCCTAAGTTTGAACACAGCATCTTTCCCTTACTAGCTGTGTGACTTTGGGCAAATAAGTTAATCTTCCTGTTTCAACTTTCCTATCAAAATTCTTATTTGGGAATAATAATAGCTCTTGGCTCAAGAGTTCTATTTAGAAATAAATGAGTTAATGTACCATAGATCATGCCAGGCACAAGGCAAGTACAGTGTATGTATGGGCTGTTAGTGAACTAGATGATTGGAATGGAGATACAAATAAGTGGACCACATTTGAGTATCTTTAGGTATTAGAATAAGCAATAATTAGTGATGGTATGACAATGGGGGAGGGGATCGGAGAAGGCATTTTCATATGTCATTTACTAAAATAAAAATATCTCTAGAAGGTAAAGGATTGTGGAACAATGGGGACTTAAAATAAAATGTTATTTTTTTTTTTAAGAATCATGGTCCTAAGTCAAAGTATTTTGGTGATATTCTTTGTTTTGTATGAGTAGAACATACAGGTAAGTTAAGTCCATGAGAAAGATAAAAATTAGGAGTTCAGAACTCCATTTAGTTGCTACTTGACTGAGAGACCCAAGGTGAGAGGTCTCTTTCTGGTGATATGTCTCCTTGTGTATGATATGAATCTTGCATTTATTTTTTCCTAAAGAACTTTCTGTCTGCCTTACAACATTTCATGTGCACTCTGACCTTCTAGTGTGAAAGTGTCATTAACACAATAAATCCTTTTAAAGAATTAGATATTAGAGGCAATGAGATATTATGACTGTATATAAATGGCAGGTAACTGCAATTTGTTCTTCTTATAAGTAGTGATTTTTACTTATATTTTTTTTCAATAGGGCTTTCCGAAAATACTTGCCACTTACAAGATTTATTAAAGAGTAATGTATATATTTTCTTGTAGCCAAAATTACTTTTTAATGCTATATAATTCTTTGAATTCCTCAAAGAGAGTGCTAAGTCATTGAGTGGTCATACATTGGATGGATCATTGATATAAACTGTATTTTTTCAATTTGATTATTTTATATTTATAAAAGGGCATTATGTTTTTTAATGTTTATTTATTATGTGGGGAAGGGAGAGAGAGAGAGAGAGAGAGAGAGAGAGAGAGAAAACCTGAGCAGGGGAGAGGCAAAGAGAGAGGGAGACACAGAGTCCAAAGCAGGCTCCAAGCTCTGACCAGCAACAGAGCCCAACTCAAGGCTTGAATTCACAGACTGGGAGATCATGACCTGAGCCGAAGTCAGACTCTTAACCGACTGAGCCACCCACGCGCCCCGAAAGGGCGTGAAGTGTTAAGCAAATCTATGTGATTGTATACCAATTTCAATGATTTATTCTTTCTATTTTTCTTATTCAGTCTGCTCCCAGTTTTCAAGAGGAGTCTATGCTATTTTTGGATTTTATGATAAGAAGTCTGTAAATACCATCACATCATTTTGTGGAACGCTCCATGTCTCCTTCATCACTCCCAGCTTCCCAACAGATGGTACACATCCATTTGTCATTCAGATGAGACCTGACCTCAAAGGAGCACTTCTTAGCTTGATTGAATACTATCAGTGGGACAAGTTTGCATATCTCTATGACAGTGACAGAGGTGAGTGACCATATCTCTATGTCTTTGTAACGGGTCAAATTCAAAGCCTACACTTGGAACTTATGTATGATGTTATGGAGCTACACAAACGTATTAAAGTCCAAGGGTCAATTGATTTAATTTTGCTGTGTAACTGAATAATGCAATTTGAAACTTGGGAAACATATTAACAGTTAAAATAAAAGTTGTGAATGTACAATTTAAAGATATAGACTCTGTCGACTCAATGTGCTAATGCTTAGTTGTCATTTAATAGCACTTTCTGGCATCAACAGCTGAGGCCCTATGGACTACAATTTCTAGTCAGTTAAGTGGCTGCCTTGAAAATGGGTTTAAGCAAAACATGAATAAATACATAAATAAGAACTCCTAAAGAAATTAGTAACGATTAAATATTTTTACATGCAAAAATCTTATCAGGCAGGTATGATTGTTATTAACCGTGCTTTAAAATGACATCCCTGAATCTTCGAGAAGTTGAAGGACTTGCTCACGATCCACTTGAGCAACTGGTACAGTTTGACACAGGTCTTCTGACACCAAACCCATAATTTTAGGTTTATGATAAGGTATTATTGATTAGCACACCAGTCGGATGGAATCTTGGCTCATCATAATAAAGTTGTTTTTTCAGGAGGAGTTATTTCCTTTGTGTTTCCGACATCTCTTGTTGCAAAGTTTGGTGATAAGAGACCTGCTTGACTTATATGTCATAGAATCCTGATGTTCTTTATTAAATATTTATGTATGTATAGTTGCTACATTATAGTTGCTAATGTTACATTAGTTTCACGTGTACAACAGTGATTCAACATCTGTGTATATTATGCCAAGGTCACAAGCATAGCTACATCTATCACCACACAACGCTATTACAATACCACTGATACATTCTTTATGCTGTGCATTTTATTCTCAAGACTTATTCATTCCATACCTGGAAGCCTGTATTTCCCACTCCCCTTCACCATTTTGCCCAACTGCCCACTCTTTTCGCCTTTGACAGCTATCAGTTTGTTCTCTGTATTCTGTTTTCTGTACTTTGTACTTTGTTCTCTGTGTTTATAGGTCTGGTTCTGCTTTTTTTTTTTTTTTTTACAGATTCTGATTCTGTTTGTTTATTCATTTGTGTTGTTTTTTAGAGTCCACAAATGAGTGAAATCATGTGGTATTTGTCTTTCTCTTTCTGACTATCTTACTTAACATACTACCTTCTAGATCCATCCATGTTGTAACAGATAGCAAAGTCTCATCCTTTTTTATGACTGAGTGATATTCCATTGTATATATAGCATATCTTATTTATCCATTCATCTATTAGTAAAGACGGGCTGCTTCTATATCTTGGCTATGGTAAGTAATGCTGCGATAAGCATAGGGGTGCATATATCTTTCCAAAGTGGTGTTTTTATTTTCTTTGGAATCTCAGATGTTAACTATTCTTGGGTCTATGATTTGGCTTCAGTGGGTGTGTCTACTTACTAAAGTTGTATGAACATTTTGTGCACATGTTTGCATATACACTTTTCTAAAAGGAGTATCCATAACCAAACCCCGAAAGGTTAAGAACCACTATTTTAAGAGCACCTAAGTACCAAGCTGTGCTTCCTTCGGCAGCTTGCTTCCTGTGATATTGAAAGGTTCAAATGAAAACCAGAAGCCCGTTTCGACCAAGATAGGGCACCTTGTTAACCTGCAAGGGCAGGCAAGAAGAGAGCCAGCTGTCAGTCAGTTCTCCATTGATCAGTTTGTAGTCAGTTTGTAGGCAGCAGCCCCATCTGGAGTGCTCAAGCTCGGCGTCTGATTCTCTGCCCCTCCTCCGGGTCCAGGGAATCAGAACACCCAGTGGAAAAGCCTGTCAGCACTCGACAAGCTGGAAAAAGTTGCTATGTCAACAACTTCTCCCCCCTGCTTTGAAAAGGGAGAGCTTCGCTATTCCTCTGAGCAATGAAAAACTAAAACCGAACCACTGAGAGAAAATATGGATTGCAACGCGCTGGATGATTCGGAAGCATACTTCTCATTAATGTGATAAAAGATCTTACAAAACTGACCTTATTCATAGCCTTTCCTCTTGCCCTCTGCCAACTCCTTAAGCACTCTGTTATGTTAATAAAATGAGCCTGCCCTGCTGTCTGGGAGTATTCTGAGTACCTCTTTCACCCTTGCATCCTGTTGCTGTGATTTCTGCCACCCAAACATATTTTCTCTCTGGACGCTCTTTTTCATTGTCTTCACTCCAGGCCAGGCCTCCACCATGTGTTCATTCTCTCTTCCTCTCCATTTCCACACTTGCTTCTCTTTAATTCATCTTCCACAAAGTAGCTGGGAATACATAAATGCTTTCCAATGCTTTTCTGACCTCATCACTCCTTTGGTTAAAGTGCTTCTCATTAAAAGGAAGATACAGTTGAAAATTCTTAACATGGCTTTAAGGTCTGATTCCTGGCAATTTATCCTGCTTCCTCACTGAGTTAAATCCATCTAATTAACCTTCTTTCAGGTCTCCAGGTGCACCAAACCAAACTCTTTCGCCTCAAATCTCCGCACACATCTCTAGTTCTTTCTCCTCGTTGGTGTCTTAGCTTACAGAGATAGCATTTTCAGAGAGCTGCATTTCATACTGTTATTCTCTCTCAAAGAAGCCTCTTCTTTTCCTACATAATACTTGTCACAATTTATAATTAATAGTAGTATTCATTCATTTACTCAGAACTGCTACTGAGCTCCTACTATGCTCCAGGGACTGTTTTAGTCACACACAGACCAAACATTATGTCTTCTATTTGGCTCTGGGTATAAGCCCCAGGAAGGCAATGTCCAGGCAGTACCCATGACACTGGGTGTACAGTTCCTAATTGTACACATTGGACCTAAGATAATACTGGAACTGAGCTGATAGTCAATAAATAGAATTAATAAGTGAATGAGTCAAGCATCTGTATATTTTTTTAAAAATATTTATTTATTTATCTGTTTATTTATTTTAGAGAGTGTGAGTAGGGAAGGGTCAGAGAAAGAGGGGGACAGAAGATCTGAAGTGGGCTCTGTGCTGACAGCAAAGACCCCAATGTGGGGCTCAAGCTCACAAACTGTGAGATCATGACCTGAGCTGAAACTGGATGCTTACCCAACTGAGCCACCCAGGTGCCCCGAGCATCTGTGTATTGTAAGTTTGAGATGATATTAAAATCCAATTCTCACTTGCTAAATTGAAGAATCAGAAGTTGAATTCTCTTCACTGTTTGACAAGGTTGAAGGTGGCATTTTTACCTCAGGGCCGTACTTCACCCTCAATGTGACTCCCTCTAGGTGAAACTGAACTTTTGAGAAAACTCATGTAGACAACAGCTGCCATAAATAGGAAACGAGAAACTGGAGTATTTGAAGAGAGATACTGAAGAACAAAAAGCTCTGGGAAATGATCAGGTGAAGATGGATGAGTTTATATACTTGTGACAAGAACCCAAAACATTTTGGGTGACTTTATTAGTACTTTGGAAATATTAAATGAAAATGAAGTGATGAGATAATATCAAGTCATGAAACCATGTAAATTGATATCAGTTTAAGTTCATCCATGGAGAGAAGAATATTACTTATAATATTAAGTATTATATATTGAGGACAAGAAGGCTATATGGACACATGTTTGAGGTGTTCTCAAATAATTGCTCCTATTTTAATATGAAGAATACTACACCGGATCTGGAATTATTTTCAGAGATAAATGTGTAAGACTCAAAATACTGCCAAAAACTTGATCTTTACAGTGTTTTGCTTGGATCAATGAAATAGGATTTTTGCTATCTGATTTTTCCTTATACTGTCTTCATTTTTATAACTTTTCCATCATATTACATCTTAAAAAGTTCATTCATGCAGTCATCGTGCAACTGGGTTTCTTTCCTTTGATCCTTAACCCATTTCTCATATGCTTCAAGGAAATGCCCCCTTATTAGTGTCATATGAAAACGCATCTTTGTTCCCTTTATCCATACTGTGCATGCTTTAAAAATAGATTCCATGATTTCATCTCTCAGTATAGCTCTACATGCTTCAATTTCAAATAATTTGGTCTGTGTTTGATGTGGCACTCTACTTCCTGGATTATAAGGTGAATGTTTTTTTCAAAATTTTAAAGGTTTTATTTTAATTCCGGTTAGTTAGCATACAGTGTTATATTAGTTTCAGGTGTACAGTATAGAGGTGCAATACTTCCATACAACATGGTACTCATCACAGCAAGCACCCTCCTTAATCCCCGTCCTCCATGTAACCCATGCCCCCACTCCCCTCCCCTCTGGTAACCATCACTTTGTTCTCTGTAGTCAGGACTTTGTTCCTCTCTCTCTCTCTCTCTCTCTCTCTCTTTCTCTCTCTCTTATTTTTCTCCTAAGCTTGTTTGTTTTGTTTTCCTAAATTCCACATGTGAGTGAAATCATATGGTATTTGTCTTTCTCTGAGTTGTTTCGCTTAGCATTATACTCTCTAGATCCATCTATGTCATTGCAAATGGGCAGATTTCATTCTTTGTGTATACGTACCACATCTTCTTTATTCATTCATCAATCGATGGACATTCAGGCTGCCTCCATATCTTGGCTATTATAAATAATGCTGCTATAAATGTAGGGGTGCATGTATCTCTTTGAATTAGTGTTTTTGCATTATTTGGGTAAATACCCAGTAGTGCAATTACTGGGCCATAAGGTAGTTCTATGTTTAACTTTTTGAGAAACCTCCATACTGTTTGCCACAGCGGCTGTGCCAGTTTATATTCCCACCAACAGGGCACGATGGTTCCTTTTTCTCCACATCCTTGCCAACGTGTGTTGTTTCTCGTGTTGTTGATTTTAGCCATTCTGTCAGGTGTGAGGTAATATCTCATTTTAGTTTTGATTTGCATTTCCCTGGTGATGAGTGATGGTGAGAAACTTTTCATGTGTCTGTTGGCCATCTGTATGTGTTCTTTGGAGAACTGTCTGTTCATGTTCATTGTCATGTTACAAATGATTAGATTATTTGTATTTTGGGTGTTGAGTTTTATAAGTTCTTTATGTATTTTGGATACTAACCTTTTATCAGATATGTCATTTGCAAATATCTATTCCTATTCTGTAGGTTGCCTTTTAGTTTTGCTAAGTATCTCCTTGGCAGAAATAATTAACCTCTGCAAAAGAAGAAGCTTTTGATGTAGTGCCAATAGTTTATTTTTGCTTTTGTTTCTCCTGCCTCAGGAGACATATCAAGAAAGAAGTTGCTATAGCCAATGTCAAAGAAGTTGCTGCCTATGTTCTCTTCTAGGATTTTATTAAAATAAATAAATCTTATTTATTTAGAGGGAGAGATTCAGGTCTCACATTTCAGTCTTTAATCAATTTTGATTTTATTTTTGTGTATGGTGTAAGAAAGTGGTCCATTTTTATTCTTTTGCATATTGCTGTCCAGTCTTCCCAACACCATTTGTTGAAGAGACTGTCTTTTACCCATTGGATATTCTTTCCTGCTCTGTTAAGATTAATTGACCACATAAGTGTGGGTCCTTTCTGGATTTTCTATTCTGTTCCATTGATATATGTGTCTGTTTTTGTGCCACTATCATACTCTTTTAATGATTACAGCTTTGTAATATAACTTGACGTCTGGAATTGTGATACCTACAACTTTGCATTTCTTTTTCAAGATTTGTTTGGCTATTTGAGGTTTTTTGTAGTTCCATACAGATTTTATGATTATTTGTTGTAGTTCCATGAAAAATGCTATCAGGATTTTGATAGGATTGCATTAAATGTTTAGATTGCTTTCGGTAGTATAGACATTTTAACATTTTAACAATATTTGCTTTTGTAATCCATGAGCATAGAATGTCTTTCCATTCCATGAGGATAGAATGTCTTTCCATTTCTTTTTCTTTTTTTTTTTTTTTTTACACTTATTTATTTTTTGAGAGACAGGGAGAGACAGAGCACAAGTGGGGGAAGGGCAGAGAGAGAATGAGACAGAATCCGAAGCAGGCTTCAGACCTTGACAGTGGGCTCAAACTCACAAACCATGAGATCATGACCTGAGCCGAAGTTGGATGCTTAACTGATTGAGCCACCCAGTCGCCCCTCTTTCCATTTCTTTGTATCATCTTCCATTTCTTTCATCAGCATTTTGTAGTTATCATAGTATGTATAAGTTTTTCACCTCTTTGATTAGGTTTATTCCTGGATGTCTTATTATTTTGGGTGCAATTGTAAATGGCATTGTTTTTTTTTTTAATTTCTCTTTCTGCTGCTTCATTATTGGTGTATAGAAATGAAAGATATTTCTGTGCATTGATTTTGTATCCTGCAGTTTTACTGAATCTATGTATCAATTCTAGAAGCCTTTTGGTGGAATCTTTTGTGTTTTGTATCTATAGTATTATATCATCTGCAAAGAGTGAAAGTTTTAATTCTTCCTTACCAGTTTGGTTTCATTTTATTTCTTTTTGTTGTATGATTGCTGTGGCTAGGACTCCAGTACTATGTTGAATAAAAGTGGTGAGAGTGGGTAGCCTTGTCTTGTTCATGACCTTAGGGGAAAAGCTCTGAATCTTTCACCATTAAGGATGATGCTGGGTGTGGCTTTTTCATAAATGGCCTTTATTATGTTGAGGTATGTTCCCTCTAAATCTACTTTGTTCAGGGTTTTTAATCATGAATGGATGTTATATTTTGTCAAGTGTGTTTTCCTCATCTATTGAAATGATCATATGGTTCTTATCCTTTCTCTATTTTGTGATGTTTTATATTGATTGATTTGTGAATATTGAACCACCCTTGCAATTCAGGAATAAATCGCACTTAGTTGTGGTAAATGCATTTTTTTAATGCATTGTTGAATTCAGTTTTCTAATATCTTATTGAGAATTTTTGTTTTTATGTTCATCAATAATATTGGCCTGTAGTTCTCTTTTTTAGTAGTGTCTTTATCTGATTTTGGTATCTGGGTAATTCTGGCCCCATAGAATGAATTTGGAAGTTTTTCTTCCCTTTCTATTTTTAAAATAGTTTGAGAAGATTAGGTATTAACTCTTCTTTAAATGTTTGGTAGAATTCACCTGTGAGGCCATCTTGTCCTGGACTTTTGTTGGCTGGGATTTTTTTTTTTGATTACTGACTCAATTTCTTTGCTGGTTATCTGTCTGTTCAAATTTTTTGTTTCTTCCTGTTCTAATTTTGGTAGATTATATGTTTCTAGGAATTCATCCATTTCTTCCAGGTTGTCCAATTTTTTGGCATTCAGGTTTTTACCAGTTTTTAATCATCTTTACTTTTCTAAGAGTCTAGAATTAAGTAAACATATTGGTAAATTTTAATTCTAAATATATTAATTGATGTCTTTTGAGCAGCATAGGACCCAAGCATGACAATGGCTCTCTAACGTTCTGCCCCAAATATGAACTAGTTGAAAAAAAATTTTTTGCTGTGCTTTGTTTGTTACTCTGCTAGTAACTAAGACTGCCACTTACACCCTTCCTGCATCCAACCTTCCATCAAAATACTGAACAACAAGTCCAAGAGTCCACACCCCAATTTTAAACGAGGGAGAACATAGACACATCCTGGCATTTGTAGAGGTCATCTTTGACCATTTCAAGTTTGCCCATGGGAGGGGTGCTGAAATATTCATTTGGTGCCTGTGGTGTTTTAGGACTGCTGGTGTCTTCTATTTATCCAAGCCATATTGCAACAGCTTGCCACTTCTTGATGACCCAGGGCCCTTCCTAAAAGCTGCATATTATTATTTTATAGACAGTCAGTAGATAGATCTTCAATACATTTTGAACTATAGAGTAATGGCTTAACTATGTTAATGCATTAAATATAATTTTATCTTTGTGTGAAATTTGAACCAGGACTTTAATCAAAATGTTTTTTTTTTAATGTATTGGTTCAATGTCAATAAAGTAGGATAACACCTTCCTATCAACAGTAAGTAAAACCAGAACTAACGCTTTATATCTTTAGGTCTTGATTTTAATTTTGAGCCATACTGTTTGTTCCCTGAAGGGAAAGAGCTTTGATTCCAGTTCCAAGAAGAAATCATGCATAGAATAAAATTATAAATTTCTTTTCAGATGTTCCTGAGAAAGTCAATGAGGGAAATGTATGTTAATCTAATCTGGCCTAGGCAAGCTGCCATGATTTAGTGATCATAAATATTAAATTCTGTGCCTGAGAGATGAAAAAGGGCAGTGAATTTTAAGTGGAACAAAGAAAATATTTTTAAGAAGAAAGAAATAGTCTGAATGAAGTATATCTATTTGCAGTAATCATTTTTAATTCTACCTACTAATGTGCAAATTAAAACACTTAAACTTTCCCTGTCTTTAGGCTGATGACTTTTCTGTAACTCTCTTGCAGTGTTATTAACATCAGCTCAAGATGAAAGTGTGAAGTACTGATAGTAATACTTTGGGAGAGTTTTAGGGAGATCGTCAGCTTACAAATAGGTTATACAACTGTAACTAGTCTCATAACAATTAGGCAAAAGAAGAAGTAATGTAATTCAGCCAAACATAGTCTATCCACCTTTATTTTAGTCAAAAGTCTGAGAACTTATAGAGCTTAGAACTTAATTTTAGATGCTTGTAATATTCTTAAGATGCTTTAGAATGTATTTTAAATATATTTATTAAGAGGAATAGTTAATTTTCTGTTTTTTTCCTTTCCTATTTGTAGATAAACAACTGTATACCTCAAGTTTTCTTTGTTCTGCGTAATTCAGAAACTAGTCTCTGCTATAATTCAAATAGCTTGATATGGTATAGATACTAGAGTAGAATAACTTTAAATAAACCAATATTTATATAGAATTCCCACTGTCCATACAAGTTTATATTCTGATTAAGGGATAGAGGTATTTATAAAGATACTTCTATGCTAGTCTTTGTAGAAGAAAAAAGTCATTATATTAAGTAATACTGTTTCCCCTAATTAGAGTATGGTATCAGGAGACCAAGCACATGAATTTGTGTTAGGTTTGAAGATTAATTTCACCTCAATAGTTGTAGCATGTATTTTCAGTGGTTTTTAAATTTTAAATTGATCTGTTAGTTTCTAAGTAATCAGAATTAATGCAAAACTCTTAGTTGTAAGGAGGACACAGATCAAGTTGAGAGACTGAGAGATCACTTAATGAGTTAACAAATCCAAAAAATGGATTACTAAGCATAGGACAGCCATCTCCTCAAATCATGATTCAGACCATGTCATGGATTGTGAGTTACTTCTGGCTGTCCCTAGGAGATGATTTAGTATTATTCATTGTCTTCTGATGACACCAAATTAATCAAATCTGATATTGCACCCCTTAACTATTTAGCTTCCTAATGGATGTATGTTTCTAGGCTTCATAGGTTACAAAATATTAATTCTGAGAGTTTTAAAAGCAAAAGCGCCACCCTACCAGTGAGTTAATTTTGACACATAGAATGAGTGAGTTAAAAACTCAGCCATTTCTTTAAATACATTCTTACTAATTTAATATATCATCTCCATATTCATCTGCCAATAAATGTTAGGTATAGAAATATTACTTGATGAAATCCATTTACAAATTGTTATTTATATTTTAAATTTCCTGTAATATATATTGAAAGATGGAACAGGATATGAAGAACAACACCACTTGAAATTTTAGTGTGTGGTAAATTTCATGATTAAATAAAAACAAAATAAATAATTGATTGCTTAGAAGTAAAGAATCCCACTCGTAAGTGCTATGTGATAATATGTGGGGAGCATACGGAGCATCATCCATGGACATAACGTTTTTAAGGGGTAACAAGGAAGAAAGAGTTAGTTGCAGAAAGATTAGAATGTGGAAAAGTAATAAACTATTTGTAAAAAAAAAAAAAGAATGTGGAAAAGTAGGACTGAGACAGTAGAAGAGGTTTAGAAAATTATCTTTTTTTTCCTACTCACAAAGAAGGCTGGATAGACTTAATAACTGTTTTCAAGCACTCTGAAATCTGTTGTGACTAGCTGTATATTCTGTCTTCACTGATGATGAAACACAGGAAGAGGGTTTGAATTATATCATGGAAAGATTTACCTTATTTATAGTGAATGGAAATCATAGGTGACCCAGGAAGTTTTTAAAGGAGTTTTATCATTAGTCAATTTTTTTTACAAAGGAATATGATCTTTTGTTTAAATAATCCCTTCAGAAATTCTTGTGTATCCTGTTTTTTGGTACGAGACTAGACAGAGGAAACTTGTTGTTTTACCAAAAATCCAAAATTCACTTTAAGTTCAATTTATGGCTCAATTTTCCAATTTGGAATAGAAATAAATTCTTTTCAATTTTCATAGCAAAATATTTTAAATTAAAAAATAGAATAATATGAAGACCCCCAAAGGACTCTTTTTTTACATTTTTTCAATGTTTATTTAGGTTTTTAAAAAAAATTTTAATGTTTTATTTATTTCTGAGAAAGAGAAAGAGACAGCATGAGCAGGGGAGGGTCAGACAGAGGGAGATAAAGAATCTGAGGCAGTCTCCAAGCTCTGAGCTAGCGGTCAGCACAGAGCCTGACATGGGGCTTGAACCCACGAGCCATGAGATCATGACCTGAGCCCAAGTCAGATGCTTTACTGACTAAGCCACCCAGGTACCTTTGAAGGTTTACTTAGTCTTGAAGGAGAGAGAGACAGAATGTGAGCAGGAGAGGAGCAGAGAGAAAGGGAGACACAGAATCCAAAGCGGGCTCCAGGCTCTGAGCTGTTAGCACAGAGCCCTAGGCAGGACCCTGAACTCACAAACGGTGAGATCATGACCTGAGCAGAAGTCGGATGCTTAACTGGCTGAGCCAAGATGGACCCAACCCCCAAGGACTCTTAACTCAGCTTTGTTAATGACTAATATACAAGGAATCCTCTATACCCTTTTGCCTTTCACAATTATTTTGAAACTAATACTTGACATCATGTCATTTCATCTGTACATATTTCAGTTTGTATTTTGAAAGAATACTCTTGTTTTCAACATAGCCACAATATCATTAGCATATGCAGGCAGATTAACAGTAATTCATTAATATCATCATCTATTTTTCCCACAGTTTATTTGAATCAAGATAAAAATGAGGTCCATATCTCCAAACTGTTTAATATATCTCTTAAGTGGTTTATAACATAATGTAGAGTTTCAATTTGATGTTTGCAACACTATGATATTCAGTGTATTACTCAGATATCTATTCCTTATAGATTGCTAGCTAGGTCNAGATACTTGTTAAGACTCATGTTCACTTTTTTGGCAGGAATACTCCACAGATAGTTTAAATATTCCTATTTAGAGACATGTAACTTCTGTTCATCTCTTTTTGTTTGTTGGCAGCAGTTAATGACTGTAACCTTGATTCACTAATTCACTTGGTGTTACAAGATGGTCATAATTTCTAAACCTGTATACCTTCATCATTTATTAGCTGGAGTCTTTCCAAAAAGGAAAACCTGTCTTAATTAATTTTTATCCTGAATATAGTTCATATAGGAAGGGCAAAAAAAATGTGTGTTTCTCTTACTTTATTTACAAATTTCAGAATAATAACTCAGCTCCTAGTGTCCCTCAAAGGCAACCAGATACTTATACATATATTTAAATATCACTGATTCAATTTCTTTGCTGGTCATCAGTCTGTTCAAGTTTTCTATTTCTTCTTGGTTCAGTTTTGGTAGTTTAGATGTTTACATATCATTAAGAATTCATGGATTTAAAATATTTTATGTATTTAAAAGTCTTGCCATTGTTATCCTTATTGAAACCCAAATCACTTAAAGTGATCTTTGTGACATTGGCTCCTGAGTTCTCTGACCCAGTGCTGATAGTTTTGGAGCACTTCCTTCCAAATATTCCTTTCTGTATCACAAGGTGTTCTTGCTAATCTTAGGTATACTTGGCTGGTGTTTAGTTAATGAGATTTTTAATGATGTTTTCCAGGTACTATAGTTTAACATTTAATATTTTTTGTTTTTTTTAATTTTTATAAAAATATTTTTTATGTTTATTGTTGAGAGACAGAGATTGAGAGTGAATGAGAGAGCACGTGAGTGGGGGAGGGGCAGAGAAAGAGAAAGACAGAGGATCTGAAGTAGGCTCTTCACCGACAGCAGTGAGCCCAATGTGGGACTGGATGCTTAACCAACTGAACCACCCACGTGCCCCTATAGTTTTTAATATTTAGAATGCAAATATTTTTGCCATAGTAAGTAGACTTAATTAAGGTTTAGTACATGAATAAAATTTATAGAGCACATTAGGTAAATCTCACATTTTATGGGTTAAAAGGAAGGAAACAGCATTCTTCTGAGAAAGTTGCAGATCTTTCTGGAATCAGGAAGATGATGTGATAAGTTCTGAATTCTTTTTGGAGACCAGATTTTGTGTTGTTCATTAAACTAGTAATAGAAATCATGAATTTAGGTTGGCCGTGAAGAGCTGAAGTGATGTGAAAAACAAGTTTATGTACTGCCCTTCCAGATTTAACTTTAGGCAACAAATTCACAAATTGAGGTAATGTATGAACAATTGGAAATAGAAATAACATTTTCTAAGTCATATGATGCAATAAGTAAAGTCACTACTAAATACAAAACTGGTCCCCCATGTTGGGAAATCAAGTAAATGTAACGAGTCTGTGCTAGAAAACTAACTGCTACCATCTGGTTCATAGGTGAACATTTTAATCCCCATGGATCAGCTCGAATAACAAAGAAAATGATATAACAGAGGCTGAGGAGAAGCAACTGCTGACTGGAAGATGATAGGAGGGGGTATAACAGACTTCTCGAGGTTACTGGTTCTTACACTCACAGAGTCTCATGTAGATTTTCTCCCTGAAAGTGTTCGCTCCCTGCAAGTGTTCGCGACCTCCTCAAGGATGTTACTCTATTACTCGTATGTAATAGAACAATCTTCCATTCTGTAAGAGAAAGAAATGTGTGCACTGTCTTTGTATTTCACTTTAACCAAAGATATCATAGACATTACTCTTAAGTAGTATCCGAAAGAAGACAGCTGAGAGAGCTGATAGAAGGGGAGACTATTTTCTCCCCAAACTCTTGGCTCTTTCCATCAAAACAATAGTATTTAGATAAAAGGGTTTCTGATGTGAAGTGGAAATAAGTCGATGTTGATAAAGATCGTAGCTGGAGCTGTTTAGAGGAGTCAACATCCCCTCGGCTGCACGAAAATATCAGCCTTAAAAATGTATTCGCCGTCGATTTCACAACATAATTCTGAGTTATTGAAGTTGCTTTAGCAGTCATCATTTTTCTTTGCCTTCCTAGGCTTATCAACGCTGCAGGCAGTGCTGGACTCCGCTGCTGAAAAGAAATGGCAGGTGACTGCTATCAATGTGGGAAACATTAACAATGACAAGAAAGATGAGACCTACCGATCACTTTTTCAAGATCTGGAATTAAAAAAGGAGCGACGTGTCATCCTGGACTGTGAACGGGATAAAGTAAATGACATTGTAGACCAGGTTAGCTATTCTCTGTTTTCTAATGGCACCAAATATAGAATATGCATGCAATGTCAGCATTTACAATGAGTCTTTGTGTGAGGTGCTTGAACAGCAGTTTTTACTTTATGGTTTATGTAGGATGCAGCACAGATCATCAATTAAATTATCTCCGGCTTCAGTTAGCAATAACAGATGGTCTTCAATAACGCTGACACTTCTAATCATTACATATATTCAATATGTAATTCCTGACTTTATATGATAAGCATTGCCTTAAACTTTGATATTTTTAGTTGGAAATTTAAAATTTAACTTGTTGAACTTTGTAGAGATAAAAGAAGTAGCCACATTAAGTGAAATTGAGCTACATGAATTCTTTGGCAAAACACGGAGTACTTCAAACATTAGGGTGTAGTATGGGACATTAAGTCTCTATTGTCTGGATGGCTCTTTGTCTTCAGAACAAACGTGTATATATTTTTCCAAGAATTATTTTTTCTTCCTAGTAGGCAGATTTTATATCACTATAAAACTATTAATCTATGAAATTAAAATATGTAGGAGAGTCATATTCAGTCTGTGTTTGCTGTCTGAGAAGTTTATTGGACATAGGATGTTTTATCTATGCTTACCACACTGCCTTGATTCCATTTAAGGTTTCTTGGGAAAGGGCAGCCAGGCAGTAATATCCTACTGATAAAAATAATATCCATTGTATCGTATAGAGAGGGTAAGTGACCAGGAATGTTGGTGAAGCAGCATCATGATTTACTAAGTTAAGGTTTGCTTCACTGAGTATCTGCTTCTTTTCCCAGCTTGTGTGTGTGTGTGTGTGTGTGTGTGTGTGTAGTAGCTGCTAAGGATAATATAGGATTAGGAGAAAAGTATGCAGTTAAGTGTGCATTTCTTGGCCCTTCCAGTCTTTGAGGAGACAATTAGATTCACTAATTTGTATAACACAAAGCATTTTGCAAACATAAATGTTGATGAAATCTTAATTGATATGTAATAACACAGGCCCTGAGACAAAGTGGTTTTCACATAAAATATTAAATAACTGGATAAAACTAACTTGTTATGAGAAAGGGCTAAATGTTATATGCCAGAGAGGTGAACATTTCAGTAGAAAACTCTTGATTCCTGTCTCAGGAGATGAAGTTAGGGTTGTTTTTAACCTGAAGGCCTCTTGTTCAAATGTGAACCTCAACAACTCATTTGAATTTCATAGGAGATTCTCATTAATACTGAATTTTAATAATAGTCATTAGTCTTTTGTTTAAAGAATTTATGTATTCATGACTCATCATAATAAATGTTGGTGAAATCCTTTTTGAAAACAATTCTTTCCAAAACTAGAAGAAAGAAACTGCAAGAAAGAAATTGGGAACATATAGAATGTAATGTTTTGAAACAAATATATGATGATTAAATAAATATCTATATGGACATCCATTCAAGATGTACAGAGATTTTGCACATCTATGTTATTTGAATTTTTATAAGACACTTTTGGATATATAAATGAGTATGTACAGTGGTTGATTGCATCATTAGCAAACATTTATCTATGTGTCTAGAATGAGAGATGCAAAGAAGGAAGAAAGAGTGGTATCTTGGGGCACCTGAGAGGCTCAGTAGGCCAAGCATTTGACTTTGGCTCAGATCATGATCTCATAGTTCGTGGGATCAAGTTCCACATCAGACTTTGCGCTGGCAGTGTGGAGCCTGCTTGGGATTCTTTCTCTCCCTCTCTCTCTCTGCCCCAATCCCCATTCTCTCTCTTTCTCAAAATTAATAAACTAAAAGAAAAAAAAAGAAAGAGTGGTATCTGTACCCCATGAACTTATTGTTTAGAGGTGAAGACAAATTTTACTTGTCATACTAGAGTATTACAGTTTATACAACAATGTGGCCTAAGAGTATGGAAGAGAAAACCGCTCTTAACTGTGGTAGGAGGATCGGTGAAGGGTTCACACACATACTGGCAGCATTTGTCTGGCTTGGGTTCATTCATTTATTCATTCAATACATTTCCTTGGGTGTCTAATGTTCGCCAGACGGGCACTGTGTAGATACAAGAAAGCAATGTTAAACAAAACAGGCAAAACCCTATTAAAGTGAATATTTATGATATATTTACAAAAATTAATGTATAATTATACTAATGGTATATATGATACATGAAAAGAACAGGATGTTATGAAAAGAACTACAGAAAAAATTTAGATTAGGAGATCATGGAATGCCTTCCAGGAAGACAGTTTACCAAGTGAAAAGTGAGGTTGAAGTCCATTTCTGGAAAAGGAAACACTACTTATTCACTCTACCAATACTTATAAGAGAACAGAGGTGATGAACCTTTATTTCATAATAGTTTAAAGTTAGAAAGAGAATCACTTTGTTGGTTATGAGTGTTTTATCATTCAATAAAACCATGGAGTTACTTATTTCTAATTGTGATTAGGTGGGAAAAGAACTCATCCATCAAAAAACATTAAGAAATCAATATAAATTTGCTATTATTAGTGTAATGCTAATGATTATTGTAAAGCAAAATTGTGAGTTAGTATGGCCAGCACTAATTCCTATGTAGAGGTAGGATTAGTAAATTCTTATCCCCTCCCCCTTTTTCTCAGTGAACACTGAACTCAAGTAAGGGCTACTGGTAGCACCATTTATACAATATTTTGTTTTGTTTTGTTTGTTCCCAAAAGAAAGACACGCAAGAGTCAAAAAGTAGAATGAACAGTAACAAGAATCAACAGATGTCAGTAGGAAATGTGAGGGATATAACTCAATTCAAGTGACACTAATTAATATATTTTTCATCCAGAAGGACGTCCTTTCTTTCAATACAGAGGGTTCAGTGGAAAAGGCAATTTAGTTTACCTAAAAAGAGGTTAAAAAAATAACACAAGCCCTAACTCCCTTCCAAATAGCTATCATGTAACCTCAAAGGGGCATTTGGTGGAATCCTTCCTAGGATTTGCCCTTGGTCTTTAAATAAATAAATTGCTTTGGAGCACCTGACTTTTTCTGGGATAAGAAAAGGTCAGAGAAGTCTACTCCCAGGAAGTAACATTGGGCTGAGATTCCTTGTGTTTGTGGCATTAATAAGACAAATGATATGGTAGCAGTAAGAGCTTTCCAAGCAGAGGAAACAGAATATATAAAGCCCTGAGGTGATGGCAAGACGTCCTTTGTGCACAAAAATACTTAAAAAGAGGGCCAAAGAGGCTCCAGTATAAAGGGTGGTAGAAGCCTCGAGAAGCTTGCAAGATCTCTGGCCTTTGCAGGATGAATTAAGGTTTTGGTCTCTTAATGCTGGAAGCAATGGGAAGCCACCAAAACTGTTTAATCAGGCAAATAAGCTCATGGTTTGAAGCCCAGGTAGTTCATGCTTTCCATTGATGTGACAGTTTTCTTAAAAATAAAATTTACATTTGTATATCTAAGTACTAGGACTACAGCATGGCCATTTTACCAGATTCTACTCTCTTTAATTGATATAGATCAGTGAAAAGTCACATTGATTTGGTAATGTCCCAAACTGTCGTGAGCATTACCAAAATGACCACTTGTCCATGATGTGTTTATCTCACCATTGATTTTTGACTTAGATTTGTAGAGAAATATTAGCTTCTCTGATACTTTGATGCCTCAAGCTGGAAATAATAATGTTCATTGGAACTAAATTATAAGCATTTCAAGATTCTTAAGATAGGAACATTATTTTGTATATCCAAAATTTTATTTACTTCTGTATATAGATACTTTTGTATTTACAAATATTTTATTTTATTTTATTTTAATATTTTTATTTATTTCTAGGAGAGAGAGAGACAGCGTGAGCAGGGAAGGGTCAGAGAAAGAGNGATCTTGTGATCTTATTTTCACTGTTGTCAAAACTGAGGTAATTACATTTGTTTAGTTATTGACTTCTTGAAAGATACCATTGATAAAGCACTCAAATGTATTGTTACCATTTTCCGAGAAAAATAGTCTCTGGACGTGATAATTATATCTAGTCAAATATGACTCATCATAGAATATCAGAAAACATAGTAGATAAAATTCCATTATTTTTCTCATTTAGATCTAAGTACCAATAATTTTGCATTTATATTATTTGCATTTATTAAATAATGGTTTCTTTTTTTGTTGTTAGGTTATTACCATTGGAAAACATGTTAAAGGTTACCATTATATCATTGCAAATCTGGTAAGTGAATTAACTGATATTTATTATTTTAATAAAGATGTTTATTAATTATAAAATAGTTGTGAATGATCAGCATTTATCAGTGTTATTTTTAAAAACATTTTGTTTATATTGATCAATTAGAAGTGACAATATTTTTCTGAATTCGTTATGCTTTAGATTTATTCCCTACTTTATATTTTCTAATAAATTTCCTATTATAAATTCTGTAAGAAATTAGAGAACAATATTTGACAAGTTTATAAATTGTCTTAAACATATTTAGCTATGGAAAAGTTTTTAAAAATATTTAAAGCTTAATTATTTAAATCTCCTCTTGTTTTTCATTGTCACTGTGTTTTATACAATATTTTCCTTTTGTTCATTCCTTTAAACTTTTTAGTATATATAATATTTGAAATAAATACACATTCGTGAGAATACCTCAGTGAAAAATTAAAGCTGGAAATGTCAAGAACATTAATATATTATATATTATTTATTTCTGATTATCTATTTACTGTATAAGCAACGCAATGAAATGGAATTTCTATAGCTGATGACATTTTCATTGGGATTTCTGTCAAATTATGATAATACTGAATATCCAAGTAGTTAATTGTATCTCCCTCTCTTAAATATAATCAGAGCCAATTTAGAATTATCATTAGACATTTTTTTTCAAATAGGTTTTAGATCAGCAGTAAAATGAGCTTAAGCCTTTATCATTGCAAATGTTTGTGTTCTTTACAGAAGTATGATCTTACTTGATTGAGAATACCATCTTCCCCAACCTCTGGAAAATAGTGAGGAAAGGAGGGAAAAAATAAGAGCTTATTCTAAATAGCATAATAGGGCTGTGAAAAGTTTTCATATCTGCACAAACATAGATTTGTTTCATGGTTTCTGAAATATCAGATTATTATATCAGAAAACATTATTTCTAATAACAATGGGAGGGAGAAAACACCTCACAACTGAGAAATACTGTTTTCACTAGAAGGTGGCCCTAGTGATTTAAAAATGTTAAATCTCAAACTTATATGCTGTTGCTAGAAGCTGGTTGTTGAGATAAAAATTTTGTTTGCCCATGAAATGGCCAACTACAATAAAATTCATCAGAACTTACCCATTAATATGCTATTACAGATCCCAAATGAATTCCCACCAGAGCAGCAAGGGTTAAAATAGATGAAACTCTGTATTCACTCTCTTTAGAACCACATTGTGTGCAGGGAACAGCCTGGACAGTTAGTCCCCTGTGTGAATTGTGCCATTTGATGAACAACACAGAGCCACATTGAAAGCCGTGATCTTTAAAAATGTCCAGATGGAGAAGATTATATTGGAACACTGAGAAATAATGACAGAAGGTGGCTCATCAATTTGAGAGTTGATATCTGATGCTATGAAAAAAGAAAGTAATATAGGAATGACCAAAGTAAAAGATTTAAAAAAAATCAAAAACAAGTTTATGCTGCTATCATACTTTTAGGGAGAAAAGTACCTAATACTTTATCTGAATTCTAATTTTGTGCCTCCTTTTCTGAATACTTGGTATCTTCACCATGTGTAACAACTAGTGAATTCATAAGTTCAAAGAATCTGAGGAAAGCTGTGGTTTCTGAGAATTGAGAAGACATTTGAAAATTTCACTGACATTTCCAAATTGAAGAATGCCATTCAGAGCGGAAGTGCTTTCATCTTCAGAATTCTTGATTGGAAATGTCCCCTTTTCCCTATCAGTGTGTGATGAGTGTTAAAGGTGGTAGTTACAAAAGATAGTAGAGCCCTCAGATACCATTATTGATTAAATTCCTCAGGAATTGTTGAATGCTTGATTAGGCTCCCACGACACAGATTGTGATTAAGTTCTTGATACAGCACTTAAGAGGATGATCTGTACATAATGTGATGACGAGTGGTCATAAAGGGATCTAGTTCTCATTTCCTCAACCCACAGATATGGACAAAAAGTATTGTCACCCACCCACCCCTCCCCGACTGCCTACCTTACAATGAAGCACATTCATCAGGGAGCCTCCTCCATGAATATGGAAATTCCAATAATTTTTTGTGTGTCTTACTCTTAAATAACCAAACAGAAATAGGCATTTGAGCATCATCTGGGCATGAAGGATGTAATACCAAACAGACAAATAAGAAAATAAATGGATAAATAAATAAAATAAACAAAAAAAGGCAGGCAGAAAACACAAGTGTTGAAAGTTGTAATGGATATCTGTAGAGAAATAAGAAAATATATATTATCCAAAAAGAAGAGAAAGAGTATGTTATGAAAAAAAAAACCCTCAGAGAATAAGAAAGAGTTATGGTATGCTAACTTTTTTTTTTTCTAAAATAACAAGTAAAATTATGTGACTGTGAAGATAAGGTTAAGAATAATCTTCCCGATTACGTAACAAAATGACAATACCATAATGAAGTGCAGGGGAACCTGTAAAGGGACTTAGACATTAAATCTAAAAGCTACAATGTGTTAATAATAGACATTCTGGAAAGATAGAGTAGGGAAAAAGAGAGGTAAGAAATTGTCAAAGAGCATTCAGAAAAATTCCCAGTACTGGATGACACAAATGTGCCCATTGAGTACAGAAAACAATGAACAAAACAAGACTTCTTTCATATTTCTAACAAGGTGTCATCATGAAATTTCAGGGAAAGATAGATCTTAAAGATTTCGGACAGGTGGGAAGTGGAGGTAGAGTACAAAGCAGGTCACTTACAAAAAATAAGTAGAAATAATGACATTATATTTTTCAATAGAAACAATAAAAGTCAGAGGAACAATGTTCTCAGATTACGAGAGTTTGAACTTAAAATTCTGTACCTAGCCAAATTACTAATCAAGTGTCAGAGCAAAACAAAGATATTTTGAGACATTCAGTGTTTCCAAAAATTGACCTCCAATGTGTCTCAGGAAACTATTGAGGGCTCTGGAAGAAGGGAATAAAACATAAAAGAATAGTAACCAAGGCAGCCAGATTCAGAACTAGTCAGAAACATGGTGAAGGGACAGTTTAGGGTAATATTGTGGAAAACCTGGAAAGAGGAGCCAATTCAGATCATAGTATTTAAGAAGTTCTCCTGTAAATTAAGTATTCAGGAAAAAAAACCCCGATTATTTGATTCTTTTGAAAATGTTATTTTAAAAAAGAAAACATGAAAAGTTCTTGTGTCAGGCAGAGAAGGACAAATATCATATGTTTGCACGTATAGGAGGATTAGGAGGAACTTGACGGAGGAACAAGGGGGAGAAGAAGGGCAGAAATGGTGGGGGAAAGGGAGAGAAGCAAACCATGAGAGACTCTTGAATGCTGACAAAAACTGAGGACTGATGGATGTGGGGGGGAGGAGGGATGGGCATGGAGGAGGACACTTGCGGGGATGAGCACTGAGTGTTATGTGGAAACTAATTTGACAATAAACTATTAAAAAAGAAAAGAAAAGAAAAGAAAAGTTCTTGTGGAGTAACCGGAAAAAAACCAAAGATAGGTATAAGAAAACTATGGTGGTGAAAAATAAAGCAATCATTAACGTGAGAATGAAATACTTTTCAAGAAGGAAAATGCAGCCCTATCACATTATTTAGTTTTGCTCTGAATAACAGAATTGCAAATATGAAAACCATGAACATGAAAATGGGTGAGGAGGTAAATGTGAATGAACTGCATACTCACCTGACATCAGCAAACACTCAATAAAAAATATCTAAAATGGATAAATTAAGAAAGCATATGTTGGGGTGCCTGGGTGACTCAGTTAAGCATCTGACTTCAGTTCGGGTCATGATCTCATGGTTTGCGGGCACAGCTCAGAACCTGGAGCCTGCTTTGGATTCTGTGTGTCTCACTCTTTCTGCCCCTCCGCCACTCGTACTTTGTCTCTCTCTCTCTCTCTCATAAATAAATAAGCATTAAAAATTTTTTTAAAAAGAAAACTTGTCATACAGAAATATGAAGATAAATATATTAAAATAAATTTATTGAAATTGGTTGTTTTGAATCAAAGCAGCTTAAATGGAACTGTAGATTTGATAAATAAAACCAGTTCTTATCCATGGAAGATTTCTCAATAAAATGGAGAACTTTTATGCAAGTGCAACCAATAAACATTCATTGACTGGGGTTCTACTATGATTCCAAGATTATAGTAGATACTGGTGCAGAGTACTGGCTGATAAATGCATGAAGCATTTCCTATAAGCTTTTGATCTCTCCTGTGCTCTTTGACATTTGTAAAACCACAATGTATAGGTTATTTTGTAAATGTTCTCTTTGATTCCTAATGGAAAGGCTGACATAAATGTGTTCTATGTCTAGGGCTTTACTGATGGAGACCTATTAAAAATTCAGTTTGGAGGTGCAAACGTCTCTGGATTTCAGATAGTGGACTATGATGATTCCCTGGTATCCAAATTTATAGAAAGATGGTCAACGCTGGAAGAAAAAGAATACCCTGGAGCACACACGACTACAATTAAGGTATGTATCTACCTGCCAGTATGTACATCTGCATCTGTGTCTATATATTTATATATCTACATCTGTATCTATAGCTACCTATATCTAACTGCTACAAGTAGCCTGTTCCTTGCAACACTCTAGGAAGATAAAAATCTCAATGTGCTCTAGTATTTAAAAAAAAATACAGTGCTTTATGCAATCAAACAGAGAATCTTTGAATTCTAAATGCAATGCACTGTTCTGATATGAGCACTGCCCAGATTCATCTTTTATTCTCCCCATGGAGACTTCACTTGTTTATTCAATGTATTTCATTATGCGTCCACCTGCATACATATATTTACCTCCAAATATTAAATGTTTCTGCTGTTGATAGGAAGTTTTTTATTTTTTCCTTCTGTTGGTCACCTTATTGAGAGCAGAGACAACAGTGGATCAAAGAGTGAGTGGAATTAGATGATCACATTCTTTATGAAACTAGATTTTATGAAAATTAAGAGCATGAGAGCATAAGGCAAAGCGTTTCAAAGGCATAGTGATTTTGTTTGCTGATTTGTGTATTATTAAGCAGATTGCATATCAATTAGTCAGGAACAGTGTTGTTTCATTTGCTCTCAGAGCTATGTTTATACATCAGAGAGAGGTTGTGGTGTTGTTTCTGCACATAGAAAGAAAACAGATATGAATGTTTGGCTTTAAATTTGCGATTGGCTGTGAAATTTGTCCTAGGTAAGGATTGAAGTTCTCTACTTTGGGGTATATAAATGGATCCTGTTAATTTTAACCTAATTCCAGAAAGCATCTCATAGAATGTTAAAGAATAACCCAGAAATTTTTCTCAAAACTAAGTGGCTTCTTGTTTTGTGACCTTGACTGATACTCCACATTTACACTGTTTGTACTAATCTTGTGGGCCTGTGTGCGTACCTTCATGTAGCAAGGCTGATGAGAAGGAAAATGGACACCTAGTCTTTTCATTGATGTCATGGTACATATCCACCTGTGCTGAGTAAAGGTCTGACTGCTGAACCTGGTTCTGTGGAATTGCAGGCTTACATCCATTTCAAGATGGTGCCCTTTTAGCTGTCTGATGAACATTGCATGTGGCATTCATCCGCAAAAATAAGTAACGTGCTCCTTTGGAATATTGTTAGTTATCATGTTCCTCCACTGCCGCCTACTGTGAGGAGGATGAAAGCAAAGTGAGATGATTATTGTGCCATGGACGTCCTATCATTATGGAAAGTCATGGGTCACGCATCAAAATGCAAGGCAAATTTGGGCATGAGAGATCTTTGGCAATGCATTCTGTTAACAGTTTTGCCAGATCCTAGCTCCAGATTTTGCTCTGTTGGAAGCTTGCTCCCTTCCTGCTGTAGTGTTTCCCTCTCTAGTGCTTTTCTTTCAGCTACTTCTGCCAAGTTCTGAGAGATCGTGATGGCCCTTCGGTGTGCAAAGAGCATACATAGGGCTATAAGCTAAAAAAATGTAGGCTCTGATGCAGTGTTTGACCCTAGTTAAAGATTCAACAACATTTACAAAGACAGCACAGCTTTGGACACATAGGCTTCCATAGGGGACATATTTTTTATGGCCTTTGAAGCTTGATAAAAATTAATCTGTGCATACAAAATGGCTTTGGGTAGGAGTTCATCTCAACACAGACATTGCTCATTTGCTGAAGCACCAGACACTGAACTAAAAAAAAAAAAAAGACATCTTTGATCATCTGCAATCTCATGAAGGAGACTAATATGGCAATAAGCAAATATGATAGAGGATGATGCATATAAAATATGCCATATCCCTGCATACGATTAGCACATTATGGGTGAAGGGATGCTAAGGGAGGGCTCTCTGAAGATGGAGCATCTGAGCAGGGGTGTCCATGGGGTTCAGCAGGAGAAAAAGCATGGGAGGTGCTAGGGAAGGAACCAGTACACAGACTCAAAGCGACACAAGGGCATGACTGAGTCAGGAAACTGTACTTCTGTGTTTCTTTGTGTCTCTGTTTTTCCACTGTAAGAATTTAAAATATTTGGATGGGTGGGAGAGGGACATTTTGTGGGAGTTGACAAGAGATAAGCCTCTTCACCTGTCAACAGACTGTAAAATAGGGAATAAGGGACAGGGCCTTCATGATTTTTTCTGCTTCCAAGAGCAGAAGAAAGGAAGAAAGACTACATAGGGAATGATATAGCATTTTCTAATATAAACAAGTAGGATATTTTCAATACATGATCTGTTTAAGGAAGGAGAGCCAGAATATTTCCTAATGAGATTATTTCTTTTTATGTTGTCTTTGGGTCATTGACTGTACCAGGTACCTTGCCTGATCATTTTTTTTTTCCTTTTTCTTTTCTTTTTAGTATAATTCATTACCAGATTGATTTCCATACAACACCCAGTGCTCATCCTAACATGTGCCACCCTCAATGCCCATCACTCCATTGCCTAATAATTTAAATCATGTTTTATTATTACTACAATAAAAATTTACGTTATAGGCATACAAATCTGTGAAAATGTGATTCATTACATAAAATTCTCACCATGGCTAGGCTTTGGAAATAATATAAATTATTTCAAATTATAAGAGTGTTAAGTAAATAATTGTTTTAAAGTTTTAGTCTTCTCCAAAAGTTAATGAAGCTTCCATAGCTTCTCAATTAACATCATTTCTATTTGATGAATAAAAAGTAAAATATAATTCAATATTAACATATTTCAATAACCATGAAATATAAATTACAAATGTTAAATTTCTTCTTATATTCTGTACAAAAATCACTCTAGAGATTTTAGATCACTGAGATTTTAAATCTGACTCACCAATTCACTAATTTCAGGCAACATTCACTCATCCATTTTTTCATGTATCAGTTCATTTATCCATTCCATACATATTTATTGAGTTTTACTCTGCCAGGTGACCCTGCTCTAGGTGTCAGAGAAATGACAAAGTTCTAGTCTTCAGGGCATTTATAGTCTCAGACTAGAAACCAGCAATTGCCTTATATCAGAGTTGGATATTGACTTATTGACATCTGAAAGTCAATATATTCTAAACTAAACTTTTGATTTCCCACTGCTGCTCCCTCTTCAACCTCTGCAAACTATTCCTCACATAATCTTTCTACTTCAGTTGATGGCAACTGCATGTTTTCAGTTGTCACTTGACCAAACATTTGGAAATGGCCTTGACTCCCCACCCCGCCACCGCAGTCCACATCCAATACATCAGGAAATCCTATCGGCTTTGCTGTACTTCTTACCCCTTCTTCTGCAAACACCCTAAATCCAACCACCATCATCTCTCTGTGAAGATTATTGCAATGGTCTCCTAGACCGGATTTCCTGATTCCACCCTTGCTCTTATCTTCCATGTTTGTGGTCCTTTTAAAACATAAATTACATTATGTCGCTGTTCTGCTCTAAGCCCCTCTAATGGCCCTCTGTTTCACATGGGGTAAAAGCCAAAGTTATCTCTTTGAGGCCCTAAATACTCTGTCTCCAAATCACAAGTGACTCATCTCTTGGCATTCTCCCCCTTGCTCATTCAGCTTCAGCTACATTAGCCTTTTGGGTGTTTCTTAAGCACAGAAGGCACTTTTCCACTAAGGGTCTTTGCTCTGGCTATTTCCTCTTCTGGACTATTCTCCCCTTAATATCTGCATAACTGAGCCTATGTCACCCTTTAGATCTTTGTTCAAATGCTATCTTCTCAAGAAAGGCAGTGAAAGGCTCTCTATTTAAAATTGCAATCTCGGGGCACCTCGGTGGCTCAGTCAGTTAAGCGTCAGACTCTTAATTCCTGCTCAGGTCATGATCTCACAGTCATGAGGATAGAGCACCACATCAGGCTCCGTTTTGAGCATGGAAACTGCTTGGGATTCTCTCTCTCTGCCCCTCCCCTACTCATCTCCCTCTCTGTCTCAAAAATAAATAAATAAACATTTTAGAAATAAATAAGTAAAATTGCAATCTCTCCATCTATCAGGGTATGTCCATGGCTAGCTTTCCCTGCTCTAGTTTTTGTCATTATTACCTTCTAGTATACTGCTTTTATAATTAATATGTTCATTACATTGTCCATTGTCTGTCTGCCCCAACTTGAAAATAAGTGCCAGGGGGG
Organism: Crocuta crocuta; assembly: GCF_008692635.1. NCBI lineage: Eukaryota > Metazoa > Chordata > Mammalia > Carnivora > Hyaenidae > Crocuta > Crocuta crocuta. Next base: position 752,565 of record NW_027528213.1, read on the forward strand.
CAGGGATTTCCTTGTTGTTTGTCCACTAATATATTCCAAGCTCCTGGAACACGAGACCTGGTACATAATTGCTATTTAATAAAGGCTTTAGAGGAAATCGAAGATACTGTAGTAGTACCCATAATAAATTGGTCTAATCCAAGGTCTGAAGTAAGAAAAGGCTTTTTTGAGGAAGCAGTATTGAATTCAAAACTTGAAACAATGGTAGGAATTAAGAGAGAAGGGACAGTGGCTCCCCATAGAAAAATAGGATATGTAAAGTTCCCAGGGCACAGAAAATATAAATATTTCCATAAGGCCGGTGTTTGAACAGAGGTGTTTTGAGGAAATTCGGAGAAATACTCCTTTACAAATATGTGTTAGCCAAGGGCGCCTGAGTGGCTCAGTCAGTTGAGTGTCCTACTTCAGCTCATGTCATGATCTCACAGTTCATGGGTTCAAGACCTATATTAGGCTCTGTGCTGACAGAGCAGAGCCTGCTTGGGATTCTCTCTCTTTCCCTCTCTCTCTTCCCTCCCCTACTCATACTTTCTCTCTTTCTCAAAATAAATAAATAAATTTTTTTAAAAAAGAGAAATATGTATGATCTAGATTTTGTGTGACTTGTTGATTTACGAAGGAATTGTTTGTCCTATTCAGAGTGCAACAGGGATTCACTAGAAGAGAATGAATATCATGTTCTGATATGGGAAGATTACTGACCACACCACTTGGCTGACAACAGGTTGTAGCATGTGCATGTGGTGGCCGGTAAGATTTTAGGAAGATATCTCAAACAACCCAGGCAACAGATCATAGTTGTCTGAAATGTGGTCCTAGGATGGAGGGGATCAATGGGCTTGTTACAAATGCCAGTTCTTTCAGATCTTTTTATTTGTAAAAGAAATGATTATTGCAAGACTCGTGACCATTCTTTTATTACATAGTAATATAAATTCAGTTGAAAGATACCCCTGGGTTAAAAACAAGATTCTGAGAGGCAGTCTGTATCATTTGTATCTTACTGGCCCCAGATCTCATTCATTGGTTTGCACACAGTAGACACATAGATATTTATTGAAATGAAGAGTAACGAAATGAAAAATAGAAATAAAATCTGAAAATACTAAATCACTAAGAAAGGAAAAAAGTAATCATCATCGTTATGAGATTTGGTGAAAATTTCTGCTCTAGGATTTATTATGTCCCTTATTCAGCCCTAGCAGAAGAGTAGCATTATATTACTTGGTAAAATGTAGAATGACTGTAATCATCAGACCTGAACGATCATAGCTTCTCAATTTAAGTGGGACAATTCAAGTGAGCATTTTATGTTCCGTAAAAAAAGTTTCAGAAGAGGCAGATAATGAAGATGATTTGCCACTATCTCAAAAATAACTTACAAATACATCTATTTTTAGATAGATTTTCAGTGTTTTCAGTGTCTTCAACAGCTTGCCAGATTACAGCTACTCATTCTATCTTGTCACATCGACACTTTGAACCGTAGTTCAACTTTGTGTCGGTAATGTTCTACTGATGTCAAGGAATTCAACAATCATACGTGACTGACATTTTTGTGGCGCTAGACTTTCCCACCAGAATCTCATTTTACTCAGGAAATGACTTCAAACACAGACCCAAACTTTTTAAAATTGCTGTCCTAAGAGAGTTATTAGGCCTGTCTGAAAACAACATAAACTTTTTCAGTTTGGTAATTCACACCGTGCATTGTATAGTACTCTGGAGGCTTATTAGAATTAATTCTGCTTCTTGAACATTTTAACTGACCAAAACCACTGCTGACACATTGATGTCCCCTACTCCTAATATTAAAATATTTTACCACATAACATCCTAGAGGTGTGACATGCTTAGTTCCTTATATTGTGTGGTTGATTGATTGATTTTTTTGACTTTTTATTTTATTTTATTTATTTTTTAATACAATCTATTGGTCAAGTTAGCTAACATACAGTGTATACAGTGTGCTCTTGGTTTTAGGGTAGATTCCCATGATTCATCGCTACATAACAACACCCAGGGCTCATCCGAGCAAGTGCCCTCCTCAATGCCCTTCACCTATTTTCCCCTCTCCCCCACACTCCCATCAACCCTTAGTCTGTTCTCTGTATTTAGGAGTTCTCTTGCCTCCCTCTCTGTTTGAAACTATTTTTTCCCTTCCTTTCCCCCATGGTCTTCTGTTAATGTTTATAGCAGCACTTTCAACAATAACGAAACTATGGAAAGAGCCTAAATGTCCATCAACTGATGAATGGGTAAAGAAGATGTGGATTATATATACAATGGAATACTACCTGGTAATGAGAAAGAATGAAATCATGCCATTTGCAGCAGCATGTGGATGGAACTGGAAGGTATTATGCTGAGTAAAATGAGTCACTCAGAGAAGGACAGATACCATATGTTTTCACTTGTATGTGGATCTTGAGAAACTTAGCAGAAGACCATGGGGGAAGGGAAGGGGAAAAACAGTTACAAACAGAGAGGGAGGGAGGCAACCACAAGAGACTCTTAAATACAGAGAACAAACTTAGGGTGAATGGGAGGGTGGAAGGAAAGTGGGTGATGGGCATTGCGGAGGGCACTTGTTGGGGTGAGCACTGGGTGTTGTATGTAAGCCAATTTGACAATAAATTACATTTTTAAAAAGTTTCTCGGTTCCACATATGAATGAAAATATATGATATCTGTCTGACTGACTTAATTCACTTACCATAATACTCTCCAGTTCCACTCACGTTGTTGCAAATGGCAAGATTTCATTCTTTCTCATTACCAAGTAGTATTCCATTGTATATATAAGCCACATCTTCTTTACCCATTCATCAGAGATGGAAATTTAGGCTCTTTCCATAATTTGGCTATTGTTGAAAGTATTGCTGTAAACATTGGGGTACATGTGCCCCTATGCATCAGCACCCCTGTATCCTTTGGATAAATTCCTAGTAGTGCTATTGCTGTGTCATAGAGTAGGTATTTGCAAATACCTTCTCCCATTCTGTCATTTGTTTTTTAGTTTTGTTGATTGTTTCCTTTGCAGTGCAGAAGCATTTTATCTTGATGAGGTTCCAATAGTTCATTTTTGCTTTTGTTTCCCTTGCCTTCGGAGATATTTCAAACGAGAAATTGCTGTGGCTGAGGTCAACGTGGTTATTGGCTGTTTTCTCCTCTAGAGTTTTGATGGTTTCCTGTCTCACATTTAGGTCTTTCATCCATTTTGAGTTTACTTTTGTGTGTGGTGTAAGAAAGTTGTCCAGTTTTATTCTTCTGCATGCTGCCGTCCAGTTCTCCAACATCATTTGCCAAAGAGACTTTTTTCCATTGTATACTTTCCTGCTTTGTCAAAGATTAGTTGGCCAAACATGTGTGGGTCCAATTCTGGTTTCTATGTTCTATTCCATTGGTTTTTGTGCCAATACTGTACTGTCTTGAACATTACAGCTTTGTAGTAGAGGATAAAGTCTGGGATTGTGATGCCTCCTGCTTTGGTTTTCTTCCTCAACATTACGTTGGCTTTTTGTGGTTTGGGGTCTTTTGTGGTTCCATACAAATTTTAGTATGGTTTATTCTAGCTTTGAGCAGAATTCTGGTGCAAGTTTGATTGGGATTGCATTGAATGTGTAGATTGCTTTGGGAAGTATTGACATTTTAACAATATTTGCTCTTCCAGTCCATGAGTATGGAATGTTTTTCAATTCCTTGTACCTTCTTTAATTTCTTTCATAAGTTTTCTATAGCTTTCAGCATACAGTTCTTCTACATCTTTGGTTAGGTTTATTCCTAGGTATTTTATGTTTCCCGGTGTAATTGTAAATGGGATCTATTTCTTTGTTTCTCATTCTGTTGCTTCATTATTGGTATATAGAAATGCAACCAATTTCTGTATATTGATTTTATATCCTGCAACTTTGCTGATTCATGTACCAGTTCTAGCAGCTTTTCAGTGGAATCTTTTGGCTTTTCCATGTAGAGTATCATGTCGTCTGCGAAAAATGAAAGTTTGACTTCTTTGCCAACTTGGATGCCTTTTATTTCATTTGTTGTCTGATTGCAGAGGCTAGGACTTTCCCAAAGCCAGCAGAAGAGAAGTAATAAATATTAGAGCAGAAATAAACAATATATAATCCAAAAAAGCAGTAGAACAAATCAATGAATTTTAAAGCTGTTTTTTCTGAAAAAATAAACAAAGCTGATAACCTCCTATCTAGACTTCTCAGAACAAAAAGAAAGAGTACCCAAATAGATAAAATCATAAACGAAAGAGGGGAGATCACAACCAATACCACAGAAATACAATTATTAGAGAATATTGTGAAGAAATATACGCCAACAAAGTGGACAACCTGGAAGAAATGGACAAATTGCTAGACACTCATATATTACCAAAACTCAAAGGGAAGAAAGAGAACATTTGAGCAGACCCATAACCAGAGAGGAAATTGAATTAGTTATCAAAAATCTCCCAACAAACAAGACTCCTGGGCCAGATGGCCTCCCAGGGGAATTCTACTAGACATTTAAAGCAGAGTTAATACCTATCCTTTTCAAGCTGTTCCAAAAAATAGAAATGGAAGGAAAGTCTCCAGACTCATTCTTTGAAGCCAGTATTACCTTGATTCCCAAACCAGACAGAGGCCCCACAAAAAAGGAGAATTATAGGCCAATATCCCTGATGAACATGGATGCAAAAATTCTCAACAATATACTAGCAAATTGAATTCAACAGAATATGAAAAGAATTATTCACCGTGATCATGTGGGATTCATTCTTGGGCTGCAAGATTGGTTCAGTATTTGCAAATCTATGTGATACATCACATTAATAGAAGCAAGGAGAAGAACCACATGATCTGTCAATAGATGCAGAAAAAACATTTGACAAAATACAGCATCTTTCTTAATATCATCTTCAATGGAGAAAAACTGAGAGTTTTACCTCTGAGATCAGGAACACGACAGGGATGTCCGCTCTCTGGTTGATTTTTAAAATTTAATGATTTATTTTTGAGAGACACAGTATGATCAGAGGAGGAGTAGAGAAAAAGAGAGAGAGAGAGAGAGAGAGAATCCTAAACAGGCTTTGTACTGTCAGCACAGAGCCCAGTATGGGACTAGAGCTTAATGAAACTGTGAGATCAAACAGCCAGATGCTTAGCCGACTGAGCCATCCAGGCACCACTTTATAGTCTGTGGTTTAAAAAGCGTGTATATGGCTGAAATAAACCCATAAATTCAATTTTTGATATTGGTACAATTACATATTTTATTAAAAATGATTGGAAAATAATGCATTGCACTATTTAAATGTATATTATGGCATTAAAAGCATACTATTTAAATGCACATTAGAGCATTAAAAAAGCATTACTACTATGTAATAATAAGGCATTTTGTTATGAGATAATGGGTTTATCTCATTTCCGCATTCCTTCATCTGTAAAGGGAATAAATTTAGGTGATATCTCAGATTCCTCCCAAATCTTTAATGCCATGATTGTGTGAAGTGCTAATTTAATCATTCAGTAAAGCATACATACACTAACAGTTCCAATTTTTGCTGAATCTGTGACACCTCAAATGGTTCCTCTGTCTCTCAAAAATTGTGACTTGCAGGCAGTCATTTCTGAACTCCAGACATCGAAATCAAATCCTAAATAACCTTGGAACATATTTGTTTTATTTTTCCTGGATTATAAAAGATAAGAAACTTTCATTTTGTTAGAAGGTTCCTAGGAAGTGGGGAGGCTCAAGGAGGAATTTATGCAACGAACAGATTAAGAGATCTGCTTCTTAGAAAGTCTCTACAAACTGACAGGTGAATCAAAACCAGCTTTTTCCATCTTGATGAACCTAATTAATTTTGTTTGAAAATTTGAGTTCTTAAGTGAATCCAAGTTTTAGAATGTGAAAGTATTGGTTCTTAAGCAAGACTTTAAGTCAGAGTCAGTAGCCAAACTGGATACTTTACATAAAAATGTGTAGTTTTTTTTAAATGTATTCCTTTTACATGAAAAGTCTTTCTTTTGGTGGACTAAAAATTATTTTTATTATTCATGAAGAATAATAAAGGATGTCAATTTTGGTTTCTTACCAGTGGAGCTGGCTTTTTCACCCTTGGAAATGTGATACAGCTGGTGTGCTTACTAAAGATGTTGACTCTTTTTAAATTTTGTAATTAAGATTTAACTTTTTTAGAGCAGTTTAAGGTTCACAGCAGGACTGAGCAAAAGTACTGAGAATTTCCATATATCTCTGCCCCCAGACATGCATAGCCAACTCCAGTATCAACTTCACTCACCAGAGTGATTCATTTGTTATAACTGATGACCCTCCATTGACATTTCATAGTTGCCCATAGTCCATAGTTTACATTACGGCTCATTCTTGGTGGTATACCTTCTGTGGGTTGGCACAAATGTGTAATAACATGCTTCCATCATTATAGTTTCATAGTGACTATTCTCACTGCTCTGAAAATCTTCTGTGCTCTGCCTATTTATCTCTCCTCCCACTCCTGGAAAACACTGATCTCTCACTGTCTGCATAGTTTTGCCTTTTCCAGAATGTCATATAGTTGGATTCATACAGTATACAGCCTTTTTAGGTTGGCTTTTTTCACATAGTAATATACATTCAAGTTTCTTCCATGTCTTTTCATGGCTTGGTAGCTCCCTCATTTTTAGCACTGATAATATTCCATTGTCTGGGCGTACCAGTAGCCTCTGACTGATTCATTGTGGACATCCTGATGGTCTCCAATTTTGGCACTTATGAATAAAGGTACCACCAATGTCTATGAGCTGGTTTTTCAGTAGGACATATGGTTTTGACTCCTTTGGGTAAATACCAAGTAGTGCAATTGATGGATCATATGGTAAGAGTATGTTTTAGTTTTGTAAGAAACTGCTAAACTTTCTCCCAATGTGGCTGTGCCATTTTGCATTCTCACCAGCAATGAATGAGAGTTCCTGTTACTCCACTGATGTTGAGTTTCTGTGAAGATATTGTAACTTCATGCAGTAAAGTTTCAAAGGGCATGTATTCAACAAGTTTTACACAGCCTTATGACAGACAGCTCTTTTCCAGAGGTCAATTCAATGTGAAATTAAGACAAGTGAATAAACTTAAGTTTATAATGTATTTGCTAATACTGTTCATTTTTTTATGGCTCTAGGTGATTCTTGGTCATTTCCCAGAATCTATTAATAAACAAACAAACAAACAAACAAATAGACTTTCTAGAGTTTTTCCTTTCTTATTGGTTTACTGTTTTTTTTAGAGCTCATCCATTTTTGACCATTTTGATAACTTTGTAAAATGAAGAAATTGAGAATTATATTGTAAAATTCTTTAGGGAAATATTGAGTGTATAATAACTTTAATCAAATGAGTGATGTCATTTAAAAATTAGTAGATAAAGTTTTTCAAGCCATAAAACTTTAACAGCCCAAAGTATGTAACACAAATCATTATTTTTATGGAAAGTAATTGGTGTCGAGGAAATTGTTAAAATTGAATGTTCTTCAGACAAAGCTGAACTGGAATTGTCACTGCAGGATTTCTCAGGGCCTTTAATATGCCAATGTGAGAATAATTTTCTGAACTTATTACAGACTTTTTTGTAGATTGGGATAGTGGTTTTCAAAACATCAAAACAAGCTAGTTTTATACCAGCACAGTTAGTAATAATAAGAAAAAAAGAAAGCAAACAACACTGGTCAATAACTTGTATTTTTTTAGCACATTTTATTAATCACCTGGCTTCCCATTTCCTGTAACTCTACTCATCTGATGTGGTGTTTGGACAAAGGGACCCACTGTCCCAGTGTGCCTGGTACTGAGGAGTTTCCTGAGATTGCAGATTTTCTGCTTGAAACAGTAATACTAGCAGCAAACCAGGACAGTTGCACACCATCATTGCTCCAGAAACACAGAAATCTGAATTCAAACTCCACTTAAATTGTTTGTGACCCTGGCCAAGATATAACTTGTTACCTGGGAATCTTCATCTATAAAACTAGAATACAAATATTTGTTGCATAGAATTTTTAAAATGGACTTGTTAGGAAACCACCCAGTTTCATGAATTCTTATTTCCTCATGAGTGTTTCCAGTACTACTATGACATAAGAGAGACACTGCTTTCCTTATTTCATTGATAACAAACCTTGGACACTCTTACTTTTGTTAAACTGTCCAAGGCAACTGAGTCATCAACAATAAAATCAAGACTTGGGCTCTGTCTTCTGAGGTTATATTCAATGCTTTCTAAACTATATACAATTCAATTTCAGATGCCAAGGAAAATTTGGAAAATGGTCATTCATAGCAAGTTTACTAACACTTTCATTATATCTAAAGTCTAGTACCTTTCTTTGATAATTTTTTTGTTTGTTTTAGCACAGTGCAGATAACATGTTTAGGACTAGGTGCTATCATAATAATGACCCATAAAATGTTATATTATAGCCTATTTATCCTTTTTGTATGTTCATTAAATTCTAAATGTACCTAGAACTTCTTTTTATTCCCTTTTTTGGCTGTCAGAAAATTGTTTTCGGGTCCCAGTGATTATAGTAATGTATTATTGAATAATGTCTGATGACTGTTGGGCATAACAAACATGTTTAAAATGCATATTTCATTTTATATGTGAAAAATAAGTCTCAATAAATCTAATTTAAAATGGAATAAAAAGTGCATTTGGAAAATGGACCATAAAAGCATTTTCCCAGATTTCTTCTTTAAAGTGTGGATATGATGCAGTTGTGATATGAACACTGCAAAACATAATGGCCCCCCACTGAATTATAAATTTCCAACTCAGCTGAGGGATTTCACAGAACATAAACACCAGGGCAGAGATGATGCATTTGTTTTCAAGGAAGGAGATAGTTACATTGACATCGTGTTCCCTTCAAATTAATTTGCACCTAGTTTAGTGAATGGTAGAATAAAATATCTAACAATGCAATAAAAAATGTGAATTTATTTGTTTAGAAAAATAAACGAGCCACATATGTGGCATGTAAACAAAAAGGAACTCTGGAGACAGGGTCTGTTTATTTTTGCTCAGTCCAGAATTGTGTTTCTATGATTGTGACTTTTAATTAAGAATGATAATAGACTGGAGACTTGATTAAATTTGAACATTTGAAAAAGGTTGAAAGGATTTTTCTTCTTACTATGCTCATGCTCTGAATCATAATTGTAACATGCTGCACAGACCTAAATGCTTTTAGTTCATTCAACCTAATCTTATTTTTTAATGTAGTTCGCCAACATTTATAGACCTCTAAAGCACTTAGCAGATGGCTTTATAGATTTCTCATAGAAATGTGAGCAACCTGACTCAAAGAAGATTTTGGCTTTTAAATCTCACTGTAACTTTTTAATAGATGTTGCAATACTTCTTTTTTGCATATCCAATTTATTCAATTTAGGCTCTGTTTCCTATTCAGTGACCTAGACTTTATTTTAAGAATCATACTGGCAAAGACCTAATTGATGTAGAAGAAAGCAAATTAATCATTTTTTCCCTCTAGGAGAATAGAAACAGTCATATACATAAGCCAGATAAACCCTGATGTGTTGTCTTATTTCTCCAGGTCTTTGCTTAAGTAGCTATGTTATGAAACAGTGACTTTGATATAACATAGATTTTCTTGAGGGGTGCCTGGGTGGTCAGTCGGTTAAGTGTCCAACTTCAGCCTAGGTCATGATCTCACGGTTTATGGGTTCGAACCCCGTGTCGGGCTCTGTGCTGACAGCTAGCTCAGAGCCTGGAGCCTGCTTCAGATTCTGTGTCTCCCTCTCTCTCTGACCCTCCCCTGCTCACGCTGTCTCTCTCTCAAAAATAAATAATTTAAAAAAATGTTTTTTAAAAGTAGTCCATGAATATTCTAGAAAACTTGGAAAAGAAATATAATCATTTTGGATTTCCTCTTATTTTGGAAATTTCCAAATTTCCTTTCTATTATTGTAATCATTTTGTTTATTTTTCTTTCCCTCATTTGTTGAAGGGATATTACCATTTTTTAATCACTCTTATTTATCAATGAAGAATTTTTTTTAAAAAGCTTAATTGTAATGTTTTTCACTAATTTTATAATTGACATTATTCATATTGCTATATAACATTTATTAGTATCACTTTTTAATGGCTGCATAATACTTTCTTAAGGCAGAAAGTATAGGTATTAAACTTCTTTTACTGTCAGAAATTTGGGTTTATTCTAAATTGAGTTGGACCTATTAAATACTATATTTTCTTAATTTTTCACATGTACAGTTTGAAAAAAAGGTTGCAGATTTTTGGAAAAAATGGTGATGCATTTTATTTAGATCTGTGTAGCTGAGATATTTGTGAGGAACACAAGTGCAAGCCTCCAGAAGACCATCTAAATAAGTAAAAGGCTCACATATAGGCCTGCAATGACTTTGCATAACTGGTATCTTATGAGAAGCAATAAATAAGAAAACCTAGAGGTAAATATGAATATCTTATTACAGTTTACAGCACTCAATCACAGGGCACATGGCTTCAAACCATTTTCTCTTTTTCTTCTTCCTACTAACTTTCCATCAAATTTGACTCATTAATATGATCAAATGAAAGTGATTCACCTAAACCAATTCATGCAAAGATTAAATGACTGATAACCTCACACTGCCATTTTTCCATTAAAAAATGGAGGCTCAAGAAATTTCTGGATGCAGAGTGGGGATGATTCATATGACATAAACTATTTTTCATTTGCCTTATTGTAATATCTCTCATTTAAAAGGATAAACCAGACAAACATCTATCCACCATCAGGCCAATCTATAACACTGTAATAGGTAGATTGCAATTATCTATTTATATAATCTTTTCACTGGATTGGAAGAGAAGGTGAGTCCCAGGTCCTTATCAAGATCTGTGAATCCCTTGCCTGAATTCTTTTCTTCCTTCCTAAGTCTTTACAACGTGCCCGGTGCTGACTTAGGCTCTGAGAATTCAGTGGTGACAGATGAGTTTTCTACTTCCCTAGAGTAAATATTCCAATGGGGAAGAGAGATGAAGTCAAGAAATAAAGAAAGTGTGATACTGATGAAAATAAAGGAGGTCATATGAAAGGGAGTGACTGGGAATGTGCTGGGAAGGAAGGGAATCATTGAGGAGGCAATGTTTGAGTGTGTACATGTAATTTAAAGCAATGAACCAAGTGAGACCTCTTAGAAAAAGCAAGGATGGTTGATGTGGAATGGCAAGTTTAGAAAATTCCTCTTAACACATTTTCTGATGAAGGAAGCCAAAAAAGAGAGTGGGTATTAGAAGGAGATCTAAACCTAAGAAGCAGTTATTCTATCTATCTATCTATCTATCTATCTATCTATCTATCTATCTATCATCTATCTATCTATCATCTATCATCAGTATCATCCTCTATCATCATCTATCTTTTTATTTGTGGTCAAAGATATCAGAGCATTTGAATTGCTAATAGAAATGATCCAGTAGAGAGAGAAAAAAATGCTGATACAGGATATTGAGGTTATGCATAATTGTACATGAAATGTTCTTAGAAAGATTTAAGGAACCCCATAAGTGCATTGTTGGAGTGGCTATCTTGATGTAGAAGCATGGCCACCTCATGTTTTGTCAACTCAGGAGGGAAATGGAAAGTGTGTGTGCTCTTGGCAGTTTTATGGTTGGAAGATAAAAGATTTCTGTCTTATGGCTTCTATTTGGCTTCTATTTTTTCAGTGATGTGTAAGGCAAGATAATCAGCAGGAATTAAAGAGAAGTGTGTAAACTGTGGATATTAGAGAAAAGAAGGTATAAAATAATCATTTTTGAGAGTGGAGGAACTAATTTACTATAAAAATGAGGAGCATTACTTGGAAATACTAAGCGGCCATTTTGGATTTGTGGTCAAGAATTTTTGTGTTGCAAATTCAGTATGATACTGCATTTATTACCCATATTCATTCACTATGCTTTTGTTACTTACCGATTGAAAAATGCTCAAAATCAGAAATTTCCTCAGCATTCATTAAAGCGGTTGTGTTAAAATGTGGTTTATCATTAATAATAGCAGCATGATATATTTGATAGATGGAGGTATATATACATGCATGAAGTAATATTGATGTAGCCATGGATAATGCTTCATACACTTAGTGCTTTTTTTTTTTTTTTTTTTTGTTTNTTTTTCTTGGCCCCCAACTCCTGTAATAATCTTACTGTCCCATTGGGATCTAACCAATGTTACAATAAACTGTTGAGGCATAAAGGGGGCATAGAAATTATGAAATTTGATGATTTCATTTGATTACCATAATCACCAAGGGGATCTTAAAAACATTCCAAAGACTATTGCTGATCTATGTGAGCATGCCTAAGGTAGAATTAAAGACTTAAACTAATCAGTATTCTTTCCCTATTGCCAAATGAATCTCTCGTTCATGGAGGGATATTTATTTGTTATTTTGATCATTCCCTATATCCCCAAATCAGATCATAGAGTGATGCTCTAATAAGAAATTGGTTAGAAAAGAAAAGACATAATTATGAAAGTTCTCACCTGAAATAGCTGAGATGTTAACATAACAGGAGATGCTTACTGTTCAGAACACACTCATTAGTCCCAATATTCTGTACTACCTCCCTTGGATTCTTAGATTTTTAGATGCAGGAATTGTTTCAGAGTTCTTAGACTTTGAACTGGTATTGTATGGTGGCCAGTGTGCAGTGAATCTCGAATTGTGTCCCATTCTTATGACAAATATGTGATGCTTTTCAGTATACTTCTGCTCTGACCTATGACGCTGTTCAAGTGATGACTGAAGCTTTCCGCAACCTACGGAAGCAGAGAATTGAAATCTCCCGAAGGGGAAATGCAGGAGATTGTCTGGCAAACCCAGCAGTCCCCTGGGGACAAGGCGTAGAAATAGAAAGGGCCCTCAAACAGGTTAGTCGCTCAAAATGATTGTGAATATGACTTAACAATGAACACTGTTTTTTGTCTACTCATTAGTCTCCTTGTTATATTTAATATAAAGTGAATATTATTTCATGACAGCACAAAGGTAGGTTAAAGGTGGAAAAAAATCTTATAAATGAACTCTTCTTGACTGGAGCCCAGTGAGAATNGTTTAATATAAAGTGAATAGTATTTCATGACAGCACAAAGGTAGGTTAAAGAGTGGAAAAAAATCTTATAAATGAACTCTTCTTGACTGGAGCCCAGTGAGAATAGTCTGTACCCCGTTTGTGCCTTTGGTTGAACTAAATTGATAACTGTGCTGCTTTCCTTCCTCATTAGGTTCAGGTTGAAGGTCTCTCAGGAAATATAAAATTTGACCAGAATGGAAAAAGAATAAACTATACAATTAACATCATGGAACTCAAAACTAATGGGCCCCGGAAGGTAAATCATTAGGGATCTAAAGGCAGTTTTCTCTCTGTGAGGAGGTGAGTTAGCTGCCCATCGCCTCTTCTTCCGAAGAGTCCTGGAAATGTATATTCATGTAGGTAGAGTTTAACTACTTCCAGAAACAGTTGTGTTTTAAAATATTTTTTTTCCTAAATCTAATCTATTCGTTTCTGGTAAGTAACATTGAAATGTAATCATTAAACAACTGTGAATGAACCCCTTATATATATATATTTTTTTTTCTATCAAGGTATAAGAAGTTTAATGAGAAGAGAAAGAACTATCACTGACAGTTTATGGTTCAGAAGACAAAACATAGCGGGTGCAAATATGCGTTAATGTTTTAGTTCAACATCTTTCTTTTAACAGTTATGGATAAAATGTCATTGCTTGAATTTTATTTCTGTTTCTATATGATCACTCCCAAACAGATTAACCTGGGGAAAATATGAGACGTGAACATGAAGAAACAAGCTGTTTTTAAGAATTGTTTTTGTTTCATTGTTTTTATAAGCCCTATTTCTATTAGAGTCATGTATATAAAAGATACATCGCTGTTTAGAAGAAGCCTAGCTAATGCCTAGATGTAATTTTGGATTCAGAAATGAGTTTGAAATTATTAAATTCTTGGCTAATAGAAAGATCATTTATCCATGTGCCTATCTTTCTGTAACCTTTTTCAGATTGGATACTGGAGTGAAGTAGACAAAATGGTTGTTACCCTTACTGAGCTCCCTTCTGGAAACGATACCTCTGGGCTTGAGAATAAGACTGTTGTTGTCACTACAATTTTGGTAATTAGCTACAGATGCCTATGCTTTACTTTAGTTTTTCTTATGAAAAACATCTGCCAGCTAGAATTGCTGTTTGCATTTTAAGATAACTAATGCAATGCTGCTTTTGCACCATTTTAATCATGTATAGCATATTTACTCTGTCAGAAGGATGACATAAGCATTAAATAAAGCATTCAAAATATTTCCTATCCTCTTCAATATTGAAATTTAGCTTGACAAATAATTCGTATACTGGTGCATCCCCAAGTGTGAACAACTTGGGAAAGTCTTGAAGACAGCTTCTTGTATTTCGTCAAGTGCGCTACCTTTCACTTCCCATGCAGTTGTGGAACATTTTATCTTTGCACTTGTTACATGGCATCATAGTGGTGTCAACATCTCTTTCTTTATAATATAAGATGAAGTTCTTAAAGATAAAGATAATCTCCCTTTTTTTTAACCCCAAATCTCAACACATAGCCAGTGCTGAATGAATGTGATAAAATTGAACTGAATTTTGAACGTCTAGACTTTGGCTAGAGGCAAGGAAGATGTAGATCCTCATGACATGCCATTGGTGAAATGAAATTGAGGAAATGGGGTTCACTAATAGTACATGGTTTTATTACAAAACAATTGTATTTTACTTTATTAAGCAGTGATACAGTAAATTTGTGGGATTCATTATTCTAACAATATTGGGAAGAAAAATACAGCTAGGTTAATATAATAAGCATTTTGAATAAAAACACTGATTGGAATTTGGAAATATCTTAATAAGTATAAGCAGGACATTTGAGGAATTTTGCCTTAATCATGCCATTGAGAGAAACTATATCTCTGAGCCCCCAAATATGCTTGGTGCTACTTTCCTGAGGAGAATATTGAGCTATTTTGAATCATTTTCATACCTCCTTTTTCTTAGGTTTACAGGGGAAGCTTCTCTCTATCTTTGTAATATTATTCTAGGGTAGTATATTTCGTAGATGAAGTGAGACATGAAACGTGAGAGGGTAGCATCGATACATCACCATGGCAATGATTGTTTTAGTCTGTGCATCACTGACCATGAACCTTATTTCCACATCAACCTTACCCTTGAAGAAGCAGTGCACAGGGTTTTGGATGAATGCTGGTTCTTGAGGATGGCATAGCCTTAACAAGAGAGCGTGGTGGATCCAGAGTTGAATAAAACAGAGGTTGAGCAGCATATTCCTGTCTAAGCTCTAGGAGTTAACAAACATGACAAGGGGACAAACAAATAGTTGCTGCTTTTGAGTGTCTTATTTACTTTGGTATGGCTAGGTACAAGCCATGTTAATAAAATATAATGATAGACATTTGATGACCTTTTTTCAAAAGCATTATGCTTAAATATTTTTTGCTAATATTGTCCACCATTTATACTCTACCATTTCTCTGGATAACAGGTAATAATTAAACTGGAAGGCTTGATTTGGTTAGAGTAGTTACACCGTTATTTTTATCATTGAAAGCACTATCTTTCCATGTAGGAATCTCCATATGTTATGATGAAGAAAAATCATGAAATGCTTGAAGGCAATGAGCGTTATGAGGGCTACTGTGTTGACTTGGCTGCAGAAATCGCCAAACATTGTGGGTTCAAGTACAAGTTGACAATTGTTGGGGATGGCAAGTATGGGGCCAGGGATGCTGACACGAAAATTTGGAATGGGATGGTTGGAGAACTTGTATATGGGGTAAGTATAGCTCTTCTCCCAAATAAAGTCATTCGGTTTGAACTTTTGTTGACAGAATGCCTCCCTTCCCTGCAAAGTACCATATATGAGGTTTTTGGTTTCCCACATTAAGAAATTTGTTCTATTTCCTTGTGAACGTCTGAAGATTAAGGATGAAGTCAGAAGCACACATGCACACTAAATGAGACAGACATTCTATCTGTCTTGAAGCATATGGGCCGTATTAATTGTCCAAAGGCTGCAAAGGCATAGATGCAGTGTAGAGATGTAATTATAAAAATCAAGTTAGATGAGTGGACTGTGTATTTATAAAAAAGGAGGGATATTTGGAGAACAGATTTGTTTTTTGTTTGCTTATTCTTTACTGGGACTTTACCAGAGAAATAATTACTGACATTTCCCTTATTTCCTTTCCTTCCCTTTTGATCCAATAATGTAAGCATGATTCCTCTTTTGACCATGACTCCAGGTACTATTACTTTCATTTGTTTCCCTTACAGAAAGCTGACATTGCAATTGCTCCATTAACTATTACCCTTGTGAGAGAAGAGGTGATTGACTTCTCAAAGCCCTTTATGAGCCTCGGGATATCTATCATGATCAAGAAGCCTCAGAAGTCCAAACCAGGAGTGTTTTCATTTCTTGATCCTTTAGCCTATGAGATCTGGATGTGCATTGTTTTTGCCTACATTGGGGTCAGTGTAGTTTTATTCCTGGTCAGCAGATTTAGCCCCTACGAGTGGCACACTGAGGAGTTTGAAGATGGAAGAGAAACACAAAGTAGTGAATCAACTAATGAATTTGGGATTTTTAATAGTCTCTGGTTTTCCTTGGGTGCCTTTATGCAGCAAGGATGCGATATTTCGCCAAGGTTGGTCACTCACCTGCTTCAACTTTGTGCATTTTAGGTCTCAAGTGGATATTCATGGTGTTTATGAATTCACTACAAAGAAGTAAACAGCTGCCGACTACCTGTCCAAGCGGTTTGAGACTCTTTGGGACAGACTCTTAACCGTCGGCGTAAGACTGTGAAATATTTGAGCAATGTTCTTTGAATGTTGAGCATATATTTCATGGTGAAATTATACACACCATGGAGAGGCTATAAAATGCATAAGGTTCCTATCATTCCATGCCTTCTTGGAGGGGTACCGTGTTTTTGCTGCATATTCTCATTTTACAGTCATCTGTGTGTTGATCCACAGACCTGTATATGGGAAAATGGGCAACATTACTTATTAACTACAAAAACAATAACTTGTTTATAAAACTTCATTGGCACACATCCCATCTCTTTTATTTTCCCATTGTTAGCTCATGCAAATGGTATCAGAAAGGTATAAAATTTCTGTTTTTTTTAAAGGTTAGGTCACTGGATTAAAGGGAATATACAATAATATATTTTCCAAGTATCTAAAAAATACATGGCTGGGTGATGATGATTGATTCATTCCATAAGGCTTGTGCCATATTGAATAGTAATTCACACACAAAATGGAATATTTTAGACCCCTTTAGTCTCATTATGATATATTAATTCCTACATTAGAATGCCTAAATATAACGAATATGTCACAAAATATATTTTGCCTTTGTTCATGTTTCATTCATGAATAAGAAAGATAGCCATATCTGGCTTTTCAGAAGAATAAACTATACTTTTTCTAGTGTGATTCTTTTCACATTTAAAACCTTAATTATTGGTTTTCAGGCATATTTTAATCTAGGTTTGATTACTCTCCTTTGATTCTATGGGGTATTTTAATGACTAGTAAAGGAGGTGACTTTTCTAATACTATTTCATTATATTGTTAGTTTTTCAGCACTTTGGAGATAAGTGGTTAATTTCAAAAAACTATGAGAAACTCAAAAAATATGTATCTTTTTGTAGTCTTTTTTTTGTATACTCCACCCAGTGAGATCAAGTAAATATATCATGTATGCAGAAATTATTAGTTGCTTACTTGTCTGTTAGTAGGACACATTGTTAAAAATTATTTGGACTTTAACCATCTTAATTCCATAAGATTCCCTGTGACTTCTTATGGAACTGCACTGAATTAGAAATATGCCAATAGTATTTGCATGGCATACATGTATAATAACTTTAATATGTATATGATATAGAATAATATAGAAATATAGAATAATTATGCATATAATATATAATTATGGTGATCTCTGACAAAATATATAAGATATATATAGTTTTATCTCAATATTAGGTTTATCTGATTTAAGTTGAAGACATAAAGAGAAGTTTTTAATAATGAGGGAGAAAATTCTAACTAAATGGGATTTCCAAGAATATTTTGGTCAATAAATAAGAATAAAATTATTCATCTTTGGCAAGAAGGCTACTGAAGTATAATACTACTTTATTCCTGAGATATAAAGCAATTATCCTAGGGTAACATAAACTATGCCTTTGAATAAGTAAGGAGAAATGTATGAGGTTTATTATAAAGTAGAATATATTGATCTGGGTTCCCATAGGTGGAGACTTAGGTTTGCGATTCTCACGCATTATGGCTCTGAAGTTATTTGTTTAGGTGTCCAGTGCTTTTCAAGGCCCGGAAAACATATGTATAGGCACTGAAGCACAGGCACCTTCCATAATCTGTGTTACCCCAGTGTCCAATATGACATACGGATAACTTCTAAATTTCTGTGAGCCTGTTTCCTAAACTATGGCCTTTTTTCTGTGCTCTTGATTTCATTCCTGAGTCATGACTTACTACAATTTCATATGAAATACTTTTTACTTCCTGCTAAGATTTTTATATAGACTATTTTTCCTTGCTACTAATGAATTTATTTTTTGCCACAGAGTATACATGAGCAATATTTGCTTCATTGAAAAATTTCAAGTGTGCATATCTTTCATTCTATGTTATATGTGCATTTAAAAATTGAACATACTGCATGATATTGGAAAATTTAATGATTTTCTAAACAAACCAAACTACTTTTTTACAATGTAATTATGGTTACTCCAGTGTAGAAAAGAATAGAAAAGGCTTGTATCTAATAATGCTGCTGCTGCTGCTGCTGATGATGATGATGATGTGAGAAATGCACAGATCACTTTGAAGTGCTCTTTAAATATTTTCAAAGATATTTATCATCTCTTTTCAAGTAATATATTATGTGGAAATATATTATTAATATTAATAGTACATTTAAATTTTAATCTTGAATGATTTATTGAACTGAATTGGTCATTTGCCTAAAACTAAGTTTAGAATATACTAACTCTAGTTTTCTGTAAACTAGAACCACAGAAATTGTAAGAGCAGAAGGCTGTAAGTTGACTTTTATTCTCCTGCTTACCCCTGGTTTCTCCCCAGTATCTCAAGAGGATTGAAATGGATAAAAATACCTTTCATAAAATAATTCTTTAATAGAGATTTAAAAGTAATGGTAGAATACTAGTGTTTGCTCCTTTAGTGCAGATGCAGAAAGGTGAAGGTTGCTTCTTGTTTTGTTTTATTTTGTTCCATTTTATTTTTTACATAAACCATTTTTGTCTGTCACCATAAAACATAAATTGAATTTGCCTCTCCACAAAAAATTTCTCTGGAACTCTTTCAGAAACATTAATCGATCCTTTGCAAACACTTAACAAATAAATAGTAAGTTGCTCAGGAATGTTCTGCTTTGAATGCTATAGAAGTTCAATATATTTTTTTGAGATATCTTCTAAAACCTTAAATAAATTGGCATATTTCAGCTCATTAAAATCTGGCATAAGCACTGAAATTGAGAGCAACTTATGTCTTTAACTTGTGTTTATTTCACAAGTGGAACAGAATTACTTATAAAAATGATTCTCAAATATATTACCAATTACTATGCGATGTATAGTGTCAAAGCAATTACTGTGAAGTCAATTTTGTTTTAAGGGATCTGAACTGCCCTCTTAAATATGGGGTACATGTCATATAATTATACTTTTCATTTAAATAGAATAAATAGTGAACATTTTGAGAGTGGCTGTGTCTATACAAGAGGTTACTTAAATTTAAAATGTGTTTAATATCCTTTTCAGAATATAAGAGAAGTTAACTTTTTCCATTGCATCATATTTATTTAATTCTTTGCATCTCTCGGAGATTGTGATAAAGGCTCTTAATTATATTCTTTGTTTTGCATTGCTCACTCACTCTCTTTCTCTCCTTTAGCAACAGATGGTCTTATCTTAAAAAAATACTTTTAAATTAGCTTCCTCACTTTTTCTTGACTCCTAGAGTAGTTTATTCTACAAATATTACCCAGTCATTTGATACAGTACCTGTGTTTCATCAAAAGGTGTATTTCTTACTGTTAAATATCAAGAGGTCTGTTTTAGGCCATAAATTACCAAATGTTCGTATTTAATTTTTTAGAAATGTTACATCTTTGCTGTAACAAGTTTAATTGTTAGACATAACGTTTTAACAAAAAAAGTTATTATGTTGGATTGTTAATATTACTTAAATCCCATATGTAGCATCCCATCAAATCTTTCAAAATAATGTGATAAATATTTATTTTTTTCTATATATTTATCTACCTAGGGTGTAAAGTAAATGATTAGGAATCTATTTAAGCTTTTAAAAAGTGTTATAAATAGGAATTTATGGTTAAAGAAATATTATTTTATTATACTGAAAATTAGAAATTTGTATCTTGGCAAACTTTTAAATGTTCTAATTTCTTTTTCCTTGAGTTTTCTTTTTTTCTTAAGCAGGAGGCACAAAGGAACAGGGTCGTAGCAGTCCATGCCATGAAGCATCAGATTTTTACTCATTAAGAATTATATTTTGTGTCATACCTTTGTTTGTAATATCATTTTATCCATTTTCTATCCTGCATTGTATCTACAACCTATGCTTTTGCACACACAAAACCCCAATGAAATTTTAGCCCTTTTTGAGGGTTTTGGAACTTCATTGGCTGAATTAAAAGGAGGGTTTCATCACTTTAAATGGTGCACATTCTTTTATTTTTAATACTTGATTGTGTTTGTCAACATTATTGTGAATTTTGTGAGTGATCTTAAATTCTCTTGTTCATGTTTGCTTATGTCATGAATGGATAGTAGTATGAGAATTAGATAGATTATTTGGACATTTCTTGAAATTGCTTCATTATGAGATTTTATAACATAAACAATTTGGATGTTATAACTATGAAAAAATCTAAGGAATCTGAAGTTTTAGCCTCTGGGTATCTCATTAGATTTAGCTAATCTGTACTCCTTCTCTAGAATGCTTAATAACTTCCAGTTTTATTAAATAGCAGATATATTGAAAAGTATAAAGTTAAATATTCCCATATAAGTCAATATTTGCACAATACTGCTAACTTGTTTTTTTTTTATTAGGTCATTCATTTCACTTTACAAATCCATTTCATACTTGTTATTAGATCCCTCTCTGGGCGCATTGTTGGAGGTGTGTGGTGGTTCTTTACCCTGATCATAATCTCCTCCTACACGGCTAACTTAGCTGCCTTCCTGACTGTAGAGAGGATGGTGTCTCCCATCGAAAGTGCTGAGGATCTTTCTAAGCAAACAGAAATTGCTTATGGAACATTAGACTCTGGATCCACTAAAGAGTTTTTCAGGGTAAGAGATTCTGTTTGTTACCTCTTACTTTACTCTTAAAATGTAACCATTTTAAACTTTGTTGCCCCCTCACTCTGCTGTGCTCTACACAAAGGTGCCATGTGATAGTAACCTCCATCTCTGTCTTAACTCTACTTCTGTTCTTGACCTTGTCTCCATACCCCTCCCTTCCCTTTCCCTATCCTCAGCTCCATTTTTACTTATTTCCTGATGCCTAACTCCTTAGGAGAGAAACACAGCATTGCAATAGAATTATTTTATAATTATTATTTTTTAATTAAGTTTTATGAAGATGGATTGTCTTTTTGGAATAAAGTTGAAGCAGAGTATAACTAAGTTTAGACTGTTATTGTTTTTGAAACAAAAATGAGTTGTCTTTGGTATTATTTTCAATAAACATGACTGTCATGTATTTTATATAGTTTACAGTTGAAAATTCACTTTCTAATCTGTTACATTAATTTCTTGTCAGAAAACAGATTATGTTTCCATATTTTGTCAAAGTTTCCAAGAAGAGGCTAACAAAGGTCTTAACTTTTTAAAAAAATGAGTAGTGTAATTATAATGTGTCTGTTAAGTGTATTTTACTTTTTAAAAATATTGTGGCCTTATAATACTTGTTTTTAGAACAAGCCCTATAAATTGATGTTGGCATAATTTTCTTTCATGATACTATTTTCTCTATATAAGAACTTATGATATTAAAATATTTAAACACAGCTGATAAACGCAGGTCTTCAGCCAATGTATATAACATAAGATGATCTCTGATAATCCAACAATATCTTTGAATGTATCTGAATTTTCTAGAGTGAGATCTAGGCAAGTTTACTTCAGAATTGGGATTAGGGCTTCATCTTCGAGTTGAAGTTGTAGAGGATATAATTTGAAGACTGCTTCATCTGCATTGCCTCTTGTCTCTTTTCCAAATAACTTCAGCTGAGCTGAAATATGATAGGAGAACAAGTGGTGGGGGCAGACCACAGTTGATAACAGATAATAATCTGGGTGTGTGTAGGGGGAAAAGGGCCTTGACACTTTCTTTAAGCACTGTGACCGAAGCACAGAAATGTGGTCAATCTATCCGCAGCTACTTTGACTTTAATGCAGTTCTATGTGTGAATGTTATAATACAAATTTGCTACTGATGACAGTTTGCTTTCATTTATGAACATAGATGTAATATGCATATAAATATATTTTTAAGTTTATTTTATTTATTTTGAGAGAGAGAGAGAGAGAGTGATCAGGGAAGGGTCAGAGAGAGAAAGAAAGAGGATTCTAAGCAGGTTCCACGCTGTCAGCATGGACCCTGGCATGGGGCTTGATCTCAAGAACCTTACAATCATGACCTGAGCTGTATATGAATTGAACACTTACCCAACTGAGCCACCCAGGCACCTTACATACAAATATTCTTACTGTAACACAGTGCTCTAGCTTGATCATAACAATGGATCTATTAAAATAAATTATAATATTTCATCGGTTCTTAGAAGCTTATTTTGAAGCACTTTTTATTATTCATATTCCAATAAGACTTTCATTTATTTTATTTGTATAGTTTATAAGTATTCCTCCATCTTGAAGTAAATTAAATATGTGAATGAGGCAAAATATCTGCTCTATCATGGTTTCCTTAGTGCTACTGGTATTGATTAAAACAATCTTACTTACTTCCATATATTCTCTTACAGAGTAGTGTACGTAGATTGAGGGTTACTGTCATTAGCTTGTTTGCACAACAGTAGTACCAAGTACTTTCCACTGCCGTCTGTTCATATTTCCTGAGCTTTGCAGTATACCTTAACCCAGTCAGCCTTAGAAACATATGTGTAATAATTAAGATGCCAGGAGTCCGTGGTCAGTATATTCAGATTTCCTGGTGGACGAGATGATGAGAAGGCTAGATGAGTCTGGAAAAAGAATGTTGCAGGGCACACAAGACCATGACCATGGACAGCATAGTTCCAATGTGCAGTAGGTTCATAGATGTGTATACATGTACACTTGCCAACATTATTTGTGCTGTGCCATTTGCCAGTGTAAGATTGTGAGCTTACCTTTTCTAGAGTAATAGAGAAGTGATATTGAGAATTTGGGCAAACTAATAACTTTTATTAGCATCGCTTTCCAAAGCAGTTTCTTATACATTATCTCTTTGTTTGTTAAAGTATAATTAACATACAGTGTTATATTAGTTTCAGGTGTACAACAAAATGATTCAGTAACTGTGTGCATTACTCAGTGTTCATAACGATAAATGTACTCTTAATCCCTTTTTCTGTTTTACCCGTATCTGCCCCCCACCCCACAGCCACCAGTTTGCTCTCTGTATTTGAGAGTCTGTTCTTTTTTTTCTTTGTTTGACTGTTTGGTTTGTTTCTTAAATTACACATATGAGTGAAATCCTATGGCATTTGTCTCTCTATATCAGAGTTATTTCACTTAGGTTATTCTCTCTCAGTCCATCCATGTTGTTGCAAATGGCATGATCTCATTCTTTCTTATGGCCAAGTAATATTCCATCATGTGCATATACCACATCTTCTTTATCCCATTATCATTTTTAATCTCACAGTACTTCTGCCTAATAATGAGAATCATGATTTTTTTTGCATACTGTATGTTATTAAGGTAAAGCTCAGGTAATTTTGCAGACATGACCAAATTCAGGCGGCTATTAAGTGTGCTGAGGGGTTCTTTCCATAATCCATTTTTACCTGGAAAGGTCTGGAGAAAGTTCTCTGAATTTTGTTGCTGCAAAAATGCTGAGTTTGCGTTACATCCGTGTCTGCTTGTGTGATACTAGAGAATTATAATGGTAGAAATTTGGGTGGGGCTTCACTCTTCTCAACATATCTTCACAAGCAACTGATGGTTCAAAATCAACTGTGGTTAGGTGTCAGTGCAGATGGCCTTGTAGTCAGCTTCTCCTCATCTGGCAAAAGAAGGGCACAGGCTCAAAAGTACTTAAGAGCCACACTATTTATTCTATTAGTATTTATTCCCAGTAAAGGGAAGCTAACAAAACAGCATACTTCACCAAAGTGAATAGGAGCTCGGCATGTTAATTCTTCCATCGTAATTTGTTTGTAATTTGGTGGCAATTGGAGAAATTATGTACACAAAAGGTTTGTTTCTGAAAGCTGGATTAAATAAAAAGGTGCTGCTAAATCATGAGTAATTTTCAGTAATTATGCTAACTATATTAATGTTTGATAGTTGGGTGCTATGATGATAATAGTGAAGACAATCTTAGTTTTGCTTAGAATCCCCAAAATGGTTTCTAGGATAACTGTGGCATTCTAACTGTATCCATCATGCTTCATACTTTTTCACATAAGGTTTATTGCAGTAGTATACAGAGCTTGAATAACAGATTCCCTTTTGAAAAATATAATTTCTCTTTAGAGTGTCATTTAATATGTATTGAATAAGGTGAAGCTAACTTATAGACATTCTAAAAGCAAATATAATTGATTTTCACTAACATTTTTTCCCTTAAATCCCGGGGTATATGATAATTTGTCAATTAGCTGTAGTCTGGTTGAATTTCTAAGCTTCTGGTGCAAAATGTTACAAAGGATATTCTCCTTGCCTCTATTCCTAAAATTAATAGTCACCACACATCTTGGGTCGTTCTCTCAGTTGTGCTTTAGCTCTAGACATGCCTGGGGCTCCTGTAAAGTGGATTCAGGACAGGATGAGAGCTGGCAGATTAATAATCGTGATGCCCAGTCTGCCAGGAAAAAGGATATGGATGGAGTAGGCTGAAGTTAGACTGAAGCCATGTATTGTACTCTGTGTTCTCTGGACATCTGTTGTGCTTGCTTTCAGATCGAACTCAGCTAATTACATGTGGAAGCAAAAGCATTTACCACTTTTTACCATTTACTAATATTTAAAGTTCTAACAGTTATCTTATGTTTCCAAATATGGCTTAATTTGGCTTTATTGATAGCGTTTTCCTTATTGCACTGTTTATGACTAGGAATTTTATTATTTATATTATGAAAAGTTTTCTCCTGCCAAAGGGTTTATGAAGCTAATTTTCTGTTTTTATCACAGCAAGAGCTTTGTAGTCATTGGAGAAACTGATTTCAGGTCAGGTCATTGTCCAAATTTTGAAGATATATATAAGTAGCCAAGGAATGAAAAATAACTTGTCTTTTGTCTGAAAGTTAACAAATGTTTCCTAAAAGTATATTTTTGTTGGGATGAAAACGTGTTATTTAAAATTATAAGATGAATATTTTATCTTCTTTATAGGGAACTATCTATCTTCTCCTAAGATGGTATCAGTTACTCAATTTAAGTCTAAAATATTTTCAGATTTCAGCTAAATAATTTAATAAAACCTGTATTATGACAATTTTCCTTTAATAAAGTCAGTGAGTGTGCATTAGCTTTAGAATTCCAATTTCAGCTATAAATTTTTTGACTTAAATCAGTGATAAACAGTAAAACAAATATGAATGAAGGATTTACTTTTGTCTGCTAGAGAGAGACAGTAAATGGAAGACAGTCTTGTAACCACTTAGAGGTATGAGGAAAAAGACTAGCATCTTCCTTGTCCAGGGTGTTCTGCTATGAAGTGCATGTACATCCTTGTACAGAGTGAATGATAAAGTCTGACTCATTTTGGAGTGCTGATCATCTCTAATTATAGTGCCACTGTTGCATACCTATCATAAAGAAAGAATTAGGCTTTCAATTATAAACCACTATTTTTAGACTTTCACATTTTGATAATTTCTTTTTCAATAAAAGAAGACAGGTCTTGAATTAGAGGAGTCTGAATAGAAAATGATTTTATAGGACCCATACTTATTATGTTCCTATAGAAATGTCAGCTTTGAGGATAGGAAATGCTTTTTATAAATAAACCTGTCATTAACCAGTCAATCTATGAAACACAATTACTACTTGCAGATAAGAAGTACTTCCTTGTGCCTGTCTTAAATCCCCTACACTGACATCTGTTTATTTCCTCTGATTTTCCTCTCTGGAAGCATGAGGAACAGAGTGTATTATCTGGATAAGCATTCTATTTTAATTTTGCTGACTTTGGAAGAAGAAATATTCTAGGACATTGTCAGAGTAAAAGTATTCTCCTTTTCATTTAATGAAGTTAATCATTCCATTCTCAGAAGATAAATTTAGTCTGATAATCCATGAGACTATATTGTGGTTACCCAGCAATGTATACTTTTTATAGAGCTTACAAATAGTATAAATGATAAATAAATAATATTAATGCAGATGTTTCTTACCTGAGTGAAAGAACTAGTTTGAAATTTTCCTTTTATTTATGTATATATAAATATTCAAATGTAAAAAATACACATGCTTTGTTACTATATGGCAAAGTCATATATATGTGATATACTGTAAATAATCACAATTACCAGAGAATTACAGTAATTTATTTTTTGAAAGACTGAAACCTTTTTTCAACTACTTCTCTGGCATAAATACACCTATTTATATTCATGTAAAAATATTGATTGGACTATGTTTACAAATAAATATATTTGAGCCATTATAACAGCTTTTGTATAGAAATACATTAAGTGTTAGTTGGCTAAAGTTAACTTTTGTTTCACTTATTGCTTTTGGTTAGCAATGAAGCAGTATAATTTCTTTATTAATATTTTATTGAACTGATTTCACTAATCTTTGGTGGTCCTTTATACTTATTTCACTATATCTGACTAATGACTTCTCTACCATAATTTCCAATATATCAATATATCACCTATTTCTGTGTAGGTAGAAATATGTATATATACTTCCAACTTATATTTTACATAGGAATATATGTATACTTCTAGCTTTCTATGCATTAATACATATACGTATGCATATCTTTCAGTATTCTGGAAATTAAATGGATATAGCTATATATGTATGTGTGTTATATACAGACATATATATAACTACTAATTTCAAAGTAGACCTTTTATAGACCTTTCATTCATGCTTAAATATTTAAATATTTTCTAAAATACTGAATAGGAAGTAAAAGTTGAATGTGAATAAATTAGCAATAAGCACTAGATGAATATGTTGTAGGTCGCTCATGGCATGGTTAGTGATGAGGGTTTTTGGTGTGATAGTGGGGTTTGCAGGGTCCAGAGCCAATGACCAAGAAAGAATTCTTGAAGACATCTTTGATGCAAAAAGGTAATTTTATTAAAACAGGGACAGGACCCTTGGGCAGGAAGAGCTGCCCTGGGGCCCTGAGGAGAGACTGGGGTTGAGGGAGATAAAGTCAAGGGGAAGTTTTCAGTGAGATTTTCATATGCTAAAGAAGACTCCCAGGATACTGGCAGCCTAGCTATTGTTAAGCTAAGGTGGTTTTCCCTCTAGCAAAGCATTAGCATAAAACAGCAGGGAATACTGGAGAGACATTTTACTCTGCCAGCCTCATGTATTTGTCAGTGGGCTGCAAGTTGTAAGGAAATTTGGTTCTACCTGCCATTTCCTTCTGCCTTTGTTTCCCACATCACTATGGAAGGCTGATGGAGACTTAGGTCTTACGGGACTACGTCTCAATCAGTTAACCATTTGTTTTTCCCCTTTCCTTTGTTTTTGGGCAGCCAGGAGTGCCTAAGGAATATCACGTATATCCCACCTGGGATGGGGCAGGGGTGTGTTTAAAGCCTGTCTGCTTGCCTTATGATCCCTCATCAGTTAGTGATATTATTATATATTTTTCTTGGTTAACAATCTGCATAGCTGACAGCCCTGCATGTTTAAAGCTTCTTTAGATGATCCAGAACCAGTTGAAATCCTTTCCTCCCTGGTTGTCAGTTTTTCTTTCTCTGGTATTTAAATTTTTCCCACCATTACACAAAACCTCTGAGAACAGTAGTGAATTCTCAAAGACTTTAAGAATACATTTAGTCTAAGCTGCTGAGAAAGCCTGTGTTCTTTCATTTCAGCTAACTGTAGCTGGTTTAACAGTGTAAGAAATGTCAAAATGTTAGAAGGCTTTGCAGATGTTTCCTTTAAAAATTAGTGTCTAATTTAAAGGCAGTGCAGTCAGTATTTACTAAATTTGTAGGAGCATAAATAAATGTTTGAGAAACCATATTGAATCATGTTTTCTGTGATCAAAGTGCTATGGAAGAGGGAAACAAGAATGTGTCTACTTGCTGAATTATGATTATCATGTAGAGTGGTAGCTTCTTTCAGGGTAAATATGAATTTTTTGGTCATCCTTCTCTTTTTATGCCAATGCTCAGTAAACTTAGTGTGCACTCCATCTGATGACTTCATTTAGAGACCACCCTTGTGGGACAAAGAGGGACGGAGGGCTCACATTATCCACTGGATGAATAATTTGACTCTAATCAGATTACAGAGGCTTTCTATTGTTGTCCATATTAAAGAGAACATGCCCCTTTTTCACTACCATCAAATCATGAGGACAATTATTCTAGGAAGATTTCAAATGACGAAGAAATTTTGAAATTCATCTTTCATCTCAAAACATTCACCATATTCCCGCTTAGATGCCGTAGAGATGGATCTCAGTATAAACCTGTAGAGGTACTAAAGATGACATAATGTTCAACTCATTTTATTTTTCTGTTTAGGTAAAAGAATCATTGTCTAGTAAAAGAACTAGTTTGGTGTTCACATCAGTTGCCTTAGTCATTTGTGCAGGCAGTCTCAGAGTTTTGTAGAAAAGAGAAAAGGAATTAGGCAATCATTTAAATATATTGGAATCAAAATCTGAACTAAATGTAAATACTGTTGAAAAAAACTTGAGAATTCTTTAGTTCGACTTCTGATATTTGAAGAAATATTTGATACTAATGTAATTTACAATTCATGTTTCCAGCATATAATTTTGTTCCAGATCATATTGAGTGATTACCCAAAACAAGTTGCTAGTAAAGGTGGCTGCATGTTTTCATGGGGAAATGAGATTTTAAAAGTAAAATGGTAATTAGAAAAATCAAGTGGTACCAACTATTGTCACAGTCCTCCAAAAAATGATATTTAAGGCTTCATTTTAAGAAACACAGTAGGACCAAGGACATGATATCAACAAGGTGGTAAAATAGAAAACCCCAAACTCTCTTCTCCCCCAACCAGAGACACTGCCTCAGGAACAAAACACTGACAATTTTTCTTTGTGAGAAATCCAGAAACCAGTCAAGGAGTTTCTGCAAACCAAATGAGTATAAAACTAGCCATATCAAACTCTGTAGGAAAATTAATGGCATTCATCATAATCTCTTCCTTGGCACAGTGCACCACAGTTAGAGGAAATGCTTGCTCTTGGCTTCTCCCAGGGGAAGAGAAAGAGAAAAGTGGACTGTGTGGCTTGATTCTAAACACTGACAAATAGGACATCAGGTTGAGGACTGCTGAGAAGAAAGGCAAAGTTTGCACTAGCACACATTCACTCCCTGTAGACTATGCCCACCAGCTGAGTGTGTGAAACGTGGGAGAAAACCTCCAACTCCCAGCTTCCCTTTGGGGAGGAAGGAAGTTGGAGCATGGTTTCAATGCTTTGGCTTTTTGGGAGATAGGAGGATTGCCCAAGGGCTTGGGTTTTGTCTTCCTGTCTCAGAACACTGATGGCCCCTGGCATATACTAGATGCCTTGGAGTTGCTGAGAACAAAAGAGAATTAGATGGTTTGTTACTGTTTCAGAGGATTTGTGGTTCGGCAAACAGAAGCCAGTACAGCTTGGCAGTCACACCCTTGGAGGAGGGAAGAAACAAGTGGAATATGCATCCAGGCATTGAACTTTTTGGCTTTTTGGCGAAGTACCCAGGGACTGGTCTTTGTCCTCCTGACTTGGAGTGCTAATGGGACCCAGTAAACTCTATGAGCCTGGGCTGATTGCTGAAGAGCTTTCCTTATACACAGCTAGTCCATAAAGACTGGAAGAGATAGCTCTTTTTTAAAAATGCATGATCCCAACACAAAGTTATAAGGCATGTCATAAACATAAAGAAATATGGCCCAATCAAAAGAAAAAAATTAACCTACAGAAAGTGACACTGAAATGGAAATACGTGAATTACCTGACAAAGAATTCTAAATAAGTGTCACAAAGATGTTCAAAGAGCTCCGGAAAATGATGCATGAACAAACTGAGAATTTCAACAAAGAGAAAATATAAAAAAATAGATTTTGGAAATGAAAAATACAGTGTCTGAATTAAAAAATACACTATCGGGATTCAACTTCATAACAATCAAGCAGAAGAAAAAAATCAGTGGACTTAAGATAAATCCTTTGAAATTATACAAATAAAGGATCAAGATAACAGAAGGATAAAGAGTGAAGAAAGCCTAAGAAGCTTTCAAAAAGACACATTATGGAAGTCCCAAAGGAGAAGAGAAAGAAGCAAAAAACCTATTTAAGGCAGTAATGGCCCCAAACTTCCCAAATCTGGAGAAAAGAATAACTTCATGAAACACAAGGAATTCTAAGTAGGATGACCCCCAAAAAAGTGTGCCCTGAGAAACATAATAATCAAATTGTCAAATGTCAAAGAAAAGGAATTTTGAAAACAGCAAGAGAAATGTGACTGTCACATACATGTTGGCACGCATAGCACAACTAGCAGATTTATGAGGAGAAACCTTGTAGGTCAGAGGGAATGGGATGATATAGTCAGAGAGCTGAGAAAATAAAGAAAACTGCAAACCAAGAATACTCTATCTGACACAATTGTCCTTCAAAAATGAAAGAGAAATAAAGACTCTCTCAGATAAACAAAAGTTGAGAGAGATCATCAACACTAAAACAGCCTCACAAGAAATGTTCAGGGGACTCCTTTAAGTTGAAGTAAAAGGATGCTGGACAGTAACACAAAAGCATATGAAAATACAGAGCTCATTGGTACAAGTACATACATAAACAAATGTAAAATACTGTAATACTATAACAATGTTGCAAAAGTCTGTTTGAATTCTGCTGTGAAGATTAAAATATAAAAGTATAAAAAAAATAAGTATATAATATACGTTAACTGCGATACAAAATAAAAAGATTAATTTGACATCAGTAATATACATTTTGAGTGGAGAAGTAAAAGAGTAAAGTTTTTGTATACAATTAAAGTTAAGTTCTTATAAGCCTAAAATCAATATTTATGGCTATAAGACGTTTTGTGTAACTTCCATGGTAACCGCAAAGAAACAACTTTTAGAAGTTACACAAAAAAGTAAGAAAGCGATCAGTTTGTCACCACAAAGAAATTAATGAAATACAAAGAAAGATGGCAAGAGATGAAAAGATGAATAAAAAAGCTACAGAAGACAATGAACAAAATGGCAGGGGTAACCTATCAGTAACTTTAAATGCGAATGTATTAAACTCTCCAACTAAACAACATAGGGTAGGTTAATATACATTTCTTTAAAAAATCCAATTATATGCTGTTCATAAGAGACTCACTGTATTTTTATTTTTTAGTATAATTTATTGTCAAGTTATCTAACACACAGTGCTTTTGCTCATATGTGGAAGAAACGCACTTTAGATTTAAGGACACACATATGCTGACACTGAAATGATGGAAGGTATTCCACACGAATGGCAACCAAAAGGGAGCAGGCCTGGCTCTACTTATATCAGAGTGAATAGATGCTAAGTCAGAGAATTTTGTCTCATTATAGTTTTACACATCAGAGCTCTTAAATGTATGAAGCAAACACTGACAGAACATAAGGGAAAAATAGCATCACAATGATAGTAGGAGATTTCAGTATCCCATTTTCCATAAGGAAAAAACATCCAGACAGAAGATCAAAAGGAAAGAAGATGGAACAGCACTGTAGACCAAACAAACCTAACAGAAATATACAGAACATCAGATCCGAAAGCATTAGAATACAGTCTCCTTTTTTTTTTTAATGTTTATTTATTTTTGAGAGCAAGAGAGAGCATGAGCAGATGAGGAGCAGAAAAAGAAGGTGACACAGAATCCGAAGCAGGCTCCAGGCTCTGAGCTGTCAGCACAGAGCCCGATGCAGGGCTTGAACCCACAAGCCATGAGATCATGACCTGAGCCAAACTTGGGTGCTTAACCGACTAAGCTACCCAGCCACCCCAGAATACACATTCTCCTTAAGTGTACATGAAACAAACACTCTCCAGGAGAGAAGACATATTAGGTCACAGAAGAAGTCTTAAATACAAGAAGACTAAAATCTTTTCTGACCACCATGGAATGAAACTAGAAATCAATAGCATGCATGGGGAAACAAAAATTTACTAATATGTGGAAATTAACACACACTTGAATAATCAGTGGATCAAAGAATAAATTGAAGAGTAATAAAAAAGTATCTTGAGACAAACAAAAGTCAATACATAATATACCAAAACTTATGGTCTGCAGCAAAAGCAGTACTAGAAAAAATATCTAAAGTACTCCATGATTTGCAGATGCACTGCATTTCCTATGAAAATCCCAATGCCATTTTTTACAGAAATAGGAAGGAAATCCTAAAATTCATATAGAATTATAAAGAATAAGAAATAGATAAACCAATCTAGGGAACCAGAAACAAGCCTTACACTCCTGACTTGAAACGTATTAGAAAGGTAGGGCCTTGGCCCAAAGATGGACTTACAGACCAATCGAACACACTGGAAAGCCCAGAAGTAAACCCATGCATGTATGGTTAAGGGATTTTCAACAAGGATTGAAGACTCTATAGTTGGGAAAGGACAGTCTCTTCAGAGAAATGATGTTGGGATAACTGGATACCCACATACAAAGAGATGGAATAAGACTCCTACTGTACACAAAAACAACTCAAAATTGATTAAATATTTAAAAGTAAGATCTGAAACTATATAGATTTTATAAGAAAACATAGGGGATAAGCTTTCTGACTTTGGTCTCCGCAAAGGTTTTATGGATATGACAAAAAAGCACAGGCAACAAAATGAAATGTAGACCAGTGGGCTACATCAAATTAAAAACGTTTGGGACGCCTGCGTGGCTCAACTGGTTGAGTGTCTGACTCTTGATTTCAGCCCAGGTCGTGATCCCAGGGTCATGGGATCAAGATCTGCATTGGGCTGAGCGTGGAGCCTGCTCAAAATAAATAAACTTTTTAAAATATGTTTATTGCAGGATACAATGAACTCTCCAAATTGAGTTAGCAGTGTGGTAATAGAGGGAAAGAAAGATAGAAACTGCTGCAGACTTTGATTTTCTAAAGGGATTTATATTTATATAGACAAAAGACTATGTCTATAAGTTAACGATATTGTCATAGGCACTCTGTGACTTTTGCCACCTTCCTTCTTTGCTACCATATTTTGTTTCACTTTCCGTGAGTTCCAAGGTTTTTTGTTTGTTACTTATTTAAAACTCAAATTCAGTCATTTTTTTCTTTTTTAAATTAAGTTTAAATTTTAATTCCAGTATAGTTAACATATGGTGTTATGTTAGTTTCAGGTGTACCATATAGTGATTCAACAAATCTATTCATTACTCAGTGCTCATCACAATAAGTATACTTTTGATCCCCTTCACCTATTTCACCCATCCCTCCCCACCCCTCCCTTCTGCCAACCACAGAGTTTGTTCTCTATAGTTAAAAGTCTGTTTCGGGTCACCTGGGTGGCTCAGTCGGTTAAGCGTCCGACTTCAGCTCAGATCTTGATCTCACGGTTTGTGGGTTTGAGTGCTACATCAGGTTCTGTGCTGATGGCTCAGAGCCTGGAGCCTGTTTCGGATTCTGTGTCTCCCTCTCTCCCTGTTCATGCTGTCTCTCTCTCTCTCTCAGAAATAAATAAAACATTTAAAAAAGAAAAAAAAAAGTCTGTTTCTTGGATTCTCTCTCTCCCTCCTGCTCTCCCCACCTCCTTCCATCCATCCATTTTTCTTTATTTTTCTTTATTCATTTGTTTTGTTTCTTAAATCCCACATATGGATGAAATCATATGGTATTTGTTTTTCTCTGAGTGACTTATTTTACTTAGCATTATACTCTTTAGCTTCATCTATGTCTCGCAAATGGCAAGATTTCATTTGTCTTTATGGCTGAATAATATTCCATTGTATGTATACAACACATCTCTTTATACATTCATCTATTGATGGACTTTTGGGCTGCTTCCGTGTCTTGGGTATCATAAATAATGCTGCTTCAAAAATAGGGGTACATGTATGCCCTTGAATTAGTGTTTTTGTATTTTGGGGGGTAAATACCTAGTAGTGTAATTACTGGATCATAGCATAGTTGTATTTTTCACTCTTTTGAGCAATCTCGTACAATTTTCCTCATCTTTCAATTGCTTTAAAAAAAAGGCTAGGGGTGCTGGTTGAGTATCTGACTTTGGCTCAGGTCACCATCTCCCAGTTCCTGGGTACCAGCCCCACATCAGGCTGCTGACAGCTCAGAGCCTGGATCCACCTTAGGATTCTGTGTCTCCCTCTCTTTCTCTGCCCCTCCCCCATATCTCTCTTTCTCTTCCTCTCTCTTTCAAAAATAAATAAACATTTAAAAAGGCTAAATTAGAAATTTCCTATCTCTATAGACGCCCTGATGAAGTTGGATAAAGAAGCTCAATTAAAGTGTTTTAGAAGCAAGCTCTCGCATTACAGATAAAGTTCCTTCTAATAGTGATGGTGATCTTAGATGGCATCAGCATTTTCATCCTTAAACGTACAACTTAGGTTATAAATTACCTCTCAAATTCTATTCATGTTTGAA
This sequence comes from Crocuta crocuta, assembly GCF_008692635.1. NCBI lineage: Eukaryota > Metazoa > Chordata > Mammalia > Carnivora > Hyaenidae > Crocuta > Crocuta crocuta. Next base: position 787,809 of record NW_027528213.1, read on the forward strand.
ATATCATGTCATTTGTGAAGCATGAATCATGACATAATTATTGACTATGTCATGAATATTAACTTGCCACTTTACTCAGCATTAAATTCCATTTTTTTGGTTTTTATTGTTACAGTTTTGAGAAAGCTCTTTGAAATTAAATCTTGCTTCCTAAGTGTTTTCATTCATTGGTCCTAATTCTGTCATTAGTAATGGTTATCTTTTCATATGACACATTAATCAAATGCATAAGATAACTACCATCTTTTCCTTAAATTTTATCATTACCTAGCCTAAGAATTCTTTATTAATTTTTTCTTTTCAACCCTTTATCCTGGTCTCTGTATCTTTTGATAGCTTTTTCAGTATTATTTTTGTAGCTTTTTCAGTATTATTCTTAAAGTGTGGTATCTAGATGTAGGGTTGTGACTTGGTCTAACTCTAAAGGATCTTAGCCAGACTCTGAAAATTCAGATTTCAAATCAGTTTCAACCTCAACACCTGTGTTCTTCACACAACAGAATGTTTACATTCAAGTGAAAGGAAAACAATGGTTTAAATCAGAATGTGCTCTCCAGCGGCTACCAACACACCATTCTGTTACCCCATGTTTATCTGTTTCACTCACTCACATTCTCTTTTGGACCCTCAAGGTATTTAAGTTACAATTGTTATCTAGATGCAATAATTCCATATAAAACCTTCAAGTTTGTTAGTGTTTGTGGCAACTGCATCATATTAATAGATTTCCCTAAAGTTGTTTACTGAAAACCCTGGTGATTTTAAGATGAATGGCAGTAAGCCTCATGTCTACCATTCTGTGAATATGCAGTTGACTGAAGCCCATGTCAGATTTTCCATTCATCCCTTATATTTCTCCTTGGTTTTAGGCTTTTTTGCCCAAGCCCATAAAGTTGAAATATTGATTCTGTCATCATAAAAATATCTGTAACTTTGAATCATTTATCATTTATGTCTTCATCTAAATCGCCGGAAACACTGAACTCTATGTGTGGAATCAATGGTATAAAGAAGTTTCCCTTCAGTGAGCTGAAGTTTTTGCATGTTAATAAGTAGTAACCAATATTCTTTGGGTGTGATTGATATTTTAATCATAAGCCCTCCTAATAACCTGAGCTCTCCATGTAATCCACAAAGATAATATGAGATATTTTGTCAAATACAATGATGATACTCAAGATATTATCTGTTCAAATAGACCTTGAATAGGTCAGTAGAGTAACCCAATTAAAAATAAAAGATCTGGTCATTGGGTATCATTTGCTCTTCAATTCACATTATATTCACATGGGCACAAATAGGTAATATATAAGATATAACTAGGAGTATACGTCAGTAATCATATCATTCACTCATCTTAAGGGAATGAAAAGTGGAAATATCAATTACATTTTCAATTTTAAAGACATAATTTTCTATGCGGAAAATTCTCAAAAGGATTTGATTCTATTAATAATATATTCATTAACCTGACTCTGTATTTTTCACATTGGAAAGTAGTTTCAAAATGCCAAAGAGAACTCTGAAAAATAATTTGGCTTTATTTTTGGTTGATTTCATGCTACAACAGATCCAATCTACTTAAGCCTCAGTTTACTTATCGATAAATTATACACTAATATTTAACTAAATTTAATATTTCTCTGAATTTTACAATATTGTCAAGTGACCTTCTTCTTAATAGAACAATACTTATCTAAATACTATGTTTGATTATTTTCATTGTTTAATGTATAAACACATGTATTGAAGAGTTGGGTTTCCAGATCTGTTTCTGGCTTTTCTAAGGATAACAAATTATGTTAACTTAGACAAGTTACTTAATTTTCCTAAGTCTTACTCTTAAAATAAAGGGCTTAGAATATAATAAATGATTTCTAAGATCCATTCTAGTGGTACTCTTTCAAAAACTTAAGTGGTTAACATTTTAGTTATATTCTTTTATAAATACCATTTCAATGTTTTAAAGCTGAAAAATTGCTAGAAATACAGTTAATGTGAATAATGATTGGAGAATTGGTTTTATTTAAAATGAAAGACTAATTATGGGGTGACTGACTGGCTCAGTTGGGAGAGCATGAGACTTGATTTCTTGGGTTGTGAGTTTGAACTCCACAGTGGGTGCAGAGATAGCTAAAAAACAAACAAACAAACAAACCAAACCACACTTCTATAAAATATTTTATTAAGTATAATCCTTAAGAATAGTAATTTTTTTCCAGTTTATTTAATTATTGTTTACATTTTTTAATGTTTATTTATATTGGACAGAGAGAGAACAGCAGAGTGGCAGAGAGAGAGGGACACAGAATCTGAAGCAGACTCCAGGCTCTGAGCAGTCAGCAGAGTCTGACACGGGGCTAGAACTCACAAACTGTAAGGTCATGACCGGAGCTGAAGTCAGATGCTTAACTGACTGAGCCACCCAGCATTTTTCATAGGGACTGCAGACTTGTAAACAGTAAAGAATAACAGAATGAGAACGTGAAATTTGTTTTTGAGTACCAACTCTCGTGGTTTCCAGGAACAATTTGAATTTTGGCTTCCGCCTGTAATGAAGCAATGGGCCATGCTGTGAGTTCCACAGGATCAGGCAAAAGAGTAAAATCCTTGGGGCACCTGTGTGGTTCAGTCAGTTGAGCGTCTGACTTCGACTCAGAGCTTAATATCTCTTGGCTCATGTCATGGTCTCGCGGTTTATGTGTTCGAGCCCTGCATCAGGCTCTCTGCTGACAGTTCGGAGACTGGAGCATGTTTTGGACTCTGTGTCTCCCTCTCTCTCTCTGCTCCTCTTGCCTCTCAAAAAATAATAAAGAATCAGGCAAAAGGTTAAAATCCTAAAATGAAGGGTAAATATTTTTTTATCCTAAATGCAAATTTTTACAAAATGTCAGCCAAATGGACTAGGAACAAGGATATTAATTCACAGATTGACAGTCTATACATTCAGGATGATTTAGGCCAAGTTCTTTCACTCACAGAAACAGTTACCTTCTTTTTAGTTACTGTACCACCACAGACACTATAGGTTTTCTAGAGAAAACAGGTTTTCATGAAGAGTATCTCTATTCATGTTTGAAGGGAAAGTAAGGCTAGACATTACCAAAGTGGGAAGCACTGCTCTAAAAACTGTGTAAATTCTCTCCCGAGGTAGTCACATCAGCCATTTGGAAATCTGCACATACAACTTTTGGACATCATTTGTGTTTGGTAATCATTTAGAATTCCCATTCCAGCAACAAAACATCTGAAATTGTGAGCTGGTATTTTGAAGTTAGTGGGTAAATGAAATTTTTTTGAAAGGAACTGTTGAAAGAGTTAACAGACTGGTAAAGAATGCCCACAATGCGGCACCTACATTTCCTACTCATTCTTGAGTAAATATGTATGTTTCAGAAGGATAGTAACCATTTCCTTTAAAAAGTCATTTTTTTTTCCTTCAGGGAGAAAGGCTCATTTAGCTGTGAGAAAAATTAATGCTTCTAGTACTATATAAGAGGAAGAAATAAAACTAAATTAAAATGACTGTTCGGCTTCTTTCACAGAAAAGGAACCCATCTTCTCTTTAGATATAATAATATCTGGTCTGTTTATATGGAACTTTTCCCCAACAACACTAGACAGTGGCCATATTTTCTCTTTTAAGAAAACATCAAAATTTCACATGGTTATTTTCTGTAAACTATTAGTCAAATCAATATGCCCATTACTAACATCAAACCATAGAAAGAGATTTGAATAGCCACATCCAAGGAGCCTTGGCTCCAAAAAAAACACAGAGTAGTCCACAGTGTTGTCCTGACCAGGCTATCATTGGTCTCTTCTTAACAAGGCATCACTCATCTTCTCACCAAAATGTGATGGCAGATGACATCTTGAAACAATCCAATTCACTTTATCATACTTCCTGAAAGAACGCTTGTCCTTGATTTAACACTAAACTTAAGAAGCATAGACTTTTTTTGGCTCCGTTGTAGTATATAGATTTGAGGAGGAGTGGAAAAGGGAGTTATAATGATTTCTAACAAAGGCTTAGATGGCTCCAAGAGATTAGAAACCAATGCCAGGCCTTCATTTTCCTTCTGCATTGCAGCATTCTTTTCTCTCGGGACCAGTATTACCAATGATAAGAAAGTGTATGGTTTATTTAAAAAGTCAGTATGTTTTGACTGTGTTCTCTCTCCTACCACGTTAAAACATGCTCAAATCTAAACATGGCTTAGAAGGGTAGTGACCATCATGGCCTGGTGCTCATCTTCAAAGTTCACACACCAGGGTTAAGTGAGTCAGTTTGATTAGTGTTTGACCTACAGTTTTCAGGTAATTGCCTAAATTTTCTAGATGCTTTTGCTGTAGAATAATGTCTATAACATACATTGCTGGAATACAGAATTTTAATAGGAAAAACTACTTATATACATTACCTTAGTTGACCACATGGGATAGTATTAACTTGGAAAAAAAATCCCCATTTTTTTTAGTCTATATATTCTAAGAAATAAGTTGCCAAGAGGCTGGAGTGGTTAGGAAAATTATAGTATACTCTCCAGTGCATCAGATAACCCATTAACTTACAAATCAGGCCAAATTAAACATTGTCACCTAAACTACCTGGCAATAAAAATAACTATAATTTCTCACACAGGCTTTTGGATGGGAAGCCTAGGGTGAGTTTCTCTTTGCCTTTGGATTGCTGGTTTCTTTTTTCAGTTGCTGTGGTTTTGGAGAAAAACAGGATTTCTAGGCATCATCTATTTACTTACTTAATTCATGTTAATAATTTTGCTGAAATTGTTAATAAAAATTAAATGCAGATCCTTGAACTATCTCTCAGTAAATATGTAGTCAGATTGTTCCTGTTGTTTTTTGAAGGCAGTTAGAAAGTTCAAATCAAATGTCTTGAATGAAGTTTTTAACACAACAGTATTATACTCTTTGTGAATTACCCTCCTTGGGCACCTTCGGCCAAATCTGTCCAAAGAAGTAGTTCTTGAACATATATGGTTGTGAAAACAGTTAATTAACTTTGTTAAGGAAGTAAACCGTAAACAAACAACTGAAAGACAAATGAATGAACCCATCGGGAAAATGTGTGCATCTTTCAAAAATTCTGATCTCTGAAAAAATTACTTCTAGGTTTATGCAGTACCAGCATAGATCCTTTATAATTTATAGATTATATTAATTTATAGATTTTTAAAATTAATCCATAATTATATCCTAAAATCTTAGTCAGTTAAAAAATATGCCATAATACATGTGAAGCGCAATCACAGAAAGTGACTGATATAACTTACTAGAACTTAGATGTCTAGATTATCATGTCAGAATTGTGTATCTTCCAAATGATTCAAAACTCCCAAGGNCTCTAGCTATATATATATATATTTTTTCCAGATTACATTTTAAAATCCTTTACTCCTTAGAGATAATATTTTGGTCATACATTGAAAAATATATTTAACTGGAAAGATTTTATGAATGAAACTGGAAATTTTTCTTCACTTCATGAATATTATTTTTTACATGATTGAAGTTATTTAAATGTCTCTTCAAAAATTGAGTCTTTACAAACAAAAAAGCAGACTCTTAAATATAGACAACAGGAGTGCCTGGGTGGCTCAGTTTGTTCAGCATCTGGCTAATGATTTTGGCTCAGGTCATGATCTTATAAGTACAAGCCCCAGGTCATTGGGCTTTGCGTTGACAGTGTGGAGGCTGCTTGGGATTCTCTCTGCTCCTCCTCTGCTCACAGTCTCTCTCTCTCAAAATAAATAAATAAACTTAAAAATAAAAACAACGAATAGAAAGAATAAACTGGTAGTTGCTAGAGCGGAGGGGAGGTGTTTCAGAGAAGGGGTGAAATAGGTGAAAGGGATTAAGATTACATTTGTTGTGATGAACACTGAGTGATGTATAAAACCGTTGAGTAACTATATTGTACACCTGAAACTAATATAACACAGTATGTGAATTACACTGAAATTTTTGAAAAAAGCAAATATGTTTGGAACAGCTTGAATACGTAAACTTAAAAATATATATATATTATTTGAAGAGAAGTCCTACCTGGTTGGCTCAGTTGGTTAAGCATCTGACTCCTGATCCCAACTCAGGTCACGATCTCATGGTTTGTGAGGTTGAGCTCTGTGTCGAGCTTTGCACTGCTAGTGCAGAGCCTGCTTGTAATTCTTTCTCTCTTCCCCTCCCTTGCTCTTGCAGTGAGCTCTCTCTTTCTCTCAAAATAAATGAATAAACTTATAAAAAGAGAGAGAGAAAGAAGTCATCTTGATTTTAATTTCTATTTTTCCTTTTACATTATTGCTAATTTTTGGATTTTTCCTGAAGGGCACGCATATTTGTGAAGCATTTTATAAGATATTTTATGTACCAATATTGAATTTTCAAGCTTAAAATAATTGATATTTAATGGATTATTGGATAAAAGTTTATATATTTATAATAAATATGATTTAATTTTGTACTCTTCTGTATTATGATTTTTATTTCAAAACACTTTGATATTACCTACTTTTGTGGAAATTCTGACACAAAAAGACTTTGGAGTTTAATGAGATTGTGTGATATGTAATCAAACTCAAATATTGTAGCATTTTTAATTTAGTAGAGACTATGAAGGAAAAGTGAAGGAGAAAAAAACAGTATAAACAATCTTCTATAGTAGGCAAAGATGCAGATAAAGCAAAAATAGTCCCCTTTCTAGCCAATTCACAGGGTGTTCAGTTAGCATATATTAATTACAAATCTTTCATGTGAAGATGCACGAGACACTATGAGGGTTACGAAGACAAAATTTCCCTAATTGAGGACCTGTTGGAGTTTTCATAGTCATGAATGTACTGTCACAACAGAGAGAAAGCCTGCTTCCTTAGGTAATTAAGTTTTAAACGTGTTATCTCAAGAGGGGGCACTGTTTAGAAATAGAAACAGATTTAAGAATGGTTTACATAAGGGGCAACTGGGTGGCTCAGTGGGTTAAGTGTCTGACTTTGGCTCAGGTGTGTTGGTGAGTTAGCGTCCGGTGTTGGGCTCTGTGCTAACAGCTCAGAGCCTGGAGCCTGCTTCCAGTTGTGTCTCCCTCTCTCTCTCTACCCTTCTCTCTCTCTCTCTCTCTCTCTCTACCC
>NW_027528213.1:799953-819630 GCF_008692635.1 Crocuta crocuta
GACAAAGTAGCTTGGGTGAATGTGGACAGATTCCTGCTATAATTGTGCTTTATTATTTGTAGTTCAGCTTTGCACTGTTTGCTTTCATTTGCTACAAGCTTTCAGATAGACGTAAACTTCAAAAACAGCACCACCTTTCCCCGGGATGTATTTGAAAACCGTAACGTAATTTTTTTTTCTTTCTTTCCACCCCCCCCCCCATTTAAGATGACCTTGAGTGATGCCATGAGGAACAAGGCAAGGCTGTCAATTACAGGAAGTACTGGAGAAAATGGACGTGTTATGACTCCAGAATTTCCAAAAGCAGTGCATGCTGTCCCTTACGTGAGTCCTGGCATGGGAATGAATGTCAGTGTGACTGATCTCTTGTGATTGATAAGAACCTTTTGAGTGCCTTACACAATGGTTTTCTTGTGTGTTTATTGTCAAAGTGGTGAGAGGCATCCAGTATCTTGAAGACTTTTCTTTCAGCCAAGAATTCTTAAATATGTGGAATTCATCTTGAATTGTAAGGAATGGTTAATTAAAAACACAACATCCTTTTCTACTCCAGTTCCAGACGAAGCTTGGTGGACATGCACAGCTAACATGGAAGTACTATAATTTAACTGACGTCTTTGTACAGACAACAAACCCGTTTCTGCAGCCACTATTGTTAGTCTCTTGATTCATAATGACTTAAGCACACTTGACATCAACTGCATCAAGATGTGACATGTTTTATAAGAAAAAGGAAAAAAAAACATTTAAAATTAAAAAAAATATTTTTAGGTATTTTCAAAAACAAACTGGCTTTTAAATAAATTTGCTTCCATATTGGTTGGATAAGACAAAATAATGATTAAACTGAGTGGGAAGTGATTATAAAGGCTTTAGGTATCAGTTCCATATTTTTCAAAGCCAAATATGTAAATGCTAAGGAAAGAAAACAAAGAGAAGATTCAAATCTTGTAATTTAATATTGTTATTAAAACTTTAATGTATCCTATTCTTTAACATTTGGTGTTAATATAAAATTACTTGGCAATGCTTGACATTTGAAATAAACATTTTTCTATTGTTTTATTCGCAAGTGGTCCAACTTAATTTTGCTTAGCTACAGTTTGGTCATACAACAAATGAGATTAAACACATTATCAAATTGCTAGGCTCCCAGAGAAAATTGCCCCTTTTAAGAAGACCAGGTGGTTTCCAGAATATAAACTTGTCCCAAAACAATATCTGAATCTGTTTTTCGTATGTCTTACTGTATGTAAAGAAATACTTAACATAAAGCATTTAATCTGTGTAGATAAATGCTAATAGATTTAAAAAGCTAATATTAAAAAGCAAATATCAGAATATGTGAGGATCCGTTTTAAAATGTTTGAGCTCGCAGAAGAGAAGTATTAGTTGTAAATGAAGTTAGGAATGCCTAGAAAGTATCTTTTTAAATAGTTGCCAATCGATCAAATTCCATAAACTAAATCTTAAGTTTTTGTTTTCAAAATTATAAGAGCTGTCATAAAGCTTATATATTACAAATAATTTAAGCACTTTGAGTCACCTGTAATGTAGTTTCTTCCCATTGCCTTCAATAAAACAACCCTAATATATTGTATTTATTCTTATTCCTCAAGTGGAATGGCTGTTTTAATATGCGCAGCGGGGACAAAACATCACATTTCTGTAACTTTTGACTACGAAGCTTCTGTTTCTCTAGTTAAAAAAAATCTAAAGGAGCTCTCTTTCCCTTCATCAAAGCCATTTATTTCTCTTAAAGCTTCCCCCACCAAATAGAATTAATTTAGGGTTTTAAACAATTGTTAACATCCAATCATTATTTTTAATATCTTTTATTAAAATAATTACTTATTTCTGCAAGTAAGCCTTTGCGTAGCACTTGGTATTTTACTAAGTGCCTTGAAAACATTTTTATTGATTATGTTTCACAGCAGGGAAAGAGTATGTAGGATTAAACAACAGCCCCTTCCATGGAACACGGTGGCCTGTGGCACCATGATGTTCTTCACCAATATTAGTCATCCCTGATCACAAATTCCTCAAGAATACGATATTTTAGTGCATTTCTCCTCATCAGGAATGTTGGAGGTGCATTTTCAGATTTACTAATACATGCTAGAATGACCAAATTGCAGACTAATTGTTTCCATATTGTACTTAAAATGAGTTTTTAAAAACGAAAAAGAGGACTCTATACAATTGATGCTATTTATTGTACCTCTGGGCCCACTCTTCTAAAAATTGTAGCTTATCAATTTTTCTCTGTCAAGCTTGAACTAATGTAAATAATTGAAATAATGTAAAGTTATATTTTCATGTTTTTCTAGATACATGACAAGAATACATAATGTAAGAGTATTTCAACTATGGATAATGTTGATTGGATAATGCACATCTCAGTTACAAAGCAGTAATCATAGTTTAATATCCATGTAACGGTGCATCAGTATATTGCTATATAAATATGTCTGTGTGCATATAAGTGAAAAGTGGTCAAACAAGAGTGATGACAGCTGTCTAAAGGTTTTTTTATTCATTTTATATAAAAACTGTTATGGAAAGACCAAAATGTTTATGAACTATTCTTATGTAAATTTACAACTGTCCTTTACTGTACTTTTTTGTTTACAGTATAATACCTTATTTTCTGCTGTGTTAAGTGGGTGTCAAACTCCAAGGAGACATACACTTTCTACAACTTCTATTGAAGATATTGGAATTTCCAATTTTTCATGTGTACTATGTCAGAAACTGCTTTTGATTTTATTTTTAAATCTAACATCGGATGGCTTTTTCGGAGTGTTGTAAAAACTTCAATCATACATAAAACATGTTCTTACAAAAGGCAAAAGATCTTTACTTATTTATTTATGTATTTATTTATTTTACCTAATAGTTCTTCAAACAAATAATAATGAGAAATCAAAAATACATCTAAGTGTATTCCCACACTTGGCTATTTCTATTGAACAAGGACATCTTTGCTCAGTTTATATGTCAACCAAGTACCAATGGAACAGAGTAGAAATAACTTGGTTTTTTAGCTAAAATGATCAACATTTTCAATATTCAAAGTCTACAATCATTAAATGCTTTGGGATATATAGAAATATGAGTGAATCAACTACATTTCTCATTTTATGGTAGATATAATGTCCTACATTGCTATTATCACCCATTGCACTGTGTGTCGTGAGATCAGTTGCTTTTATAGTCATATTAAAGAGCCAGAATGGTGACCAGCTTTAAATATTCCACAAAGTACCACATTTCCAGGCTTACATGATTCAAAAAGTGTGCTCATTTATTGTTTTACGGAGAGTACTAATGAGAAACTAAAACTCTCTCAGTTCTGTTCAAGTCTTTTTCAAAGGTGATCGTTTTAATATTTAGGCAGTCCCTTGTAGGTATATTATAAAATTATTAAGATATTTTAGTTGTTCAAAATTGCACATTAAAATTTCTTTTAACAACTTTGTGGGTTTTAATATATTCAGTGTTTAATGGATGAGTATGCAAATGCATCTGCTTAAAAATACAGTAATCTTTCCACTCTGCAAATACTCTAAATATTTTAGTGGTCATGGTAGTAAATTAAGCAAATGCAGAGAAGCATTAATAATGTAATAACCCTACAGGATCATTTCAATACAACACTTAGACAATACCATTAAAAAAGAACACTTATTGACACTAATTAGAATAGAATACAATGTGCTTTCCCTCCTTTTGTCTATCTCCTATCTCATCACATTCAAGAGTTATGAATCTAATAAATTTAAACAAGGAAATCAAGAGTCACCTGTACCTGAAATGTATCTCTGGGTAAACTTGTTTGCAACTGAGTAGAATTTTATTATCTATTGCATTTTGAGAGCCCTCTGGTCTGTTCTGTAAAATGAAGTATAATTCAGACAAATATTCCATTTACCTCTAATTTGAATGAAATAAGTAGGTGTTTTGATTGAATTAGTTGCATAAATTCTCTGTATTATCAATTTTAGTTGGTAATGTGTGGTTTAGACATGAACTCTGGAGAGTTTATTGAGTTTCACAAATTTTATATGAACTCAAAATACGCTTATGAAAGGAAATAGAAGAATGAGGTAAATATATGTTTAAAAGTACAATAATTTTGTGCAGGGGGTTGTAATACGTAAAGCTGGTTTATTTTTAGTCACCAATATGAAAGATGGGTAAGTATAGATGAATCAGCATGATATTCTGAATGAAAATCAGGGGATGTATTAGATGGTTTGTGAAAGTTGTATCAAATTACATTAAAAGGAGGGGTTCATTCTCTTAATATAGTGCTTTGGCTAGACTATGACACTAGAAATTCTATTAGGTTCTATCAATAAATGATACTTTCTCTGTTTCTATGTTTTAAAATAACAACAGCTCATAGCGACTGGCACTCTGAGTACATGAAGGTTCAAACATATTTATGTAAACATGATATTCAAGCTCAGAAATGAGCACGAATGACTTCATATCTAATGCAAGCAGGGATGTGCCTGGAGTAAATCTGGATCATAAGAATTTGTGTATACATCTTATATCCTGTCTCTATTCATTTCCTTCTTGCTTTACCGTTTTACATTCTCTTCCTGCCCTTAAGTACAACTGCCATTTTTCATATATTATACTTCAAGTGGTATCTCATTTTTTAGCTTCATTCATCTTGCCTTTTGCTTTTTTCTCCATGTTATCCCATCTATTTCTGGTTCGTCTTCCATGAGAGATTTTGTCTGGAGGGCAGTTGGAACACAGTTCCTTTCATCAAAGACAGGTCTGATGGTTTCAGAGTCTTCTTAATAACTGCAATAAATGACTAAGAATTTGTCCAATGAAATAAAAATTTCCTGCTAAGCTTTATTTCTGCATGACTCACATATTCTACCAAATAATTGCAAATGTGTTCTATTCCTCCATGTACTTAAAGAGCCGCACAATTTATAGAATTTCTGTAGGAAGTGGGAGGCTCTTCGACGGAGCAGGAAGAGTGAGAACTCTATTTTTAATACGTTTGCTCATCAGAATCTCTTTTTAAAGTCACTTCACAATGAGCACAAGCCAATTCTCTATTTTAATTCCACTCTCAGACACTTCCAGACTATTCTTTAATTGCCTTTTTCCCCCACTAGGTATAAGTCAACTTTGCTATTTCAGAACCAAATTCCTTTTCAGATAAGCCTAAGCTCACTGTTACTTCATTGGATATGCCTGAATTCACTGAATGAATTTGGTCATTTTTCTTTCTTTTTTTTTTCCTTTCAGGTTAATGTGCCAATTTCATTTTATTGTAAATTGGAATGTGGGGGAGCGGATTAAGCATTGGGAGGGAGTCAAAACCAGGATTCTAGCTTTCTCTCTCCTTGTTTCATGCCTCCCTTTGTCTCTGTCTTCTCAACTGGAGTATATGGATACTAGGACTGTCTCATGGCAATTATGCAAGGAAATTTAATATGATTATTTAAAACATAATGCAACATTGTGTCTTCTTTAAAGAAATGGTTTGCGCATTGGAGTGCCCCTTAATGCAGAAACGGTGGATGGCATTTAGTTCCAAATTTGTTTCCTCATCTCAAAACATTAGAAAACCAGTGTTGTGCCTTTTCAGCCATTCAGTTGCTCATTCACTCTAATAAACATTTATTGAATGTATTTTGAATACACAAAAACAGAAGGTAAGGGCTAAAGTTGACACTTCTATTCTGACGATTAAGTATTATATTTTCTTTAAAGCATGAAGTTCTTTGATCCCACTCACTTAGAAATGCTATTGTGAGTATGTGGATAACTCTGCGACAAGTAAGAGTTATATATTTCTGTCCCACCATTTTTATTTCAAGGCATTCAAACTTTAATTAAGAGCACGTATTTGATAACATTCATCAACAACTTCTGTAAATATGGACACATATTTTTCTCTCAAAAAAAATCCAAGATTGTGTGAATTGTGCCTGTCTGTAAATTTATTTGGCATCTAATCAGTATCTCTATCTGTATTTTCAGAGTCAAATTAAATCCATTAACAAATCACACAGTTTGGTAATTTTAAATTGTTGCCATCTGCATAGCTTACCCTGTCTAGAATCTATTTATTTGGATAAGAACTTAATTCCAATATCACTCAACATATTTTGGTCAGCAGCTAAACAGTATCTTACATTCAAACTACAACAAAAATTAAAGAAAAAATATTTTTCAAACAAGCTGGTAATTTCTTAACTATGAGCTTGCCAATTGAGAATTTATTCGTGAAAAATTTTATAAATGAAAGTTACTATTTATTATATATAAAATTTTATGTAAACATTCACAGTCAGGTCACACCTAAATTAAATAAGGATGTTTTATTTCCAGTGGAAAGCATTTTGAAGGAATTTGTACTTTTGCTGTGTTTCCTAAACCAGAGAAAATTCTATTTTACATTTAGGAATGTATATGTCATAGTTGTGCTATTTTAATTATCACCCATTATACTGCCAATATTAATAGGTAAGAAAGTCCATTTGGTAAGAATCAAAACCAAAATCAATTATAGGCTAACTTGGTCATATTTTCCATTTCCTTCTTTTTTTGATTCATTACAATGTAATTTAGAGGGTTTTTATGTAAAAATCACATTTTACCCTCAGAATCCTACAGTCAAGAATTTTGTTGCCAAATTAAAAAAAATCCTGTGCTTATAATTTTAAACTATTGATATATTTGAACCATATCTAAAAACACTTTTGTGTAAATATTTACAGACTTAAAAGGGAATAGCCTCATAAAAATGATTTGCAAGTTTCTTCGAATACTTATGAAAATGTGTATCTGTAGTGTTATGAACTGTCTTCCCTCCCTCCCCAGATTAAATTTGGTTTGGCTTGTTATCTCAGCTGATCAGAGGACAATTATACTGAAGTCTAAGTCATGAGTTACAATCATAAGTAACAGTTAATTTTACATGATTCTGAAATCATAGACAACATAATATCAGTCTTTACATATTCTTCTTGCAAACATGTGCCTTAGTTCTCAGTGAGGGTTAATATGGATAAGCTGTGTGAAGCTGTCATCTCTATTTGGAATTCATTTTAAATTAAAATGCATTCTCAGATTTATAACTATATTTAGTCTGTATCTTAAAAGCCTTTCAAGTCTGTTTTATGTGCATTATCTTGTCAGCTATTTGTGTTAAAGAGATAAACATGTCTTTGTTCATTTTTATTTAATGTTGTTTATGTTTCTGTGCGTGTGTATGTTCATGTGTGTATTAAAAAATTCCACATCTTCTAGCATTTATTCTGCTAATTATTTATAATATTGTTGACATCCCTTCTGAGTTTTTAACTCAAAAAAAATTAAATGAGTTAGAGTAAATTATTATAAATATTTTAAAGGGGTTTAAAAAATTAAGCAACTATTTAGGTAGGATATATAAGAATCAAAGTAACTAAACTTGAGCATAAAATTAGACCTTCAAATATTTTTATTTGAAATGTATCATAAAAGTATTTGATTCTTCAAAAGTGACTTTCCAAGATTTGTACTTCATAATTAGCTGTCAAATCATCTCCACACAGGAAAGAGTTGGAGTCACACTTACTCCATGTGTCATCTTTAGCATTTTCATCAAAACACAATACAACAACACATGGGCAATAAAATTGTGCTTCACTATCTGGAAATGGTTTTCTGGAGGTAGGAAAAAGTATATATCCCAACTATCTGAATAAAAGTTTCCAACATCAAAGGATAATTAGTTACCAATATAATTTTCACTGTCACGTTTATCTTCAGGACACCCATTTCCCTGATGATGTACTGACTGAAGCATAGAAGGTTTAAGTCATTGCCCAACTGTGTATAGCTGGGAAAGGACAAGTCAGGATTACAGCCAGGGCTGATACACGATTCCAACTCTATCTCCCCTCCCCCACCTCTTTTACCAGATGGGATCTCTTTAGTCAAAGAGTTGGAGTGCTCTAACAAGAAAGACATTTTTTCGGGGTCCCTGGGTAGCTCAGTCAGTTGAGCGCCTGACTTCCACTCAGGTCATGGTCTCACGGTTCGTGGGTTTGAGCCCCACATCAGGCTCTGTGCTGACAACACATTATTATGTTTTGTCATATAAATATGTCATATATATACAACAATATTATAAAATTAATATTTAATAAAATATTTTTTAAAAGACATTTTTTTCTCCATAATTAATGGTGTAACTTTTGAATTAGGATACACTTAAAATTTTTTTTTAATATTTTATTTATTTCTGAGAGAGAGACAGCATGAGCAGGGGAGGGTCAGGGAGAGAGGGAGATACAGAGTCTGAAACAGGCTCCCGGCTCTGAGCTAGCTGTCCGCACAGAGCCCCACGCAGGTTTGAACCCACGAACCATGAGATCAGGACCTGAGCCGAAGTCGGAGGCTTAACCGACTGAGCCACCCAGGCGCCCCTAATGACTGCCTTTTTAATTCCCCTTCCTTACTAATAAGACTCTACAGAAATACATAATTTGGCATAAACTTAGTAACCTCTCAAGTAGCATGTGAAGACTGTCCTTTCTTGTAACACTGAACTTGGACCTTCCACACCAAAGCAAAGCTGATTAAGTACTCTGTGTGTGCAAATGCTGTACCTATAAACATCTCTCTGACAAAACAAATGATGCTATATTTTCAGTGATTTGTTTAAAGATTTATTTCTGTTTTTATAGTGTGACATTCCTGAAGGCAGGAAATAAATATGTCCTATTCCTCCTTGAGTATTTAATATTTCTTCAAAAATAATAATAGTAGTTTATACTTAGAAAGCACATATTATGTGGAAGGCATCATATGACAAAGTGCATACTATTGTCATAACCCTCATTTTACAAATAAGGAATCTGAGGCACAAAGACACAGAGAAGTCAAATAATTTGAAGTCATGTGGCTGGTAAGAGGTGGAAGCACATTTCATATCAATGACGGTTTCAGAATTAGTGCCTGAAACCCTCACATGGGACGATCCAGGTCAGAATATGATGCTAAGTGATTAAAAAGATCTTCTAAAAATTAAAAAAAAGAATTAAGAGAAAAAAGTGAATTAAGGATGAGATTCACCAAACAGCCAGACAAATAGCCAGAGTTTAGATGTATAATGGGTATAAACATCAGTGGGTGTATAATGACATGAAAGAAAGGGTACTTAGTGCAGCCCCCATGGGAATAATGGCATACGAAGTCAGAAAAACTAGTATAAGTTAGTTAGACTAGCAATCCCTGACAGATACACTCCAGTAGTAATAGAGAATTGCTAAACTGCCATCCAAGGAGGGTATAGCACATTAGCTTTCGTTCTGTTAGGTTTGGAGTCAGAGCAGAATTGCTAAGAAAATGGAGGCAGAGTTTAACATAAATCATCCCCTTCTCCAAAGAAACTTTTTTACACACATTAATTTTAATATAATGGTGTTTTATTTTAGGTCATATTTTATGACCAGTCTGAAAATATCTTCTAACTCAATAGAAATGTATTTTGTTCAGCAATCTTTCTAATGGCTTCTTTTCAATTTAATTTAATTTAATTTAATTTTTTTAATATAATTTACGGTTAAATTGTCTAACATACAATACGTAATGTGTGCCTTTGGGTTTGGGGGTAGATTCCTGTGGTTCATCGCTTACATACAACACCCAGTGCTCATCCCAACAAGTGCCCTCCTCAATGCCCATGACCCATTTTCCCCTTTTCCCAAACCCCCATCCACCCTCAGTTTGTTCTCTGTATTTAAGAGTCTCTTGTGGTTCACCTCCCTCTCTCTCTATACCTATTGTTTCCACTTCCCTTCCCCCATGGTCTTCTGTTAAGTTTCTCAAGATCCACATATAGGGAAGACATGATATCTGTCCTCTGATTGACTGATTTCACTCAGCATAATACCTTCCAGTTCCATCCACATTGCTGCAAATGGCATGATTTCATTCTCATTGTAATGGCTTCTTTTTAAAAGCCCTGCGCTGTTTCAAATTCTTCTTAGCTCCTTCACTGAATAAGCCCTTACTATCCACAATGTGAATATAAATATTCCTGGGAGACGTTTTCCCTTCTATCTCAACTTTTCTTAAATTATTCTGTCTCTCTAGGGAAACCTTTTTATCATTATAGATTCAATCATCATCTCTGTACTGAGTTTTCCCAAATGTGTGTGAATAACCCTGATCTCTTTCCTTGGCTCTAGACCTATATATTCCACTTTCTAGTAGACTTTTTAGTACTAATATCACTACTGTTGCTAAAGTAATGACTAATATCTATTGAATGTCAAGTGCCAGTCACTATTTTAAACATTTCACATATATTTATGCTTTTAATACAAGAATAATATGTGTCTGATACTATTATATCCACTGTACCTTAATGAAATAGGGTCAGAAGAGATTATATAACTAGCCCCACCTAGAAATTCCCATAGGGATTTCAGCCTGAATAGATTCAAAACTGAATTTATCTTTCCAATAAAAATTGCTCCTTCCTCCAATAAGTCTCTTTTTGGTTACATTTGGCCCTTAGGTTATTATGGTACATGCAAACTTTCTTACATGTAGGAAAAAAATAATATTTTCACCATTTTTGTAAATGTAGGAGAAACTCTTTTCAAGTCACTCTTTTCCCCCTTACGATTCACATCTATGAACATATACAAATACTAACCAAGGCATTTTGAATAACTGTAAATGCAAAAGAAAAAAAAATCCCTAACAATCTTTTATGTTTCCATCCTGAAATTATAATCCATTTCATGTTAGCAGTTAAGTGTTGTTCTTTGTGTTATAATCACACCTAGAATGTCTTATATCTGAGTCCCAGAGGGCTCATGTTAACTATCTATGCATTTGTTTAATTATACATTTATTTACTCAATGCATATTTATCGAACATGTATTATGTGACAGGCTCTGTATCATACAATAATACATGGCACTTCGGCAGTTATGTTTTATCTATCCTGTATGAAAAAGCTAACTATTCAAGATGTTCTTTGAATTTCTTTACTTGTGCCCTACATATGTCTCATCCCTCTGCTGTCCCCTTGTTATATTCCTAATTTTTCAGAGATGTGGATTAAAATGACTTAATAACTCACCCAACAAAAATGTATTGAGCATCCACTCATGTGAGAGCCATTTGTATTGTACTGTGATGGTTAATAGAGTCCTTGCCCTTTAGAACTTCTGGTGTGACCAATAAGAGATTTTGCACAAGTTGTCATAAGACAAGCCGTGTGATGAAGAAGAATGCATCATGGGGACAAGGTGGGCCTAATCTAGTTTGACTGGGCTTGGCAGGCCTCCGAGGGAAAAATGACATCTGAACTGAGACTTACAGGACAAGTAGGAGTTCCGGCAAAGGAGACGGTATGCTGCATAAAGAGCATTTCTTGTAAAACGGAAAATCACAGATAAGCCTGGAGTATAGCACACTGGGACAGATTGACTAGAATGATCTCTCACTTGCTTACCAGCATCAGCATGCTCTCTCTACCCTCCATTGCTTTGTAACTCCTGAAATATTTTGCTTAGGAGTTACCCAACAGCAAGAGCCATGCTGCTTCCCTTTCTAGAGTGTGGTGCTTGCTTGAACCAGCTGACCTTCATTTGCTTTTTAGAGCAATCCTGTTAGACAGCATCCATACTTACCAGTGTGACTAATAAGTAGTTAAGAAACGTTCCCATGTTCTGGAAGCTAGGAAATGCCAGAACTAGAACTACGGGATCCAGGTGTTCACCTCTAGCCCCTGATCTCTATGTGCATCCTGCTGCTTTCCTGTCCAGCCAGTGCCCATTAGTGTGGTTAGAGAGCCATGGCCTCACTGACCTGTTCAGGGCAGAAAATGACATTAGAATGCAGCTCTCCAATGCCATGCTTGGTTTACTCTAGACTAGATAACTGTGCAGTAGATTTGATTGAAATGGATCTCCATAAATTCGTGAATGAACTCTCAATGAATTTTTCTTCTTCATTCTTACAATGATCAAATGATTCTTTGCACCTTCCCTTTTGGTAGTAAAAACACCTCAGTTAAGTTTTTGAACAGAGATGGTTTCTGTTTTCTCTTTCAAGCTGGCTTCAGCAAAGAGAATTTCAAATGAAATATATTTCTGACAATATGAACTCCTGGAGGAGTTTCTAGAAAAATCTTGTGGCAAGAAATATTTAGAGGCACCTGGGTGACTCAGCTGATTAAGCCTCCAACTTTGGCTCAGGTCATGATCTCAAGGTCCACGAGTTTGAGCCCTATGTCGGGCTCTGTGTTGACAGCTCAGAGCCTGGAGCCTGCTTCAGATTCTGTGTCTCCTTGTCTCTCTGCACCTCCCCTGCTTATACTCTGTCTGTCTGTCTCCCTCTCTCAAAAATAAATAAACATTTAAAAAAATTAAGAAAGAAATATCGAAAAGCATAAGCACCTTAAGAGGTTTTGACTATTAGGGTACATTTCTGATCTTCCAGTCTGTTCCTCAAGCCTTCCACCAGGTACTCCAACACCACTGCCATCCTCAGTCCCTGGGCCTCTGTCTCTTTTCTCAAATAGTGATTGTCTTTGCACTGGAACACAGGATTTAGGCCATAACAATCCATGAAAAAGACATATCCATGATCAAAGTTAAGGATAATCTCAGATGTTGAACTGAGACAACTAAGTTTATATTAATAATTGCTCAAAACCTGTTTACTGGCTTTTAATAACTGTGTCTATTTTTTTTTTTTTTGGTGTCAGAGATACTGTCAGCCATTATTATGCAACCTATTATCCATATTTGCAGTAACTAACCTGTATTTAATCAATGAAAAGGAACAAAATATTTATCAGAAATGATAACCAGGAAAGAAAAGATGTAGTTTAGCGGCACGTGGGTGGCTCAGCCAGTTAAGTTTCTGGCTCTTGATTTCAGTTCAGGTTATGATCTCAAAGTTTGTGACATAGAGCCTTGCATTGGGCTTTGTGCTGACAGCCAGACCCTGCTTGGGATTCTCTCTTTCTCTCTCTCTTTCTTTCCCTCTCTTTTTCTGTCCCTCCCCCACTTTCTAAAAATAAATAAACTTTTAAGAACATTTTAAAAAGAAAGGAAGTAGTTTACATTTTCTGTAAATTAAATATTTGGTTACAGATGTAAGGAGCTGCATCGACATTACGCCTTTCCTAATTACATTTTCCATGGAAATAGTCTTTTTGATTACATTCATTCGCTAAGTGCTTTTTCTGCATCAAGCAATGAAAACAGGTTGATGTCTATTAAAGCAGAGAGACAGGTGAAAAGATAATTATTATGTGTTTTAGGCAACTGTTCATTCACTAATATTTATTACACTAACTATACCTATTAGTACTAGGAACTATTACAGGTGCTGGAAATATGGAGGTGAACAAAAGTCCTGCTCCAATAAGTCTTCATTTTCATGGAGTTTACTTGCTTTTAAGAAGAACTGGGAATGAACCAATGCATGAATAAATGTCTCTCAGGCTGTGATGAGTGAGATAAAACAAAATAAAGCAAGATAAAAAGATGGAGAGTGTTACGGGGTCCTATTTTTGATAGGGAAGCAATGTCACCCCTGAAATGTGGGTAAGATCTGAGCAAACACATTAATGAAATGACAAAGTTTTGCAATGATCTGGGTAAAGAGCACAGGCATCTGGAAAAATGAAGTGAGGCTGAAATAGCTTAGAAAATTCAGGGAAAACTGGGAAAACAAGGGGCACCATAAGCTGGGAGGCAGAAGTTAGAAATGGAGTCAGATGTAACATTGGTCCAGATATTTTAGAGTTTGGGGGTCATGCTAAAGAGTTTGGATGTCAATCAATTGTGATGGATATCAATGGAGACTTTGAAACAAAGAGCTGACATGATCAAATTATGTATTAAAACTGACTATTAACATTGGCTTAAAATAATAACTAACTGCTAATGATGTGACAACACTGTCAAAAGCATTTTATCTTGAATCCCTCACATCATACATCAAATCTATGAACTGTTTTTATTATTTTCCTTATTTAATAAATGAGGAAACTTATATGCAGAAATTAAGTGACTGTCATATGGTCACAGGCTGGTGATTGAGCTGGTGACTGAAACGGGTAAGTCTGACAGTAGGCTCAGAGGAGTTTGAACAAAAGTAGGCTGCCCATTTAGAAGCTGTACTGAGTCCAGGTAAGCCATGACACATTGCAGTGGTGTGAGATGTGAGTGAGCCAAAGATACACTTTGAAGATAAAGCCTCAAGATGTGATGATAGATTACAGGTGAGGCCATAAGCTTAGCCCTCAGAGATGAATGGTGGTGGTGGTGTTATTTACTAAGGCTGGAAATGAGAAGGGGCAAGAGAGGGTTTGTTTTGTTTTGTTTGTTTTGTTTTGTTTTGTTTTGTTTTGTATTTGTTGGCTTGTTTCATTTGAAATATCTATTTAGACCTCTGCATGAGACTGTCATATGGGGCATTTGGATATATTCATGTTGAGATATAAAATTTGAGAGTTATCAGCTAAGAGATTCATTTAAAGCCATAGGTATGGATGGAATAACCCTGAAGAGGTCTAAGTGTTGAGTCTTGGGCACTCCAATATTTAGAAGTAGGAATTTAAGGGTGATCAGTGAAGAAGACTGAGAAGGAGCAGCCAGTGAAGATGGAATAAACATCGGAAAGTCTGATGTCCGATAAATAGTCGTATAAATGGAGTATCAGAGAGAATAGAGCTTACGGATTTCCTATATCAGATGACACCTAGGATGAATCAGATAAATAGAAGCTGATTGCACAGAGAAAGAGGCAAAATTAATATCCCCTTAGATGCCTATACAAACAACATGTAAAATTAATGCATATGGATATCGTGCTTTCATTATTCAGTGAGTACCAAAAACAAATAGCAAGTGTATAAAGGTATAGTATAGAAATTCACAACTAAAAGGTTCAAGAAAACTCTACCTACTGTGACGGCATCACAGTCACTGAAACAGAAAAGCTTTGCAATATCCCTAATTTCTTATGTTAATGAGATACGAAGACGATACATTTTTAAGCTCATCAGAATTCTAGGGTGTGTGTGGATTCGCATTGGTTTGAGTGTTTTCTTGGCTGCATATTAGCAGTAGAGCAATAAGCAATAAAAATGAAATTCAGTCATCCAGAGGATAGTTAAGCTGAGAATCTGTGACAATCCTAAGGAAAAGAGGGCAAGTCATGATTATGAGCATGAGCTTTGGAAGCTGACACACCAGGTTCGAATCAAATAGGTACTCTACCACCTGTTATGTGTTAGTTGGAAATTCATTTCATCTATTCATTCTTAACACATCAGGAAAACGGAGAGAGCAGTAGTAGCTATTTTTTAGAGTGGTGAAGATTACATGATGAAGTGCTTTAATGTATACAACACAGAGCTTAGCCTAAGATGGGAGCAAGCGTTAACTTGCATTGTACCATTTCTGTTTATTTTTTAAAATATTTTTATTTATTTCTGAAAGAGAGAGACACACAGTGTAAGCAAGGGAGGGTCAGAGAGAGAGGGAGATACAGAATCCAAAACACGCTCCAGGCTCTGAGCTAGCTGTCAGCACAGAGCCTGACACAGGGCTCGAACCCACGAACCGCAAGATCATGACCTGAGCCGAAGTCGGACACTTAACATACTGAACCACCCAGGCACCCCATACCATTTCAGTTTATAATAGGAGCATTTCGTTGACTCACTAGCCTGTGAAAACATTATTGTAAGGGTTATGAATGAATAAGTTTATATAACTATTTTCCTATCATCGTTAGGCAGGAAGGCTATTTCTAAATTTGTGATATTATTAATAACATTTCTCTAAACATCATTTTATAAAATTATTGTCTGCAATGCAGACATCAATTGCATCAATGCATCAATCAATTGCATTGATTGCAATGCAATCTTTAATTGGTATTTCTTTATAAGTTTGATTTCCTTGCTTTTATTTTAGACCATTATTTATATTTTATGAAAACAAATTATGTTTCACAATAATAGCTATGAGCTTATCTCATTCACTTAGTGATTTTTCTACCCAACATTTATCACAAAGAATCATAAATCATTATAATGTTCCTTTGTGCTATAATTTTCCTTATATTAATAGAGATAATGAAAGGGCAAATCAACCTAAGCCTGAAAACTTTTTTTGAAACAGTGTCTGAAGACATCTTTACAAAGATGTTCTACCTGCATAAGAATTAACTAACGCCAGAGGAAATCACTTTACTACACAGTATCATATATTCTGAATCTCTTTTCTTTGGGTAAACATGTTATTTAGGGCATATATTATGAAGAATATGGTTTTTTCTTTTTTTTCTAGCTAATGATTATTGGTGTTTTAGAACTATTGTCCCAAGAGCAGAGAGACTTCTTTTTTCTTGTAAAGCTAGGCAAGGAGCATCAGTTATAAAAAATATTTTTATTATTTGTTTTTAAACAGAGCTTTCTTTCTCTCTCTCTCTCTCTCTCTCTCTCTCTCTCTCTTCCTTCTTCCTTCCTTCCTTTTCTTTTCCTCCCTTTCTCCTTCCCTTCCTTCCTTCCTTCCTCTCTATTCTTTCTTTCTTGCCAGAGATAATCCAATCAGACGTTGCTTGCCTTCATTTCTCAGTCCTTCTTCAGGAGAGATGTCTCTCTGAATTGCTTCAGAAGTTATACCACTCTTGACCTTCCCCTGTCCTTGTGTCTTAGAATGGGAAAACAAAGAAAGGTGTGTTGAAGGCCAAACTCTGTGGGCCTGACATGATTCCTTTCCCCAGACTAAGGTGATCTACTAGAGACAGCATCTATATACAACGTTTCCTTCTTATTGTTATTTTAGCCACTGAAAAGAAGCTTCATGGAGAGGCAATGGAACTACCATTAAAAGTATAGAATTAACCTATGGAAGATATCAGATATTACTTGCATAACCTAAAATTCTCAGTCGTAGAAAGAAATATTGACTTTTCAAACATGCACTTAAAAATTTTAATTCCATACTACCAATAGAAAAATAAAGTAATTCTCTTAAAAGCATAATGTATTTTCTCTTAAAAACATTCTCTTAGAAACAAAACAAGCAATCAACTCAAAATCAGCTTAAGTCGACTTTTCAAGCACTGTGTAGTGAGTGAAGATCTTCTCTTGTGGGGAAATAATTCTATCTTGAAATATTTCAATGGTTTTATACAGCAGAGGGATTAGGCTTTGTATGAGAGTTCTAATAGCACACAGGAGGAAGTCAGAAGGTAGATTTGAGCAGCAATTAAAAAATAATGCCAAATGTAATGGTCTGCTGCAAGTCTCCCACAAGTTAAAATTCTCCAGTAGAGTCTGTGCTTGGCAGAATCAATCACTGCTATTTGTAGGTCTTTATTGTCTAGTCCAGTCAAAGTAGGCAGGAAACATTTAAGGGTGCATTGTTAACCAAGAGTGATGATGTTGTAGAAATAAACATATGCTCTCTGGATTTGAATCTTCATCTCGCCATTCCCCGGCTGTAAGTTCTTCCTCTTTCTGAACTTCTATCATCTGTGCCATCGCAATTGTAATGTTTGCTTGGCAAACTTATAATGAGAAATTAATGAGACATCGTACGGCACCAATACAAATTAAATTTAAAAATTGTGGTATTATTCTTGGCTCCCCTTCTACCATAATCTTCCATTCCTAAATCCAAGAAATTAGAAAGGACTGTCAGCTCTACCTTCAAATTATGTTCCAAATCCACCCAACTGACTGTCTCTCATCAGTGTTATCACATTAGGCCAATGACCATTATTTCTTTCCTGAAGTACTGACTTAATCTCCAAAATAGTCACCCTGCTTTCACTCTTGCTTCCTCAGTCCTAGCATTATACATCTGATCTCCAGACTGACCAGAGAGATCTCTTAAAAATACAAATAAAAGATCCTATTTGTCCCCTGCTTAAGTCTCTCCAAAGAATTTTCATCTTAGAATAATTTCAAACTCTCCATAATGGCCTACAACTTCCTGCATTTCCCTGACTTCTCCCCTCCCTTCCTCTGATTTGGTTACATTTGTCTTTGCCTTCTCTTGAGGAAGACAACTTGTGTGCTCACTTTGGGGCCTCTGCCCATCCTGTCCCTTTGAAAAACTCTTGAAAATCTTTAGCTCCAGACCTCCCTTCAAGCCTACACTTTTCATTTATGTTTTAGTCTTTCCTAACATCTAATTTAGAAGAGTTACCCTTCATCACTATTAAATTACCCTGTTTCACTTCCTGCGAACATTTATCACTAATTGCAAATACCTCATTTATTTACTTTCTTATTTACTGCCTCTCTATCCTTCACTGAAATGTTTCAGTGAGAGCTCTGATTTGTCCTATTCACCATTGTGTTTCCAGCACAAAGGACGGTGTCTTTCAGATAGTAATTACTCAACAAGTAGAGGATTAATAAATACATAAATCCTCTACTATGTTAGGCACAGAATAAATGTTCAGTTAAAGTCATTGTCATTTTTCCTTCTACGGAAAATGGGTGATGCTCCCTCAGGTGTCTCAGTACCGTCTCTCCAGAAAATTGAAAAATAAATTTAGCCTTCAGTACTGACATTACTACTTAGCACTTATTGGTTAGTATAATCTATGTATTCATAAATCTGTGTCATTATTGCTTCACATTACAAATTAAATATCTATCAGGAATGAGAAAGTACAACGTCTGATTATCATGAATCAGTAATATAGTTTGACTGGTATCTTATTAATAAGAATTATATATTCATTTGACCAAAAAACGAATGTGGTCTAATGCTATGGAGAAATCACTGGCTTGGAGTTAGAAGACAAATATTTATTAAATACCTATTTTATTATTGGTATTACATATAGGGTGTGGGGTAAAATGAGGTCCTTGCCCTCCAAATAGCTCTTAATGTGATTCTGTTACTATATATAATATGGCTTCTTTATTAAAAATTCAAATTATTGATTTTAGAAAAAAATACTCTCCGATCCAAAATTACCTAACATTCCCTAGCATGAAACAACTTTTCTCAAGTGGGCATTTATAATAGGAGAAGACAGTATTCTGTGAACGTTTCTTGAATTTTCTCAGCTTTGGTTGTGGAGTCCATGAGATTAAGCATACAGGTGCTGGTGTTACATGAGTTTCTGTGCAACCATGTTTAAGAAATGGCAGGGTGAATGGGCTATTTCTTAAGTTTTTTGATGCCATATTCTACTTGAGATTGGCCTGTCCTGTGTCTCGTCATCACTGAAGACAATTCACAACAGTGTAGCAGAAGTTCTGTTCTTCCAACAAGTCAGCTAACGTTGGTACATTAAAAGCAACTCATAAAATAACTAAAAAAGAGAAAAAAGAGAAAGAACTGGAAAGTTGTAATAGGAATACACCATCTTGCATATTTCCTTGGGAGAATTTTGTGTTACTCTTGTATAGAATGTATAGATTGGAGAGAATGATAACAGATTCTTAGGTATTTTGAAAATAGAGCAATGTGCCTTAGACAGTTTTGGTATTTCCTGGCTAAGGTATAAAAGTAATTCTTGACAAAGCATTCAAAAACAGGTTTTGGAGTCAGATGTATCTGAGTTTGAGGAAGTTCCCTTCTATTGCTACTTAGCTGAGAGGTATTTTTTGTTTCTTCTTCCTGGATTGTTTG